>NC_135413.1:11217361-11582361 GCF_051991245.1 Festucalex cinctus
AGTAAAAATGTATTTGTACTTGGGTATTTCTCACTACTGATAAATACGAAATCACCAGTAAAACATACTTTACGAAAGAATATAAACTAAACAAGTACTCAGCTACAGATACATGAAAAATTAGTCAAGTCAGAAATGAAGTATCAGTATTTGTACCTCCCCAAGTACTGTAACTCAGTGGTTCTCAACCACGGTCCTCGAGTACCCCTTATCCAGCCTGCTTTCCATGTCTCCCACAGCAACACAGGTGTTTCAAATGATTAGCTAATCAGCAAGTTTGCATGAAGCCTGATAACGATCCTCAGGTGTGTTGGCTGAGAGAGACATAGACAACAGGCTGGATAGGGGAACTCGAGGACCGCTGAGAAACAGTGCAGTAAGTTAGTATTTGTTCTTGATTACTTTACACAGTTGTGTAAAGCATTTAGCAGAGGGACAAGCTAAATAATATCATCGAAGTCGTCAAAAAAACAAGTATTCAATTACAGATGCCTGAAAAATCAAGTCAAGTACAGAATTGAGTACAGTACTGTGCCCCTATTTGCCGTCTTATTACCTCCCACTAAAGCAAACAAACAAATAAAAAATCGACAGATACAGTACTTTAAAAAAAAATAAAAATCAGGCTAAGCCCAGTAATGAAGCATTTGTACTTGGCTATTTGCCACCACCACTAAATCAGTACACATGTGGAAATTAAGATGATATTGTTGTTGGCCAGAACGGCATCTTGGCGGGCGTGTACCCGGCCAGTCCATCCAGTTGGCTGATCGTGGTCATCATCATGATGAGTAGCTTGTACACGGGCGTCGACCTTTCCCTGGGAAATATCCAAGCCATCAATGAAAATATGCCGCTCAGGTCAGAAACCCTTTCCGTGCTTCCGATTTCACTGGACACTTGATTAGGTACACCTTTTGCTTTCTCTCCACTGTCTGACATGAGAGTACAGGTGCACCTAATGAAGTGTCCATTTTTGTTTGACCGTATCTCCGTGATGAAAGTAATGAGTGCAGTGTTGTGGCTTTTGTGAGCAGAGAATATCTATCAGTGCAGACGGGCGCTGTTCTGAGCTCCGTGGTATTCGCCAGCGCTTTGTGGTTCGTCCTCATCTACCTGCTCAGGTACACCCTCAAAGCGTTGCTGTCGTACCATGGCTGGATCTTCGAATCCCACGGAAAGATGAGCACTTCCACTAAAGTGTGGCTGGTACGTACAAATGAATGTATATCATTGTTTTTACTTTGAAAACGATGGCTGATTGGATGTTTGTTTGGTCCCAGAGCCTGGTGAAGATGCTTTCATGGCGCAGGCCACTTCTTTACAGCTTCCAGGCGTCCTTACCCCGACTGCCTGTGCCTAGGGTGGAAGACACCATTCGCAGGGTGAGTATTCACAAGGAAAATCTGGAAATGATTCCAAACCACTTGTCACTGTACAAGCTGTACTGTTTGAGGTCGTTGCTCTCAAACTTTTGCGACTGCATTCCCTTAATGTTAACATTTTATTCAAGACAAAAAAAAACAAAAAAGAAATCATCTTTTTTTTTTCTTTTTCTTTTTTGCCACTATTTCAACGTTTTCCTCATGATCTTGTGTATTGTTTCTTCAAAAAAACATTTTTGTTATTCTTGTATTGTGACTTTTTCATGTAACACTACATTATTTTCATTATATGGCTTTTTAAATATATTTTCATAAAATACAATTTTTCTGTAACATGACAAATTTTTCATGTAATGCTACACATTTATTCTAAGCACGACTATATACGTAGTTCATTCCTGTCATCGCAGTTTTTGTGTTGACTTCACTCTCTTAAAATCTTAAAATTACAAGTTTATTCTCATATATTTAGTTTATTATTTTACCATTCTGTTTTTTCATTAAGATAATTGCTTTCCCTTAGTATGACTACAATTTTATTCTAGTGCAATTGTGGCTTGTTTTTATTGCAATACCAGTACTACAATTTTATCCTGGTGACATGCTACTGCACAGGTGTCAAACTCGAGGTCCGTGGGCACGATGTGCCTCGCCACATCATTTTATATAGCCCGCGAAAACAAATCATTTGTATCAACTTCCATGAATGATCCTTGCTAAAATCTGTTATATATATATATATATATATATATATATATATATATATATATGTGTGTGTATGTATGTATGTGTATATATGTATGTATATATGTGTATATATGTATGTATGTATGTGTATATATGTATGTATGTGTATATATGTATGTATGTATGTGTATATATATGTATGTATGTATGTATGTATGTGTATATATATGTATGTATGTATGTATGTGTATATATATGTATGTATATGTATATGTACGTATTGAAAACATGCTGATTTCTATAACATTCCACTGAGTTTGCAATACGATTGCAGTGTACTGGAGTTAGATTGTGATTGCTGCTCTCCTTTCCGTCCAATTATGCTCCATTTGTTTTGTATGCAGTACCTGGAGTCGGTGCGTCCTCTGCTGGACGATGAGGAATATAACCAAATGGCGGTTTTGGCCAATGACTTTCAAGCCACAAAGGCTGCCCAGCTGCAGAGATACTTGATCCTCAAGTCCTGGTGGGCAACCAATTATGTGAGTATAGTACAATTATATCTTAAAAAAGATGGTGTTAGTAGCATCAATGCAACATAGAAATTTACATATGTCCTGTAGGTAAGTGACTGGTGGGAGGAATACATCTATCTCAGAAGTCGTGACCCAATTATGGTCAACAGTAACTTTTACATTATGGTAAGATGGAGAACACTGTCACACAGTATTTTTGTTGTTAACAGTACAGACAACAATCTATTAAAACAATTTAATGCAATTGTATTTTATTGTGTTAGCAACACAGAAAAGCTATGAGTATACGACAACTGAGAGTTAAACATTAAATGTTTTACTCGACGTGATTTTTTTTAATGCATTTTTTATTGAATTTGATTTCAATGTACTGAATGTTTTATTTTTTAATTTTGTAGTATTTTATTTTTATTTCAATTACTCTTATTTTATCATACTTTATGTAAAGTTATTCTTTTTATGTCATTTTGAGAATTTTTTTTGTTTTGTACTTTTTTTTTTTTTTTTTGTGTTAACTACTAATCATATTTTATTTAATCAACTCAAATGTCATTGTCTCACAATTCATCTCTAACTTTTAACTTTTTTCCTGTTACCAATTTTGTCCCGATTATCTTCCAAAGGACCTGCTGTACGTGACGCCGACTCACCGGCAGGCTGCGCGTGCAGGCAACATAGTGCACGCCTTGCTACAGTACAGACGCAAACTGGAACGTGGTGAACATGCGCCGGTAATGGCCCACATACGAAATACACAATACAGGACCAATTCTGGAAAGGAACACTGCATTTCATTTGAACTGAAGTAACTTTTGTTCTCATTTTCTTTGGCTGCTCAGCTGCGGGCTTTGGGGACTGTTCCCATGTGCTCTGCTCAGATGGAGAGGATGTTCAACACCACCCGCATCCCTGGCATCGAAACGGGTACAGTGACATCTCATGTGCAGACTTCATTCTGCTATTCACTCAAATATTTTTTTTTTTTTTTTTTTTTATTATTATTTTTTGCTATTTGGTGATTTGGTCAAAGCCATGTCTAAAATAAAAATAGTACTTTGGCACTATCTTATAGCATCACTATGTTTAGTCAGGACAGGGGGCTCAGGTGGAGGAGTGGAACCGTCACTTGCCTTCGGTGCCGGTTGCCGTGGGTTCACTTCTCCGCCTGGGAGACCAAGTTAGGCTTACATGATGTAAGCGTGAGTGAGTGAGTGAGTGTTTAATTAAGAAAAAAATTAGTTTAGTCAGGACAGAGGTTTCTAATAGAAAAAAGTTCTTTGCCGCCATCTTGTGGAATCATAGGCAATTCCAAACCCCTCTTCGGAGCGCCGTCTATAATTTGCGGATCGCAGTTAGTCACGGCAGGGTTAGGTCTCTCACCCCCTGCAAATATTAGGAGAAATTGTAATGTACTGTGAAGGGGGGGAAAAAAATCCTAATCATTCCTCATTTCATTAATATGGGAGATGTTATGTGTACATTTTCTCATTGATGTGGAACTTGTTTTGGGTGACTTTTCTCATTGATAGGATAGAAATTATGTGTCAGGTTTGGGTTAAGATTAATTTTATACCGACTGGTATGTTAGGAATTAGTTTTGAATTTTTATGTTGATATCGGAGAATTTCTTCCTCCATTGGGAGAATTTCTTTGTTCATTTGGCTCAATTTTCTCATGCATATGGGGAAATGCTATTGAAGGATTTCCTCTCCAAAATAATACTTTTTGTCGTGGATATGGAGTGTGTTGATTTGGGACAATTTTTTGTATTTTTGTATTTTTATTTTTTTTTCAGAAAATATGATCAATAAATAAACCGACTTAGCTCATCAATGTGTTCTCCTCACAGATTGTAATGTCTTTCTTTCTTTCTTTCTTTCTTTCTTTCTTTCTTTCTTTCTTTCTTTTTCTTTTTTTCTTTCTTTCTTTCTTTCTTTCTTTTTTTTCCTTTTCTTTTTCTTTTCTTTTTTTTTAATTTTTTTTTTTTTTACAAACTTCAAAAAGTCTTTGTTAAACACATTAGGACAATAAATGACTTCAAATTCACCTTCAAAGTAGTCACAGTAGGGCCATTTTTTTTTTATAACAATTACATGAAAGTTTAAACAAAGTTTTTGTTTTTAATGTAAACTCCCAAATATGTATATTTCCTTACTAATTGTGGTTTATGATTGTACATATTCCAATGAAAGTCTTGTGAAATTCCTCATCCAGTCTATAACAGACTTGAAAATCCAAGTTGTAATTTAATTAAGGTAATAAGTCATTTTATAACCACTACTTAAATCATAATTTGTTGCGTTGTGCAGATTCCGTACAGCACCTGAATGACAGGAAGCATTTGGTGGTGTATCACAAGGGTCGCTTCTTCCAAGTGTGGCTGTACCTGGGAGGACGCCACCTCCTACCCAGTGAGCTGGAGACCCAATTTAGCAGGATCCTCAACGACACGTCTGAGCCGCAGCCCGGCGAGCTCAAACTAGCAGCGCTGACTGCGGGAAACAGGTGAACGCGCCCTAACATTTTCACGTATATCAACAATTGCCATGTGGTAGTGGTAGCATTACGAGGTGGGTTGAAGGCCCAGCCGCCGGTAGATGCTGGGCCCAGCCGCCGGTAGATGCTGAGCCTGTTTTTACCCCCGCTAGGGTTACTTGGGCTCAGGCTCGGATGAAATACTTCAGCCAGGGAGTGAACAGTGCATCCTTGGATGCGGTGGAGTCAGCCGCCTTCTTCCTGGCGTTGGATGACGAGCCTCAGGGTTACGATGCCAAGAGCAACTCTTTGGACCGTTACGCCAAATCACTGCTGCATGGAAAGTGCTATGACAGGTAAAAAGCCAAATCATTGGAGTGGCTTGAAAAACACAATTGGGCTGCTACGGTGCTCAAAATGTAGTAATTTATTAATATAACAAAAGCAATCAAATTGTTTTACGATAAATATAGAACTAATGAGGCATAAAAATAAAAAATGTATGTAAAGATAATGTAATGTACTACATACACTACTAAAACTGATATAAAGAAGTTTAATTCAAATGAAAACATTTTTTAACTTTTTTTTTTTTTTAATAAATACGTTGAATCCTCACAAATCCGCACTAATCATCACAATTACAAATCAATACATCGTATACGTACAGGTGCAGTATTACATATTAAGTAGTATTAAAAATGGATAGAAGTTAAATTCTATGATTTCCCACAATATATGATTACATCTGCAGGTATCGTAATTAAAATAAATTTATCTCTATACTGATTATAGATTAATTCAAGTGAATGTTAAAAATAATAATGCTAACTATTTTGACTAAAGTTGGGTTTTTTTAACACTAAAATACACAAATAGTATTTTACTAAAATACTAAATACTGAAACTATGTTTTGAATTCTACTGCCTAATGCCAGCTGGGATAGGTTCCAGCACCCCCGCGACCCTTGTGAGGAGCAAGCGGTTAACAAAATGGATGGATGGATGTTTTGAATTTTAAAAAATGTAATTGTTTGGGTGAAAATATACCCTTTAAAAGTAGTGAAGTCGCTGAATCATGCGATTCTTTTAATTAACAAGTTTTTAAACATTCAAATGTAAACAAATGAATGTTAAAAAATAAGTACCGGTGGTATTTCAGTTCCTAATGATTTCTTTCAATAACAATTAACTAATTAAATATGACATTCACAAAATTATAAAATCTGCCGGTAATACTCAAATCTAAAAAATAAAATTTCAACAGGCAATCCCTTCATATGGGAATACAGAGAAACACTTCTGCTCATAAAATGACCATCACACATTGTCTTTATGTTCTCTTAGATGGTTCGACAAATCTTTCACCCTCATATCTTACCCCAATGGCAAAATGGGAATAAGCGCTGAGCATTCGTGGGCCGACGCACCAATCGTGGGACACATGTGGGAGGTAATTCACCTTCTCCTGACCGGCGATCGTTATTTTGTTATTGCCTATTCATTCATACGAAGCTGTGCGTGTGCAGTACATCCTTGCCACCGACTGCTTCCATCTGGGCTACACAGAGGAGGGCCACTGCAAAGGAGACGTAAACAAAGGCCTTCCTCAACCCTCTCGACTGCAGTGGCTCATTCCCACCGAGGTACGGTACTAGTGTCACGGTGCTCTTTAATATAACTTTCTTGGGCTACAAGTCTGCAAAAGGCAGTAAAAAAATGAGCAGTTGAGGGGGCAGTCGAAACGATCATCTCAAGGCACCAATGTATAGTCTATATTTAATTAAGCCAAATAATTTATTCTAACGAAAGTACCAGGGCTGGCCCTGGGCATAGGCGAACTAGGTGGTCGTCCAGGGCGCCATCTAGTGGAGGGGGCACCAAATTGCAGGGCAAACAAAAAAATATAAAAATATTGGGTGTACTCTGCCTACTGACCGAAGCCAGCTGGGATAGGCTCCAGCACCCCCAGGACTCTTGTGAGGAATGAGCAGTATGGAAAATGGATGGATGAATGTTTTCTAAAATAAAATTATCTTCGACAGCAAATATATTTTATAGAGTAATTAGTTGTTGTTTTTTTTACTTCTAGTCCAAATAAACGATGAGATCATGACCTGATGCTATTTATTTGTATTAATTGTAGTTTTCTGTGAAATTTGGTATTTATTGTATGGCGTGCTATCAAACCGTGACTCTTGTGATCATACGGCGCAACGGATCACAAAAGTCACGGTTCAGATCGGATCACGGATCCGAGTCACAGAACGGATCGTTTATCGGATCAGCAAAAATAAATAAATACATAAATAAATAGTACTTTGTCTTCATTTATTTTGTAAAGTGCTTTTTCCATTAAGTAAAAAAAATCTAATACAGCTACAATCTGCGCTATCACCTAGGGAAAGCACACCCTGGAAAGTACGCTAGCTTGATGCTAACATATAATGTTAAATGCCATAGTGCAGCTAGAGGAAATTAGCTTAGATTTGATGGTCATTATAAACCTTCAAATGTCTGTTACTTTAACACTCAGTGCACCGGGTGTACCCTGAAACAGCCTAGTTCCTCACTGTGTACTGTAGTCACTTTCCATGAATCTTTTATAACCTGGCTGGTGGCCATGATGACATGGAGCCTTCAGCAATCTGTACCGGAAAAACACCTAATATGTCTGTTGTTTCATTGTGTAGTGCCAACATGTGATTGAGACGTCCTACCTGTCTGCTAAAAAGATAGCCGATGATGTGGACTTCTTCGCCTACCTGTTTTGTGCTTTTGGCAAAGGCCTGATTAAAAGGTGCAAGACCAGCCCGGATGCCTTCATTCAGCTGGCCCTGCAGCTGGCACAGTTTCGGGTACACTGCCTCTCATCATTTGGAAAATCACATTACTGATAATGACGTCATTGTCTGAATGCCGCTTGTTGTTCTGATTCCGCCTGCCAGGATCAGGGCGAGTTCTGTTTGACGTACGAGTCGTCCATGACGCGCATGTTCAGAGACGGCCGCACGGAGACGGTGCGCTCGTGCACCTCAGAGGCCGTCGCCTTCGTCAGAGCCATGGTGGATCGACGAGCAACTGTAAGAAGGACAAACGGGCAGAGAAAGTCCGGGGCAAATTGCACATGACACACACAAAAAAAAGAAACTATTTTGCCATCATTTCAAAGCAATTATCATAAGTCAATGTTTTATTAGGGGTTAGTAGAAAAAAAGGTTTTAAGTAGGCCCGTTAATTGTAGTAGTCTATTTGTGTACAAAATGCTGCATTTTTGTTTAAAATCCCACAATTGTCACCACTAAGGCTAAATTTGTTTGTCCAACCAAGAAAAATACTTGCGAGTTATGGCCAATTTTCACAACATTTCTAAAAACAAAAAATGTTTTTAAGCCCCCCAATTATTATTTATTTTTAATGAATTATTCTATTCTATTAATTGTAATTATTTTCGAATAAATATACTATTTTTTTTCATAAAATCATACTAAATTTTGTGAAAGGAAATTAATTTTTAAATATATGACCAAATATTTATAGTTTACATTAATTTGTCTATTTTCGGACAAAATAGTGCTAAATTCTGAGCCGATTATGAAATGTCGTAATTGACTTAAAATTCTAAATCAATGTATATATTACTTTTTTTTTTGTGTGTGACATTTTAGGGATGTCTGCATTGTTTCACCCCCCCCCAAAAAAATTAAGTAATGCTTTTTATTACTAAATGCCTACTAAATAGTCCTTAGGGAGGAGGCGGAAATTCTCAATATCAAATTTTGAGTATTTTATGGCATTCAACTAAACTTGAATTAGCCACCCCACCTCAACGATGTTATGGCTTTCTATAGAGTGTACAATATTTACATTAATACCTTACCCAAAATGTGCGTTTTTCTAATAATTACTTTGTACGTTTCCACAAAATCACATTAAATTGTCTATTAAAGTTCACTCAATTAATTTTGAAAATATTTTAACTCATTCATTCCCCAGCAATTTTCGCAGAAGCAATCCCATTCACTCCCAGCTGTTTTATTGGATTTTGACTGATTTTGCAAGGCCCACAGAATATTGTATTCTATTGCTATAAATATAAAACATGGAACCTACCAAAGGAAAGATTAAAATCTCTTCTTTCAATAAGAAAGAAAAAGTATATTTCTGCCTGTTTCAGTTTTGCAGCAAATTAACATTACAATATAGCTAAGTTTCATCATTATTCACAAATCTATTTAGAATTGTGAGGAATTCTTTTACAGCTTTTTTTCCCCAACATGGCCCTGGTTGATCTCCTTTGCTGTGCTGCCACCTGCTGGCCGTTTGTGTAATAACTACCATTTTTTTTCAACCATCTTTGCAGTTAAGAGGCTTCTTTCTGTATCCTCTAGCATTTGGGACACTTAAAACATTTAAAATGGAATGTATTTATACATTTTTGGGAGCAAATGAGTTAATTAACCTGTTTTCAAATTAAAGTCATCAGAAAAAGTAAAAGTATGATAATGAAGTATGTGAACTTTATTTTCCACCATTGTTCATTTTGCACCTTTGTCGCCTCATGTCCGTACCAGAACACACACAGGCTGACGCTGTTTCGGAGAGCGGCCGACAAGCATCAGAACATGTACCGCCTGGCCATGACCGGTTCCGGCATCGACCGGCACCTCTTCTGTCTCTACATCGTGTCCAAGTATCTGGGTGTGGACTCTCCTTTCCTTAAGCAGGTGAGAGAAACGCGCGCACGCTCCCGCAAGCACGCTAACGACGCCAACGGCTCCACGTGCTTGCTTGCAGGTTCTGTCGGAACCGTGGAAGTTGTCCACCAGTCAGACTCCTCAGCAGCAGCTCAACATGGTGGACATCAATAAGTTCCCCGAATATGTCAGTGCTGGAGGCGGATTCGGGCCAGTGAGTGAAATCCTTGGCGATTTTATATGAATTTATGCATACTGTATGGAAGAACTGTCAGTTGATTACATTTTTTACTCGCAATTAATCGCATGATTTCCCTAGCTACCTTGGGATTAATGAACTCTTTGACCGCCAAAAACGTTTAACGATGCGTAAAATCAAGATGTATGCCGCCATAAATGTTAAATGATGTCAACTTTTTTTTTTTAATATTGTTTTGTTGTTTAATGTTTTTCAATGGGCAGTTCACCGTCTAAGTGCAGCATGCACTGCCTGGTCAATGAGTTGTGGAAGCAAAAACACTCACTATGGGCAGCAGATGGCAGCATTGTATCTCTTTTAATTGGGCTCATTGCGTATGAAATTACAATGAAACATGATGAAATTGAATGTTTTCAAGGATGATGTAAATGATTAAACCCTTATAGTAATTATAATATTATAATAATAATAATAATAATAATAATAATAATAATATAATATAATTATATTATTCTCATATTAAAAGGTTTTTTTTTTTTTTTTTTTTTTTTTTTTTTAATGTGTGGCAGTAAAAGAGTTATTCTAAATTTTTTAAATATATTTTTGCCTCGTGTTTTAGGTGGCCGATGATGGTTACGGCGTGTCTTACATCATTGTTGGAGAAAACCTCATCACATTCCACATCTCATCCAAGTTCTCCAGCCCTGATACGGTAAATAGGGCTTTCTGCTGCGGATTTCCAACACTTGTCATTGCAGTGTCCAAAGTAGTCAAGTGCCATTGTTCTGTCCTCGATTTGCCTGTCCTGCTGCTTCCTTCACTGTTAATTTCCTCCTTGTGTGATCCGTGCAGGACTCACGCAAGTTTGGTCAGCACATCGACAAAGCCATGATGGACATCCAAATGCTTTTCCAAGCCACAAACGACCAGAAAACAACAGGCGAGGGTGCGATGCAGCTCAACAATTGCAAGAAGCACAATTAGCAGACTTGTGAATGTACTATTTGTTTGTGTGTGTGGTAGATTTGATGCGATGATGTCATAGTCTCATTCCCCACACACCTTGAACGCTCCTGTAAGTTTTTGCTCTGTATATTGTGCTTTTGTGAATAAGAACCTTGTAAATAAATCATCCACACTGATCTTAAATTGAGGATTCCTGCTTTGAATACACTGTTTAAAATATTTAGAGGCAGTCAATATGACTTAGTTGGTTATTATTGGTTAATTATTGGGTCTTGGTTATTATTCACGATGATTTAAATACAGTACAATATCTGTTTCTGCACAACAAATACAGTGTAAAGATATTTTTGGCTAGTGCAGGACTCACAAGTATATATTTATGACACATGCAATTCCTCACGTTTTTTTGTTTTTGTTTAATTCTATAGTACAGATGATTTCGCTCTACAGCATTATCGCTCACAACACAGGCAATTGTTGGGAATAACTACCAGTTTTTCCCAATGTTATGTCCAGCACTTTTAACATTTTTTAGTCCCAATCAGATACATTGGCAAAGTATTAGGAGAAAAAAAGTGCATCAATCATTTATTTTTTTTATTTGAACAAAACCACCCAATAATTTTGGGAGGTGCCATCAGAGATGTACAAAATAATGTTGCGATTACATTATATTTCCTGGCTTAAATAAATATGTATTTTTTTTAAATACCAAAAGATAAAACCTGAGACGAATACAACACCTCAATTTACCAGCGTGTCACCATGGGGGAGGAAAAAAAACATCCCACATAAGCTTGCTTGAATGCGATACATTGGAAGTATTTGGACGATGGCACAGTTTGCTATCTCAGTACCGAATTGTCCTGTTGAAACTTAAGGCCGATGACTGGACTTTGTTGAAATGGACACGATATTAACTCATTCAAACCCAAAAAATGTATAAATACGTTTTTTAAAACTTTGCCTTCCCTACCAAAAACATATTTATACATTTTTTATTTTTTATATGCTAGAGCACACAGAAGGCTTTGATGCAGCTTCTGACCTGAAGAGGTCTCTTAAAACAATGGTAGTTATGACAAAAAAAAAAGAAGAAAAAAAAGGCCAGTAGGTGGCAGCAGAGTATAAGAGATCAACCCAGGTAATGTTGAAACAAGCTCTTTTTCCCAGTGTTTTCATCAGGTTTGTGAATAATGACGAAACTTAGCTATAATCTAATGCTAGTTGCTGCGAAACGGAAACACATCCAAACATACTTTCTTTTTTTTTTTTAGCTTATAAAAGAAGAGACTGTTTCTTTTAGTGGGTTCCATGTTTTTATAGCAATACAACACAATATTCTGTGAGCCTTACAAAATCAGTCAAAATCCAGTTGCTTCTGTGAAATTAGCTGGGAGAGAATGAGTTAACGTGACGATTGGATGGAAGGAGTAAGTTGGCAAGCTAAAACAGCAGACCGTCATAGTATTTGAGTATGTATTTATTCCGGTGGGGTCAATGCAAAAAGTTAAATGAATAAAAAAAAAAACAAAACATTCTGCCAACAATTTCTTTCAAGGCATCAGTTACAGCAAAGAACTTCAAAACTGTACAAAAGTGGCCAAAGAAAACCTACGCAATGACGAGACAGGGGCCTGCTTGTTGGAGAGAGCAAAGTTCCGACAAAATTGACAAGCCAAATCAGCAGTGTGGGTCTGTTGTCTTCTCTCACCTTCAGAGTACAGAAAAACACACAAAAGGCAAACAAATCACCAATTCTTATGTGGAGTCCATGAGGGTGATGTAATGCCACTGTAGGCCTCTCGGTGGTGCTGTTTGTCACATACACACCAGCCCAGTGCTCAAACTAGTGGACACTCCTAAAATGGTTCTGTAGTTTCAAAATAATGGATGAAGGATGAGGATGATGATGATTTTTTGGAGCTGGGGGATTAGGAAGTGGCGCCAGGTGTGGGGTTGACGCTCTGTGCGGCGGCCTGCGGCGCCACCTCGATAATCCGCGGCTTGTCGATGATGCGCGCCGTGCGATTGCCCTTCTCCACGATGCCGATGATCCACGCCTGGTGGCCCTCGCCGTACTTGGGCGACTTGATTTCGGCGCAGAAGCGCGCTGCCTGCTCTCGCGGCAAACAGATCAGCAGCCCTCCTGAAATTCCATTAAAAAAAAAAAAAGTTATAGGATTAAAGTCTCTCAACAATGTGTAATGAAACTTTTTTCTTTTTTTTTTTTAGTTCAACTGCAATATGCAAGAAATAACATTATTTTTGTCTATACATTTTTTAAACTATATACAGTGGAACCTCTACTTACGAACGTCTCTTCATACGAAATTTTCGAGTTACGAAACGCCTCAACGGGAAAATATTGCCTCTTGTTACAAAAGAAATTTCTAGATACGAAAGGTAAAAATGCATTACCGAACGCAACATACTTTCGGCTATGGCTATTTCCTACCATCGGTACCTACGAGCGTAAATACTAGATTAGTGTTTGTGCATCGTTCTGGCATCCCATTGGCTAAGAGGAACTTTCTACCATAGGTATGAGCGTATACTAGATCGGTGTTTGTGCATGTTTCTGGCATCCCATTGGCTAAGAGGAACCTCTACCATAGGTATCTATGAGCGTATACTAGATCGGTGTTTATACAGCGTCCTCATCATTCATCCCGCGGCTCATGAGGTGTTCCGATTTTTCGTAAATGTATGAACTAACGGCCAACGAATTTGTGCAAAAATTCAAACAATTGGTGATTGATGAAGGCACAGTAAGTTTTTAATTACGACGAGACGGGCCTTTTTTTGGGGGGGAGATGCCTCGCCATACCGGAAGTTTTCATGACGTTTCAGAATTTGTTTAAAAGAATCGGCCAGAAAAAGTGTTCACCAGTCGGGTGTTTGCTCACTAAGATGATGTTTGCCTTGGACATTTACGAAGCATTGTTTAAAAAAAACAAAAAAAAAAAAAAAAAAACATCCTTGGATCAGTTCTTTGCAAAACACCAGGCAGAAAAAACACTTCTGAGAGAGAACATGAACCAAAGAGGGCAAAAAACGATGAGGACAGCAGTTAAGAAGGTAAATGACCATCATTTTTATTCTTTACTCTATTCTTTGTTTTTTACATTACGCAGAACTCTCATTTATTATGCAATAATCTAATTGTAACATTTTATTTGTTACATGTTTTGATGCATTTTTATGCTTTATAAAACATTTATGTCTGAATTTTGGGGGGCTCGGAACGGATTAGGGCATTTACATGGAAAATGCGTCTACTTACAAAATTTTCTACTTAAGAACTTTCTTCCGGAACCAATTAATTTCGTAAGTAGAGGTACCACTGTATATATTTTTTTTACTTATTCATTGACATGACATTTTTCATTTCTTTATATTTTTAGTATTTCAACATGTAATGAATGACATTTTTTAAACTATATTTTTGTTTATTTTCAATTTGTTCAATTTCAAAAGCACTGTAATGCACAATGAATGTCATTTTATAGTTTTTCAAAATGTTTAGTTCATTAAATTTAACAACAAATTAGATTATTTTCCTGAATTCATATTATTGATACATTCATTTTTTTTTTTTATATTCAATTTGTATTCATTTTCACTTCCTGAAATTATTACAACACATATTTCCCTGCAACAGACCCACCCTGGATAAATAGTTTTCAAAACCTAAATATGAATCTTTAAACCACTGCATTTTATGATCGTCATATTTTGCTGGAATTGGAACTCTTCATCCAAGGTTAATCTTGCAGGTCAAATTTACCTACATCAAGTTGATAGAATTTTTTATTTATTTTTTTTTGAGGGGGGGCATGAACCTTTCAGGAACATTATTTAAAGGGATACTTCACTTATTTAGCCTATTATAGCAATAAAAAGTTTATATTTTGTCTAATTAATTTCATACTTTCATTATTTTTCACGTACCTTTAAAAACACATTTTGCAACTTGCTGTCGACTAAAAATGACATCAAAGGCTCAGGTAACCAATCACAGCTCAGCTGTTTTCTAGGTTTGGTCATGTGACATTCGCAAGCTCAGCTGTGATTGGTTACCTGAGCCCTTGTGATGTCATTTGCAGTCGACAGCAAGTTTCAAAATGTGTTTTTAAAAGGTACTAATTGTACATGAAAATAATGAAATATAAAATTTATTATAGGCAAAATATTAATGTTTCCCTGCCAAAAACGGCTAAATAAGTATCCCTTTAATCTTAATACGAAAATACAGAAAAATGTGTATTGTAATCTAGAACTTTAAACTTCATTAACCTTCAACATAAAAGGTTAAAACTGATGTTCAATCTCACCTAAAGAAAAATAAGATGCAGTTTTAAAAAAAGAAGACCAGTACAAGACATTTTAGCCTAAATTACAAACCATAAATGGCGTACCTGACGTCTCAGGGCAGGTGCCGTGCATGAGGCCGAACATGTTGCCACACGCTTTGGACACAGCGGCCATCTTGGCGAGCACAGGAAGGTTGTGGATGACGAAAGACACCTCGCTCCGCTGTTGCTTGGCCAGCGTTTGTGCGTGGCCCAGGATGCCGAAGCCTGTGATGTCGGTGGCGGCGTGCGCGTTGAACGTGTGCATGAGGCTGGCGGCTGCCCGGAACACAAACATACATTAGAACTGTTGGACTTTAACAAGGTTTCCTACGGTTCCATACTTCTACCATATTTAAAATATTGTGCTGATGTTGGGAAACAACTACAAGAACTCATGATGACGTATATCTTACCTGTCCTATTGAGGCGAGCCATGTTCATCATGGCTTCGTGGTAGGACAGCTCGACGTCTTCTTGCGTGACTACCAACTTGATCTTATTCCATTTCTCCGGCTGTGAGGCAGAACAAGACGGTTGACGGGTGTTCAGTATCTTTATTTGAAAACGCGCGTTTGTAAATTTGCTCAAACGTACGATATCGAGCCACTGGTGCACCGCCACGGCCACTTGCGTCCCTAGCGGCTTTGTGAGCACCAGCACGTCTCCTGGCACCGCGTTGTCTGGCCTGTGGAGCATCACACAACATTTTAAAAATAAAAATCTGTCCAAATTTGAGCATTTTCCCACCCTTGTAATTAAAGCGAGCAAAGCCCAAAGGGTTGAGTTTTCGTCTCTGAAATGCTTGGAAAAATGGTCGAGGCTGATAATCGTAAACATTAGACCTGTTCAATACAAATCCTTCGTTCAATACAAATACGTATTTATACGTGGTTTTTTTATTTATTTATTTTTTTTATGCTAGAGCATACAGAAGGCTTTGATGCAGCCTCTGAACGGAAGAGAATGCTTGAAGCAATGGTCATTATTACAAAAACGGCCAGCAGGTGGCAGCAGAGTATAAGAGCTCAACCAGGGCCATGTTGCAAAAAGTTTCCCCAGTGTTTTAAACAGATTTTTGAATAATGATGAAACTTAGCTATATTCTAATGTTCATTGCTGCAAAATGGAAACAGATAGTAATATACTTTTTCTTCCTGGTGAAAGTAGAGACTCTAATCTTTCTTTTCTATGTTCTATGTTTTATAGCAATAGAACACAATAGTCTGTGCCCTTGCAAAATCAGTCACAATCCAAGAGCTAAGGGAGTTGCCTCAGTGAAAATAGCTGTGAGCGTATGAGTTAAAATAAAATCCGAGAATTTGGCTGTCACAGACCAAATAAATAAATCAAGTATCAGCCTCATTTAAATTTCTTTGCCGCCATCTTGTGGCATATATACAAAACTACTGTTTAGGGTGGGTCAATTCTTGGCAGATTTTTGCTAATGGCAGCAGGGCTCAACGACACTTAATTAAAGCTGCTGCGAAATAACTCACATGATGAATTCATTGGGCTGGCATACGGTGGTAGCCACGCCCCCCAAGACCACCCAGGGATTGAGCACCGTCTGTCCTCCCGTCACGGATGTGCCCGCCTCCTCCGCCGCGTCTTTGAAGCCCTGCATGATGAGCGGCATGACTTTGTCTCTCTCCTGTAATATAGCAAGGAGGAGGACATACTAAGGGAAGTAAAAAACTTGTCCGTGTGCCGTCCATTTTGCTCAGGACGCGACCTCTTACCTTCTCCGACATTTTGTTGCTGACACCGAGTAGCATCAACATGTTGTCACATTCCGTCACCCCCATGGCGTACAGGTCGCTGAGGACGTTTGCGCATGCCACACGGCCCTGGGAAAAAGTATGCATGTGAAAATTGTGTTTTGCACTCCAACATCACTGAAAATGAAGGTTTGCTTTCAAAATTGAAATTAAATATTTGGTGCTCGTCACTGGATCCATACCATCATGTAGGGGTCATCCACTATAGGGTAGATGTAATCTGTTGTCTGGACGAGTGAAAGGCCTCCATGTCGTAGCGGGATGACGCAGGTGTCCATGCCGATGCCTGAAAAATAGAGATAGAGAGATGTTGCATCACCAATATTACTTTTCTTAAAACCCTCTTGAATACATTACAAAAATGTTAATTGAATATAAACCAGCAGATCTCTGAGGTATGAAGGCACAGCTCAGTTAGTGCAACCTAGAGTTCAAAGCAAACATGCTGAAGCAGCATTTAGTTGTTATGCTGCACACAAATGGAATCAGACGCAGCCAACAGAAATTAAGTCAGCACTTTTCAACTCAGATTACTTTTAAAAGCTTTTTTTTTTAAATAAAATGTTCCCAAATCTTGTTCTTGCACTGTATGTATTTGACTGTTTTTTAAATGTTCTTTTCATGATGTCAAGCACATTGAGTTACTTTGTGCAAAAATGTGCTTTCTCAATAAAACTGCCTTGCCCTGTTGAATTGGGTTTTAGTTTGAAATTGCTATTGAGTGTTATAATGACCTAATCGAGGCATGACTGCACCCAGGAACTGTTCATCTTCTTGGTAGTGGTTCTCTTGTAGGTTCTCTAAAAGCTTCTGTAAAACGTCTTGGGGCACCTACGACAAACAAACATAATTTCTATGAGCTACCGTCCTTAAATGAGTATGGACTTGCACATACAATCATTTTAAATGTGACAGCTGAGGAAAGCTCCAACCTTGCAACCCGTTCCCTTGAGTTCTGCAAAGCGCGTGAGCCGGAAGTTCTTGTCCAGCTCGTAGCTCTCGGGATTGAAGGACTCCCTCACCGACATGTCTGAAGATGGTCTGGGCCACACACACAAACACACAAACCAAACTTGAATCAGAAAACCAGTAAACTGATGTTAAAATTGTGGGGAAAAAAAAAAAGACAACTGAAAAGGATAGCTTACTGACAACTTGCTTTCTACAATGCCAAACTTCATGGCTGGCAACAAATATAAACGTCACCACATAAATAGAAACGTTATTCATTCATTGAGGGGAATTAAATAGCATCATCCCTACTGTGAAATATATATATATATATACAATTTTTAAGCGATTACTGTTCCTAATATTGTGTCCAGTGCAGTGGTTACAACTCAAGTAATATGGAAGTAACGTTAAGTAAAGTTCACATACCGGTACCCAAATAATCGACTTCAATACAGTACCCATGGCTTCGTACTTCTTCAGAGTAACTTAGTATTTATATTGTTACTTCTATCACTGGGTTAAGTGATAGGAGCTGTTACAAGCAAGACAACATCATTACGACCTCACAAGACATAAAAATAATAATAAAATAAAACAGCCATTATACACACTCGCCAGGTAAGCTTTTTATTAGCCAATTTTGGTGTACGACGTGGGGAGCGTTCAAGAAGCAAAACGCTGCCAAGTTTTTCAACCCTAAAACCAATCAGGTTAGCTACCTCGAAGGTGGTAGTTAATTTTTTTTTAAATCAGTACGTATAGCTTGTCTAACATTAGAAACGTGTTAAAAGCGCATCCAAAATATTTTAAGGTGTTTAAGCGTACAGTAAAATTGTATAAGTGCTAGCTCTAGTTAGCCTAGCCGCCGACTCGTGCTTGAAGTGTTGTGCGCATTGTGTGAACAAGGTGATACTACATTCTACTAGCAGACGCAAACATGGACTGCAATGCCAGCGTGAGTTGCTGTTTGAAATGTACAACGCAATTGGAGGGACAAGGACCAGGCTTGCTGCGCCCGAAATAAAAAAGTTTAAAAGTTGCCATTAGAGCGCCGAACAAAAATGTCGGCGGTGGAAAAAATTAACCCTTTGCTGTCCAGCGCCATGCGACATGCGCCACATCAGTTTGCTCCCGGTAAAATCGGCGCCCGGTTTGCAACCAACGCAACGCCGGTAACGCAGCCGCGCGTCACGGGTGTTTACAACGGCCACGTTTACAATTTGAGTGCCGAAGCGGAGTTATATTCGCGTCACATTTCCCCTTTAAATGAAACGTCCAGTTGATCCTTACCAGCTTCAAGTCAGCGCCAGATCCCGACACAAGAGCGGGGACGGCGGCGGCTCGCAGCGGGCCTTCAATTAGGCGTCCTCGCATACTGCCTGATTGTAAATGCTACACAATTGTTATTTTAGCGTCTATTCATGGAAATTGTGTTTGCAATTGTGTGCGTAAATGTCGTGTGACGTCATACAAAACACCATCATAGAGACCGATTGACTTGGAGGAAATATTTGTCCTAATATAAAAATAGGAAATGATTGGGATCGCCATGGGTCCTTTGTCGGCACTGTGGATACTTCAACATCCCCTTTAATAAGTCGACGAGTCTGGCAACCGAATCTCTAAAATGGAGTGTACCTTTAATTCGGTGTTTTCCCTCCAATTTAACCCTCAACATTTCACTTACAGATTGAAGCCTTTTAATCCATACTAATAGTCAAAACTAAATGGGCTAATTTCCCAGCAAAGGCCAAAAGAAGGTCAACCTTTATTGACAATCCGAGGTGCACATTGAGATGAGATAAATCTTTACTTTGTAGCTACCAATGGAAGTGATATGTGAAGCAGGTGCAATGCCTGAAATAACCTTTATGATATAAACAGGACAAATTTGATTGATTGATACACTTTAAAATGGCAAAAAAAAAAAAAAAGATTGTTGGTGTACGCAAGGCCCATGTGCCAGATTTCAATGATTGTGATTTAAAAATATCAAACAAATACAGGTGTAAACAAAATAGATATTTTGATGTGAAATCTTTAGATAAGGGATAGGGAGGGTAACTACCTCGCCATGCAGTCCGTAAACAAAAACAGTACAGCTCAACTTCTGGCAAGCAGATATTTTGCCTCACCATCCTACTTATCCATTTTCTCTTGCACTGGTTCTCAGCTTGGAGTGGTCGCCAGTCAATTGTGAATGTCACATATAGACAAACAAGCATTCACACAATCAGAATGATCCTTTGTACAATTTAGAGCACAACCCAACCTGCTGATAAGCCAACACGCATGTTTTTGGAATTTGGGAGGAAACCGGGAGATGCAGCTGTGCAAACCACTTGCCCACTATGATTTCTGTACTAAATATACAAATTTAATTGCATTATTTCTGAAATTAGTCACACACACAAAAATAACACAAATGTCATGACTCAGCTTTATTGACTCCTCAATATGAACATTGAAATGGCCATTTCAATCGAGACACCAAGAGGACTGATAGGTGAGGTTGTCAGCAGGTGCAATATGCTGACACAAATAAATCAATTTAGTCATTTTATGAAATTGTAAAGAAATACAAAAGCAGTTCAAGTACAGTAATGTAAACAGTCGGTCACAGTCCGGTACCAGTCGTGATCCTCCCATTCTTATTGCAGTAGTGTTGTTGCACCCAACAACCATACTTGGTAAAGGTCCATTTATGACTCCTGCAGCATCTGTGTGGAAACAAGCATGGGAGAAAATAAAAACTATTAGACACAAGATATTATAGTAAGGGGCTCTTCAATGGCCCTAATCTTATCAGCCAACATAACGATAAACAGCAAAATGATGACATTAAGGTTACGTACTGTTTTGAGCCTGCGCCTGGCAATTCTGATTTGATCATGAAGGATCCGAGCCCAGTCTCGTGGGCCGGGCAGCTTCTCTATTCTGTGCTCACTGCAATATTTCTCTGTAAAAACTGCACACACATATGCATAACTTTAGAAAGCATGAAGTGTCATAAATGTGTAGTATCAGTTGTCTATTGAAATTATGTGTGAATGGTTGGAGCTAGATATACAGCTGTCTTTTGATTGGTTGACAAAATTGTTTCTTTCAATACGAAAGAAACTAGTTCGGACCTTTTGCCATTTTCCCTCAATTTACCTTTAATTGCATCAATGATATTCTGGTCCAGGCCTTTCCGGTTGTCGTTAAGCCCCCTCTTCCTTTTTACATTTGGCAATGAGCTAGCCAAGGTGGCATCATCAAAGAAAGCACACACCTAGTAAACACAGTATGGCATGTTTCAATACAAAACTGCTCCTATTATTTGTCGTCAGAGCCACAAATGAAAACCTTCGCACCAATTTCCGGAAGAGGAGGCTTCCAGATCGTGTATGGTTTACCAGGATGGAGTCCAGCTGAGCCTTGGAGATAAATACGTCGTAATCCTTGGCGAGACGAATCACCGACTGAAAAGACAGTCGATGAAGCACAGGTATCAAACTCAAAAGTTCTTGACATAACTTTATGTAGCCTGTGAAAAATCTTGACACTTTTTTTTTTCCTTGACGTCAACACAGGCCCAAAATAACTAACCAAATGCAAATGTTGAAACTGTTAATGTAGCACTTGTCTACATCCTTCATTTATTAAAAAGAAAACACAATAGAGGTTGGACTTCACTTAAAAAACAAAAAAACAAAAAAAAACATTTGTGTGCTGTCTAAACTAGTGCTGGGCGATATGAAAAAAAAATCTTCCAATAATATTTTCAGTTATTCTATTAAAAATATATATACAGCAAACTGGCTGCTTACCTTTTCTCATTTTATAATGACGTGCCATTAAACAGATTTGTATAAAATGGTAATTTTACATAAAATTATCAAACGTAAACATAAGAGGCATATTTTCTACAAATCTAAATAACAATCTAGAGCAAGAGGCACAAAAAATGTTTGACATAAGTTTATGTATTTAGTTTTTTTTTTTTTTTTTAAGGAAACTAATGTAATGTAATTTTGAGAATATTGTGTAGATTTCAGAAGTCAAAATCAAAATTCAGGACTGTATTATAAAACCTAATAACTAATTAAATAATAAACTAATAACATTTTGTGTTGATATATTTATTGACGGTAATATACTGATCCATCCATTTTCTGAATCGCTTATCCTCAATACGTTCAATCTTGTAGGCCATTCTTGCCAGCTGACGTATGAAACGCCGGAACATTCAGATTTCCTGTTTAGCATGAATTTTCTCTCCAGAAACTCATTAAAAATTGTAAGCTATTTTGCTGTTTAAAGTTTAACAAGCTCCACTTTAACGTAGTTCCAGCGAGGCCTTTATGAAAAGTAATCCATCGGCCTAGCACCTAAATCCAGTTTTACCATAACATTAGCCAGTTAGCATTGCAATTAGTGAATACTTGTAATAACTTGGCATGGAGGTTGTGATTACTAACTTTGGAGCGAAGTTGCACAATGCATTCAGGCGCATTACTAGTTAGCAATAGGCCGTTGGTATAAATTGCGGCTGCGACGCAAGAAGAACCAATGCCGTCTCGACTCAAGTACCTGCTTATAAGCAACGCAAGCATCCCAGCGAAGCTTTTTGGGGCTGCCCCGTTCAGTTTTTTTTGGGAAAAACTTAAACATCTGTGTTTTGATGAGCATTTATTACAAGCCTTGTGTAATTCAAAACGTGTGCCCAGCATGCCTTGAGGTGACCCCTTTTTATTGGCAAGTAGTTCATAATTACAGGTTTGTTATTATTTTTTCACAGTAGTAGTATTTATTTGCATTCACCCATCTGGTTGTTCATTAATTTTCATTGACTGTTAGATTTAGGCACTTTTGTACCACCAGCCAGCACTATATATATGTATTCGTATGTGTATACTGTATTCATATGGCTTAGAGGCACAGCCAGGCCAGCTGGGTCTCGCTTGTGCTAAAAACATGGAAATGTAATTAGTTTAAAGGGGACATCACTGAAAATATTTATTCTATATACCCCAATATATAGTCATATAGAATAAACTATTCCAATGCAATTTTGATCAGCTGTTACATCTGCGACTTTGCGCCGGCGTTTTCCGGCTTCTGCGGGTACAGCACTGCGTGACGATGTCTCAGCAATGGAAGGCGTTTGCCTTCTTGCCACTTTAAAGAATGGCCTCAGCTTCCGGGTCCTGTGATAAACAGTGGGCCCCAGGCCCGATCGGAAGTGCTGCGGTGATGACACTAGAAAAAAATAGAGTATGCTTACGAGTGGTAAACATCATCAGAAAAACACCTTCTTTTTTTTTTTGTTTAATGAGAAAAGTACCACTGTACATTATTGTGCTATATACTGTAAAACATACAATAACTCAATACAATGTAAATTAAATAAACCATTTTTCCGTCATTATTTTTTCAATCTACTTTCACTGGACTGGATGTCTTGAGCAGTTTTATTTTAATAATAATATTGCATCAGATTTATATAGCACCTTTCTGGACACTCAAAGACGCTTTACAATTGATACACTTTCAAGTTCAACAACGGCTCTAAACTATTGATTAAAATAATAGGTGTTAATTTGATAATTGATTACTTGTGGATTAATCTTAACATCTCTCATGGACTCCTGCTGCGTGTAGTACATATCGTAGAAATACTACGCTCATACTGATTCTCCAAGTTGATGACACATACACCTCGCGCATATTCTTTTGAGTGTTGAATTCAACTGACACCATCCACTTCTCATCAACACTCACTTCCTGAGGACACATGGTTGGAAAAAAAGAAATATGCCAAAAAAATATATAAATAAATAAAACAAAGAAAAATGCAAGCATGAAACACACCGGTAGCGGTACAGTTATGTGTTGTTATATTGTCTTTCCATATAGTGATGTTTTTGTCACCGATTTGTACTCCCTTACTCACCTCTCTGACTTTGCACTAGTGTCCGTATGGCGCGCAGCTCCTGCAATATGGTCTGCAACGTGTCCTTGCAGTTGCACACGCAACAGGGGGCAACTGGCACATCAGGTTCCGGCACTGCGGGAAAGTCCCATATTTTGTCACTTGACAAGTTCAACCTTTCCAATGAGCAAAGCTCTATTTTGATTGACATCAGGGATAGAGTCGTTCATACCGGGAACCTCCACTTTGATCTCATTCTGAATATTGTTGACGGTTGTCGGGTCTTCAGAGTCGGCACTACAGGCGGGAGTACTCTCAACCTCTGTGAAAAGTGCCGGCTGTCCGCAAGTCACATGGTCCACCTCCGACATGTCGTCCTGCTCTTTTTCCGTACGTTGATACGCTCTGTTGGTCCTGTCACCAATAAGCTGCATCATGCCTGTGATTTGCCTCTTGATCACCATGCTGTCATCCCCCATCCAAACTGACAAGACACAGTGTTAATCTTGTTAAAATATCAACTATAGAGTTGCATAGGGCTGGAACATTTCTGTCAAGGTTCCAATAACATGTTTAGTGGAAGTAAACACTCTTACTGCTGAGTCACGAATAACTCACTTTTTGTCAACAACTGGACCAACCCGCTACTTGGGTCAATTTTTGTCCTGTACAAAATAAAACCAACCTAAACATTCTTTATATTTTTAACATTTTACTTAAATTAAATTTAGACATATAAAGCAAGGAATAAAGGTGAATATTTTATAGATAATTTTATTATGCTGCAATTCTGAAGTGAAATAGTTCTTGCTTTTCAAATGTTTGGAATATTTGACCACCATGTTCTTTATTGAAGATAAACGATACAACTGGATAATAAATCTTAGGTTACATTTTTTTTTAAATTAGGAGAATTGTGCATACAATAATACACTACAATTTGTTTTATTAATGTATATTGAATCTCTATATATTTGTAACATTCCCCCCGCCCCAATTCTTGAAATAATTATTTCAGCAGGATCTGTTTCTCAACAGGGGTATGCTCTCATGCCCATGTATTGTCTAACGAACAAATATTAATAAATAGCGAGTGAAATGTAATTCCAACAGCTACATACCATCTGGCACCACCACATGCTGTTCTCCTTGAACATCCAACTCTAGAATTAAAAAAAAAAAAGAAAAGAAAAAGAAAATAGTAATAGCAAAGATTGGATGCCCTAACAACCCACCACCACCTGTGGGTGATGTGAATGAACTACATGGTGCAGAGCAGAAAAGGTGACATAAGCGCTTATTGTGTCGCCACAATGCGACCAATTGGACAACAAATTAATGGTAAGACAATGCACTTTGGTAAAATAATTTCCAATGAAACGGCCGTACACAAATTGTGCGCTATTACCTTGTTGAGCAGGCAGTCGCACGAGGCTCGCATGCTCACCTACATCCGAGACGAGTTTAAAGCTCTGAGACTTCCTTCTTGTAGTCTTACTCTTCCCATTGTCCATCTTCTTGATTTTGAGTTTGCGCCAGGGATCCACGCAGAACAGCAAGAGATTGAAAGAATCAGTGTATGCCCTCCATTAATCATCAGTGCAGATTATCATCATCACTCATCATCTTAATTGACGATGCCGTCACGCGACTGCAATAGATTGGGCATTACTTTTGTGCACGTTACCACCGCACACCTGTATGTTTAAGCATTTAATTCATTTTAAATATGAGTGGATAGTTCAGACATGGACTGTGAGAGAGTTCCACCTTGTGAGGGACATATTCACATGTACTGAAACATGTTAATTAATTACGTCAACTTAGTTTTTATAATCGGTTATATTCCTCTTATTCCACAACATTTTTGTTTCTGTTTTGAACAATAATGAGATGAGAATTAAGTATGTGGACCATCAAAAAAATATTCAATTAAAAAAAACAAATAAATAAATCAGCAAATTTACTGATCACACGTGAATAATTTGCACTGTCCTACATTCTACGGGGCAAAATGCTAACATGTAGAGGGAGTCTGGCTCCCTGCAAGCGATTCTTTAGCGGACTAGTAATCGCCAATGTGGAACACTTGCATTTGTGTGAAACAAGTACGGCCTTTAGAAGGTTCTTGGGCACATTTTTGCAAATTTTCACCCCCACTGCAGATGGTGGTCACAGAATTTACAAACAGAAGCCATAGTCTAGACCAGGTGTAGGGAACCCTGTTCCTCGAGAGCCACTGTCCTGCCCATTTTCAATGTCTCACTCCACCAACACACCTGATTCGATGAACAGGATCGTTATCAGGCTTCTACAAAGCTTACTGATGATCTGATCATTTGAGTCATCTGTGTTGGAGGAGGGAGACATAGGTTGTGTCCGAATGTCCACCTTAATCCCCTCATTTACTACATAGGCCCACACTATATAGTGGCCTAATATGTAGTGCAACTCCTTCTGTTTGGCGATTCAGACAGCCAGCTACTACTTTCTCCTCGTCGCATATCACATGATATCCTTTGTTGTACATATTTTCAACTAAAACAAATTAATTCTTTCTGTATTATAAATAAATTGCCTTCATTCTCACGCTTGCGCTGTCGCCCGTGACGTTTTTTTTGTTTTTTGTTTTTTTTCATATGCACAATGCATTGATCAACCCAGTTGAGTGAGCATCGATGTTCACTACTTTTCAGACTGCATTGTGGGTAATTTTGAGTTCCCAAATTTTCGTACCCTGGACATTCGGACACGACTACAAAATGCTGTGACCCCTCAAGAGGGCACTATATAGGGAGTAGGGTGCACATTCGGACACAGACATCGAAAAAGAGGCAAGACAGTGGCTCTCGAGAGCCAGGGTTCCCCCGACCTGGGGTCTAGTTTGACAAACTTTTTCTTACTAGAATGTGTTTCTTTTCGGAATAAAACAAATAGATCATGCGGGGTCACCATCTTTCCAGTAACTTACTTTCTTGTTTGGTTTTGCACCAAGGAGCTTTTGTATATCTTTGCACTCTGCATCATCAAACTGGAAGTCTTCCTATTATTAATTTAAAAAAAAAAGAAAAAAAAAAGGCATCTTAACAATTTCAAGATGTTGGACAATAATGACAAAGCTACATCTATAATGTCTATTATAACTTTTACTAACCTCAAAAACAGGATGATTATGTTGTGTGTCAATCTTTACAACAGCAAGCTTTTTTCCATCCTTGGTAGCCCTGAACTGCACAAACGAACCACAATCTTCACGGAAGGTGCTGTTTATTAAAAAAAAGAAAAAGAAAAAAAAAAGAAAAAAAAAAGTTGTTGAATTCGTTCACTGGATTACAAACCCGTTTAACTCGGCTCTTATTTGGGATATATTGCCTTCAGAATGCCTAAAAGTTGCTGCTTCCACCCCCCCTCCCCTCTCACACAAGCAAACGTTCAAGAACGTTATCACGTCTCCACAGAGCTTGTCAGCAACAAAAAATCTGAAGAACCGTTTGGGAGCCGAAAGAGTCGGCTCTTTTAAGTGAGCCAAAATTCCCTTCACCAACCCCCTGATCATGAGTTCTCTGCAGATTCGTACATACGGGGACGACCTTGACTGAACGAAATTTTGGATACTTACTACTGTTCAGGTCTTTTATCAGTCTTCTTCGATTCATATTTTCTCCCACCCTTCACACAGGCATACCGGATCTCGTAATATTTCAGAGATGCGTTATCATGGACGTTCACCCTTTTCTGGGCTGATGTGAAAGTTCGCGTATCTCTACGCCAGTAAGGCACACTTTGCGTCTTTTCGAATGCCGCAATAGCGTCTTCTACTTCTTTAAATGAAGAAAACTCATCACCAACGGAGAGCGTTACCGACTCCATCACGGCACGGCAACTAATATGGTAACGTGATCTATGGCAAATATGGCGTCGATACCGTGTGGGTCGCACTGATCTGAATTTAAGAATGGATAACCGCTAAGGCAAGACTTTTGAAGCGCGAGGCCGCCATATTACTGCGGTCAAGCCAGCCGCCACTCGAAAAGACGAAGTCAAGCCAGCCGCCCCAACGATTGTTAATACTGTGCATTACGGTAACATGCCGCCGTGCCCCTGCGCTGGCCACCTTCAAAATAAAATCTGCTCAACAACTGGTTTAGGGTTTAAAATAAAGAATCATAAAAAAATAACGGTTTGTTATTCCAGAACCAGACCAGTTCTAAGGGACACTACACCACCCCAGGTATCCAGCCAAAGTACTTTCAACAAAATCTGATGTTGCATTTCAAAATAAAACTCATTTGAACATTGCAATCTCGACTATAATCCCTGATTTCAAAAAATCATTAAAAATTCATGGTTTGTTATCCCAGGACCAGACCAGTTCTAAGGGACACGACACCATCCCAGGTATCCAGCCAAAGTACTTTGAACAAAATCTGATGTTGCATTTCAAAATAAAACTCATTTGAACATTGCAATCTCGACTATTATTGCTGATTTCAAAAAATCATTAAAAATTCATGGTTTGTTATCCCAGGACCAGACCAGGTCTAGGGGACACCACACCACCCCAGGTATCCCACCAAAGTACTTTGAACAAAATCTGATGTTGCATTTCAAAATAAAACTCATTTGAAAATTGCAATCTCGACTATAATCCCTGATTTAAAAAAATCATTAAAAATTCATGGTTTGTTATCCCAGGACCAGACCAGTTCTAGGGGACACTACACCACCCCAGGTATCCAACCAAAGTACTTTGAACAAAATCTGATGTTCCATTTCAAAATAAAACTCATTTGAAAATTGCAATCTCGACTATAATCCCTGATTTCAAAAAATCATTAAAAATTCATGGTTTGTTATCCCAGGACCAGACCAGTTCTAAGGGACACTACACCACCCCAGGTATCCCGCCAAAGTACTTTGAACAAAATCTGATGTTGCATTTCAAAATAAAACTCATTTGAACATTGCAATCTCGACTATAATCCCTGATTTCAAAAAATCATTAAAAATTCATGGTTTGTTATCCCAGGACCAGACCAGTTCTAAGGGACACTACACCACCCCAGGTATCCAGCCAAACTACTTTGAACAAAATCTGATGTTGCATTTCAAAATAAAACTCATTTGAAAAGTTACATCTCGACTATTATTGTTGATTTCAAAAAATCATTAAAAATTCATGGTTTGTTTTCCCAGGACCAGACCAGTTCTAAGGGACACGACACCATCCCAGGTATCCAGCCAAAGTACTTTGAACAAAATCTGATGTTGCATTTCAAAATAAAACTCATTTGAACATTGCAATCTCGACTTAATAGTCGCAATGAGTTTTATTTTGAAATGCAACATCAGATTTTGTTCAAAGTACTTTGGCGGGATACCTGGGGTGCTGTAGTGTCCCTCAGAACTAGTCTGGTACTGGGATAACAAACCATGAATTTTTAATGATTTTTTGAAATCAGGGATTATAGTCGAGATGTAACTTTTCAAATGAGTTGTATTTTGAAATGCAACATCAGATTTTGTTCAAAGTACTTTGGCGGGATACCTGGGGTGCTGTAGTGTCCCCTAGAACTGTTTTGGTACTGGGATAACAAACCATGAATTTTTAATGATTTTTTGAAATCAGGGATTATAGTCGAGATTGCAATTTTCAAATGAGTTTTATTTTGAAATCCAACATCAGATTTTGTTCAAAGTACTTTGGTTGGATACCTGGGGTGGAGTAGTGTCCCTTAGAACTGGTCTGGTTCTGGAATAACAAACCGTTGTTTTTTTATGATTCTTTATTTTAAACCATAAACCAGGTGTTGCTCAGCTTTTATTTTGAAGGTGGCCAACGCAGGGGCACGTCGGCACGTTACCGTAATGCACAGTATTAACAATCGTTGGGGCGGCTGGCTTGACTTCGTCTTTTCGAGTGGCGGCTGGCCTGACCGCAGTGCCATACCTGGTCCTCCTAAGAAACGTTTCTCAGCATATGATCATGTACAGTATCGAGATTGCAGACCATTTGAGACAGTACTTAGTAGAAACAGCACCATTTATGATGTTTTAAAATTGTTAAACATAAACGAGGACTTCAGACATTTGCCTTAAATACATGTATAAATTCTATGCGTAATTTAATTATATTTACAGGCGGAAACTTGGCTATTTTTAAGTAAAGAATTATAAATGTAATTCAACAAAAGATGCCTCTGCCAAATCTAATATTGGGTTGGGGTCTAAGGAACTGAGCGATAAAAGAAAAAGCAGGTCACAAACCCCCACACCCGCCCCCCAGAATGCCGGGCGTGTATGGCTATCGGCTATCCAGTCATATATTCAGATCAGTGGTGGGTTGCCACGAACCTCTCATGCGTTCTCGCGCGATTTCCTGGCTCTGTCAAAATAACAAAGCTAGGCAAGTACTGCGTCAAGCTAGGTGGCGTTGTGGCGAGTTGTTGGACACGGCAAAAATAACCGCTGCTAATATATAATATCGATTGATTTTCTACAGTCAGATGGATATTCTTAAAGCGGAGATTGCGAGGAAGAGGAAACACATCGAGGAGAAGCAACTTGTTAACGTGAGTGTGCTGTATTTGGGGATTGTTGGCTAGTTAGGTCCTTTGCTAATGCTAACGTTGATTTTAGACTGCTGGTATAGATGGACTTCCTCGTTTCTTTTACGTGTATTATGTTTACCGATAGAGTCCTAACCTTTACGTTCACTGTACTTACAAAGCTGAATTTATAATTTGGTAGTGACTCATTTTTATTTACTGACTTTAAAAGAGAAGCCCAAATTCGTTCTCTTTGTCTACTGCACTGCTACACTACAGTTAATAGTATATTATTTATTTAATTATTTACTTACTTACTTACTTACTTACTTACTTACTGAAACGATACGCATTTCCTATGTAGCCCTAGCAATGGAAATAATTCACAAGACCCATTTTTTTTTTGTTCCCAGGACTCCAAAAAGTTCTTCAAAAGGGCCGATCTTGCGCGCAAGGAGCAGGAGGACTACTTCCACAGATGCGGCTATAAGGCAGGTGGATTGTTGTTAAACGTTCAATGTTTTGCCACCATTTAGACAGACTGACAGACAAACAGGCGCGCGCACACACGCACACGCACACACACAGGTAGGTGGGTAAGGTAGGTAAGGTGACACATCCAGGTGTGCATTTAGTATTTGTATTTACCTTCACTGTGGTGTTTCTCCTCAACTTGCCACCTGCATCTCTGTAGGTTCAGAGAGAGGCTCCTGACAGCCAGGTATGGGTCTGCACAGAGAAAGTAGCTGACATCATGCATGATTAAAAGAGTGTTATTTTTCTTTTAATTTTTTTTTATTTTTTATCATGCACATAAGAGTGTCTGCTTCTACTTCCTTGGTACCTTTTGACAATTACAATAGACTTTGATTGCATTCTCCATGGTCCTTTGTGATTGCAGTAATTTTGCCTGCTTCTCGTATTTTTTGAACTTGTTTCATGGTATTATAAAATGTTGACAAGGAACAGAAGCCACAATGCCAAATCAGGACACATCTTTCATGTGCTTTTCTGCATGGGTACTGATTTGAAATTGCACACATTTTACAAATGACTTTTTTTTATTTATTTATTTTTTTATATATATATATTTTTTACTTTGATTGCAGTTTGCAACTCTATTATTTATGGCTTTTTGTTGTTGTTGTTGTTGCTTTCTATGTTTAATTTGTGGTTGCAATGGCCTATATGAAAATCCTTAAGCCCCTTTCACACTGGATTCCAGGAAAATTGACATTATTTACCTGTCTATTTCAGATAATTAGATGCCTTGTGGCTTGCGTTATGTGCGCAAATGTTACAATTTCTTTCACCACAAAGGGATATGAGCGATGTGTTTTTAGATACCGTATACTGTATAGCTTATCACAAATACAGTTGTTCAGGGCTTCACGAGCCCCCAACTCGCAAAAGTCAACATTACTTGTGGTCTAAACTCACTATCTGACCGGGGAGTGGGGGTTCTAAGAAAACCTAAAAAGGAAAACAATGAAGGGGTCACACTTAAAGGGGGACCAGACTGCAATGGATGCCAAGTAGGGCTGGCGCAAATGATTATTTTGCCAGTCTATATTTATCACTAATAATAAAGTTACAATTAGTTGACTAATCATATGTAAATGAGTCATATCTAAACCTGGGGTGTAACACAGCGTATCACACCAGCAAACGGCTGAAAATAATAATCACTAGCTTACAGCTTGAATTCTTATGTACAATTTAATAGACAATTAAGATGATAGTACATTCAATTTTACAGCTTGAACTAGCATTCCCGTGTTTATAATAATGATGGTGCAACTAAATATTGAAGGCAGTATGTGGTTATTTTTTGATTGTTCAAACTAAGTTTCAAACGTTTTGTGGATAAAGGCTGGATCTTTAACACATGTATTATGAAAAATTAATTACTGTATTATGAAGCACACATATGTACATATATTTAAAATGGCGTTTTTATCATACATCTGTTTAGAAAATGTGTGGTCCTCCTATGTGCCTCTCACCCTGTAGCACTGCTAAAAACTGTGGCCTCCTTCCTCCATCATTTAAGTGTCCATCCTAGATTTCTCTACCCGATTTGTATTGTTTAAACTTAATAGTCTTAAAGATTAGTCATGCATGCGTCATTGAAAGCATGATGAAGTCCACTACTTTATTTTTTAAAAATACTTAATAAACATAGCAACAATCAAGCAGTCAATTAGAGGATACATTGCAAAAAAAAATTCTTACTAGTTTCATGTAATATATTCATGGAAGTCTGTGCTCTCATCCTCATTGAATCCCGGGGTCCAGAAGTTCTTGCCGCCTCACATTACGCAAATTGAATTTGCATTTCATATAAGATTCAAATAGCATCTCAATTCTCAAACTAAACTTTGCATGTTCCTTTTTCTCTTGAAGATTGACAATAAGGAAGAGAAAGAAGAATCCACCTCCGCTAATCCTGTTTTGGAGTTGGAACTGACAGAAGAGAAGCTGCCTATGACGCTGTCACGACAGGAGGTGAGTTCAACTGGGTCCATTTCACTTTTATTCACGCATCACAGGGAAATGAGTAATAAGAGCATTTTAACTTAGCAATGGCAGTCACTCAGTGTGTAGACATTTAATGACCTATTTTGAGTCACTGAAGAAAACAGTTAAACCAGGGAGCACAGCATGTCTTCATTATAAAATGAAATAGAAGTTGAGGCTCAAATCATTAGCAGTTTCCTAGAAAGACACTCATTGATCCACAAGTGTGTGCGTGTGTGTGCGTGAGATTAGGTCATCCGACGGCTGAGGGAACGAGGCGAGCCAATCCGACTGTTCGGCGAGTCTGACTACGATGCCTTCCAGAGACTCCGTAAGATTGAGATTCTGACTCCAGAAGTAAACAAGGTATGCCTCCGCACACTTTGAGGTGGAAAACAATATAATCCCTTTAGTTAGCAGTAGGGATGAGTACCGAAGACGGTACTTTTTGTGGTATGGACCAATTTTGGTCGGTTCTCCTCAGCACCGATTCACGTAAACTCAAACGGTGCCATGTTTCGGTCCTGAAGCACGTCTTTCAAAGTTGTGACTGTGCGGGAATGGAAGAGTTGACCATTTTCCATGGCGCACTTGAATGGAACATTATACGTGCACCAGCATACTGACGTCACCCACTCACACAGGACTTCACACGCTAAAAGACATTTCTGGGTTTTGGAAAAGAGCGAGATTTTTGCGGCACCAAGCCAAAGAAATACAGTTTCGGAAGTATGACAGCAGCGCCGGGTGCAGGCTTGCAATCTCCCCGGTTCCCTGCAAGCAGTGCACGCCTGAGAGGGAGCTGGCGGCAACGTCCTCGCTCGAGGACGTCTTCTCCCCACCAAATGGCATCATGCTGGAAGATACACGGCCACACTATCGTCAAGTATAGAGAAATTGTAATTTGGATTTACTACTGGTGACCATATTTTAAATAGCAGAAGATTGTGGCCAAAATGTAGCGAGCATTAATAGACCATGTCGGGTACATTCAAATGATTAATTTGAACCCAATTATTCTCTTTGTTCATGTCATGTCCTCTTCTGTCCCTTAAAAAAAATATTTGAGTCCAACGTGGCTTCAAACTTCAAGCTTATCACGCAGCAGGCTTTACAATTGCACAAGAAATGAAGTTAACATCAATAATGAATTTATATATTTACTGTTGTTCATCGCAAAATACTTTGATTCACACTTTTTTTTTTTTTTTTTGTAATATTGACTTACGGTTATTAATTATACTTCAGTAATTGTAAAATGTTAAACCTTTATTTTTAGTACTCCTCTTGCTCATTTGAATGATTTTTTTTTTGTCAAGTCTTATATTTTGAAAGGTAATTGCTAAATTGATTTTTAACAATTTTTTACTATTAAAGAAACTGATGAACATTTACTACCAAATAAATAAATACATAAATACATAAATAAATAAAATTTGAGAGAGAGAGAGAGAGAGGGAGAGAGAGGGAGAGAGAGGGAGAGAGAGAGAGAGAGAGAGAGAGAGAGAGAGAGAGAGAGAGAGAGAAAGAAAACGAGAGAAAACACAAGTACCAAAAATTGTTACCAGTTCCCAGGTACCGAGTGTTGAAACAGTACCGGTTGAAATATGAAAGGTACCCATCCCTAGTTAGCAGTGACCTAACTTATCACTTACCATTTTTGCTTTGTGTTGCAATACTAAATTTAGGGTGTGTGAGCATCACAGTGCTCAACAACACAGCAAATATATAGTTCTCAAAGGGCTTCAAAAGCACACAGTAGTCTAGAATCAACGTCACCCTCTGGTCGACGTGCCTCATTCAGGAAAGGAAAAATTCTCAGAAAGGGATAACGGATGGAAGGATCCCCTTCCAGGATGACTTTGCTGCAGAAAAGTGGGCAACATCATGGCCTGAAGTGCCTGCCAAAACAATGAAAAAGAAGGTGCTATAGACGAGGCACGGGCGCCCTAAAGTTGAAACGACGTAAGTCGCGTACGACATAACTCGAGGACTTGCCGTATTACAGACCTTAGTTTTAAATCAAGTTTTAAACTTTTCTACAGCGATCGCCTCTCTAATTTTTGTGGGCAAGTCATTTCAGAGTAATAGATCCTGAATAGAAAACTCAGGAGGAATGGAAAAAAATGGGCCAATTTAAATACTCTGTTAAACCGGTGATTGTCCCATGCCTAATTGCGTGTATTTTATTGTGTACTTGATGCTACACTTTACAGTCAACAGCACAGCTGCAACACAAGTGCAAAAGCTGCGTTCATTACATATCGTTCATGTTTCCGCCATCCACTGTCTGTGTGGCGTAGGGTTTGAGAAATGACCTGAAAGCGGCCATGGACAAGATCGACCAGCAGTATCTGAACGAAATTGTCGGTGGGACAGAGCCAGGAGAACTGGACACACAGCACGACCTCAAAGTGCACGAAGAGAACACCACTATAGAAGAACTGGAGGTACGCTGACACATCCTGGAAAATATGGGGGCTGTCTAAAAAGAGCTTGTCGGGTCTCGGGTCAGGTCTGGAGCCGGAAGGCTGGCCGCAGCGTCACCTGTCTCAGCACCTGCTGGCAGGCTGGTGCTCCAGGTCTCCTTTTGCGTTGTGTGTTGAAATCAAATGCGAGTCGGGAAAAAGAATAGGCGGGAGTCCAAAGTCAAGCTGAACAAAAAGTGGCTTTATTGGCAAAAGCACAATGAGACCATTCAATTTGCGCAAATGGAAAAAATCTGATCATCTCAGGAAGTGCAGCAGTTTATAAAGCTTCATCCATGGTACAACCTCTTTTCCCAATTGGCTGTCAAACTTGTCTGCCCACTTCACGCTTAGATCTTATTGGCACGGGAAAGCCTCGGCCAAACCCACTTATTAACGAGATGCAAATTATTGAATGCTAATGGTATCTGCTTTTGACCACTAGGGGGTAGTGCGAGCTTAGTTTTGTGACTTCTACTGGTATCCAATTGTTATTGAGTAGCCCGCAGATCATACGTCCCCCCTCCCGTTCTTGAGACCAGAAGTAGTAACAAGTTTTACTGGTATCAAAAGAACTTATTCGTTCATAAAAATAAGGTGACCTATCATTTACATTGAAAAGAACTTATTCGTTCATAAAATAAGGTCATCTATCATTTACATTGTATAATCTAATAATTTTGCTAAACTAACCTTTTGCAGACACCCAAAAATAGTGAGAGCCCTGTCCCAAGCCTCGTCCCCCAGCCAACAACAACGGGATCCCTGTCCCGAGTCACCTGACTGCCACTTGACCGTTTGCAAAATAATGAGATCCTTGTTCTGAGCTTCTCCTATGATTGTCCACTAGAAGTCATAAAGTAATTAAGATTCTGCTCTGACCTTTTTCACCGTCATGCTTGTTAGCTTCTTCAGGATATCTCTTGTTCGTTTTTTAGCCCTTAAGCGTGAAGGGGCAGCTCTCAACAATTGACCACAGTGAACATGTGATTTCAAAGGGGAAGTTCTTTTCAACAGTTTGACCATCGTGAACATGTGATTTCGAAGGGGAAGTTCTTTTCAACAGTTTGACCATCGTGAACATGTGATTTCTGGTATTTTCAGCTGGCACCTTAGAGTTTCAAAATTAAGTAAAATGATTAATTGGTAACAAATACATGATTCCCTTTGTGAAAAGTCAGGATACACACTGGCATTCAATTCCCTTAGGCTATTTAAACACAAGTAGCAATCATAAAGTTGTTTAGCATGAAAAGGATTTCACTTGAACATCTGGCCTAGAATAGGTCAATAGTTCAAGAGACAGCACCAAAAATCAGATCCCACATTCCCCCCTTCATGATGTGAATACATCATGAACAAAGTAGACAAAGATGATAGGGAGCACAGCTTAGTCGTTCATGAAATCACAACACAGACACCAGCATACAAATTCTGAGTTATTGGCACCGCTAACACCAATCATACAGCGTAAACAATTACACACCGCGACACCTGCAAACCTCCACATCAACTCCAGTGTTAGAGCAAAGCTCTGCAAGTGACCAATATTGAACCCGAACAGATCGAGTGTGCGCTCTTCGGAGGGGGCAGGCACCTCCTGGAGCGCGGGGGAACTTGGAAGCGGCTCGGTATGAGCCTCCACACCGTGGGACTTGGCCACATGTCAACCTGCGTAAGAGCATGGGGCCTTAAATTAATGAAAGAACTACTAGACACCTATAGCCCTGTGTCACGTAGTCAATAACCAAGCAAAAAGGCAAGTTAACACTCGCTATCTACATTACAAGCGACAGAGTTTAGCACATCAACACTAAAAGAAAGGCTAAGTGAAATAATTGTATGCCAGTAGTTGTACCCGCCGGCTGGCGGCCAAAGGGACAGATTAACATAGTGTAAGTTTAAAGGTAAAGTAAAAATAGCATAGACATAAAAAAAATTGCATAAAATCATAATAAGATTAAAATAGTACAGCCATAAAGGGCTAAATAAAAGAAAAAAGAAAAGAAAAAAAACATGTGGATCCAAAAGGCTAACATAACATAGTGGAGGATTTTTTTTTTTTTTTTTTTTTTTTTTTTTTTTTTTTTTGAACAAACTGAAATCTCAAAATATAAAACAATAAAATGGCACATTGTAAAACCACATCGAAGAGAAGAACAAAGGTTCTATGTCTAACACGCTAAGATAAATGCTGAGCACGTAACATGCTAACGGTACTCAAAATTTGCTATGCGATATTATGTCCAAGGAGAGGAGCGGATGGGGAAGCTCTCAGAAGAGTGACAGTTCAGGAGAAAAATGTGAGCGGTGTATGCATGGATACAGGGAGTGCATGGGCTGAGAGAGAGAGGCTAGTGATGGGTGGGGGTGGAAATGTTTGCAATGGCCCGGGGCAATATGAGTGGAAGGAGGGGTGTAAATGCAAAAGAGAAAGTGGAAGAAAGAGGGGTCCAGAGGTGACGAGAGTCCGTGTGTGCGTGTGAACGCGAATGTCCATGTGTGTGCGTCAAATGTCCGTAAACGAACGAGGGCTCCGTGCCCTACACGAGTGAGTCAGGTGGATGGTGTGTGAATCAGCGACGTCCATCCGATCATGATTTCCACACTGCGTGGGGATTATTATGCCCCAACAAAACAGTGATAATGCAAGATGTGATCGTGATGTCCAGTTGTTCTCTGGACAGCATATCTGTACTGAAAAGGTGAACCAGAGCCACAAGGGGCGGTGCAGGCGTCGGCAGGGGATTGAAAATGTCAACCCAGATCCTTTCTCGGTTGACAGGACAGGTGGTCAGAAGTGAGGCCTCTTCAGGCTAAGGATTCGGCTGTGCAGCCATGCCACGCTGTCTGGCTAGGTCACGCTGTATGGCAGCTCTCTGCCTGGCACGGGCTTTCATGATGCCCGCGCGCCACACCTGGTATAGCTCCTTGGTGTCATCTGGGATCCGGCTGCACAGGATCCTGAACTCGAGGCGGGAGATGTCAGCCAGCTGTTCCACTGCCAGGGTCGCGCAGTCGTAGCCTTGTTGCCCCAAGCTCGGGAAGCACAGGCCATGGGGCATCCTCAGTCTATGCCGCTTCCATGAATGGCGGCAAGGAGCCAAATCCTCATCTGGCCTCGGGTGTACGGCTGACGCAGGATGAGCACCTCCTCGCACCCCTGCTGCTCCCGGTTGTGGGGGAGGGTTGGGGGCCACATAAGATGAGGAGCCACTGGGGGAAGTCAACAGGTGGATGAGTCTGGTGGGAGCCTGGGGGGACCACATGCCGGGCCTAGCAACATCAGTTGGCAGGCCAGACGGCTGTGGCCTTGGCGCAGGTGATTGCCTCCCAGGCGGAGGGCACCAAGGCTGTGACCCTGGCCGTGGAGTTGGTCGCCTTTGTGGATTGGCTGGTGAGTCAGGAGATGCTGGGTCCGAAGGCGTCCGCAGCCGCAGACGGATTGGTTGCAGTGCCGGGGAAGGCCTGGATGGGTTCAATGGTGGCTCCCCTGGCTGCATCGGGGGACCCGCCGTTGGGAGTATGTTGTAACTCCCCCTTCCAGCCAGCTCATCACTCAGGCGCGGCCACCAGTTCCCGGGCGTCTCTCCCATCTCCTTCCTCCTGCTTAGGTGAGGGGGATATAAAGGAGAAACGCACCTGCCACCGCCACTTCCCTTTTTCCTGCTGCGCCACGCAATATTGGTCAATATTTTGGAGACATCTAGTCATACGTAGACGTCTATCACTCATAGTGTCCGCAACTAGCTTTCTCCGTGTAGAAAACAAAGTATATCCATTTAGCTTAATTGTTATCACTTCTATCAGGGCCCTAGTATTCAAAGTCTTATAATGGTCCTGGCTGAAAACGTCGTACTCAAAATAAACAGGGAATATATCAGTGAAAATTGCCATTCCCCCCTTTAAAACATAAACATGTTTTAACCATTTCCAGGGATAAATAACAACCTCCCTAACAACAACATGAAGGGGGAAAGAGCCTACATAGTGATAGGGAGTAAACACTACTTTATTACTCCGGGCACATCGGGTAGTAGAGCGACAAAAAGGGATGGGGCCGAGGGGTAAGTCATTCAATATGTCCTGCAGACCAAATTTAAGTTTTTTGTTTGTTTTATGAGTCATTAGTTAAGATATTTATCTGCCATAACTTCATAGACAGAGTCGCAAGGGAAAGAGGAAGTGGCATCAGGCAAATGCATGTCGGCGCCGTAAGAATCAACCACCACTGGAAAATGGGTTACAGCATTAATAGATCTCCTAACTAGCACTTTAATCAGGGGCAATATACAACAGGTGGTAATTAACACTAGCAAGAGGAGCAGGCCCAGTGCAGTGGCAATGAGGGACAAAACCTTCCCGAAAGACATACTTTCAAGCCATTTGGCGAGTGTGTCCAGCCACCCAGTTTTGGTGTTCCAATTTGAATTACGGACATGCTCGTCTTGTAGCGTAACCAATTGTTGTAAGACTAAAGTAAGGTTACCTTTTTCGCCAGTATGCATAGGAATCTCCACGCAACATTCGTCACCAATCATTGAACAGATCCCGTTATCTACGGCTAACATAGTGTCCAACACAAGTCTATTTTGCAAGGTCATTAGAGTGGTAGCATGGAGCTGCTCATGAATATTCTCTAAAGCCATTACTGTCCAGTTAATAAAACGTTGTTGATTATACCACAAGTAATTAATCCATCTACTGTTACGAGCAATATATTGTGAATTAATAAATGGACCAAAGAGCGGAATCCAGCCAGTGCCTTGGCCGGACCGGATCCAACCTTCAGAAATAGCAGAATGCTCATCTGGGACCTCTATTGGCTGCTGGTCCCATGAAATATAGACAGAATCGGGCTCAGTGAGTGTGTTTGGACGCAAAACAGACCTCTTCCCAGCCTTTTTTTTAATAGCCAACACTGCCAACTGCCCAGTCACCATAACAGGTGCACACAACCCCCGCCAGCGGGCGGGAATTACAGCCTTAACTTGATCATCATTGTCGCACAGCCAAAAGACGTCTGCGAGTGGGGTACTGGGAGCATCACCTGCAATAACAGGGATGACTCTGTGGGTTCCAGAAGTGCCATTAACAGCATGGACCAGGTCACCTCCATTTTGGAGGACCTGCGCACATTGCAGTGGGGACAGGGCAGTTGTGTTAATTAAATGTATGACTGACCAGAGCTTGCGACCACCCGGGATGACACTAGTTAGGGTGTGGGTTCTTTGTAGATGCCCATCCATTGAACGGTTAGCTGCCTTTATCCACATTCTTTTATATTTAAGCCCAAAAGCAACACAGACCGGGTGCACAATATTTCGGTCTATACGCGACATAGGTGGGGCAGCTAAAGACATATTTTTAGACAAAACCCGCGGGCAATGGTACTTATCTGTGACCCACTCAGGATAAATACCTGATGCTAACCATAGCGCACAAGTCGTAAAACATAATCCAGCACCACAATCATTATCCCTTAATTCCGGCAGGGGCCGTACAGTGGGCAAGCGCTTACGATTATAACATGTTATACAAGGGCGTTTACTTATTTGTCGGGCTGAATAGGCCATCCATTGATAAAATAAACTACTATCCTGTCCCAAGATTTTAACAGAATGGTCATTATTAGCAATTTCATTATAATTAGGCAAATTAACAGCACGCCGGGAGCGAGTGTGTGCCACGCGCATCAGAGTAAAAGATTCATTTACAGTCATAGTAACGCCTGTATAACCAGTAGTCGGGAGACAGTGGGTGACATTGCACATGAGTGTGACTGAACCATAAACGTAACATTGCCTAGTCAGTGCCTCCATTGCAAATTTGTCATGAGTCGGTCCTACAGTCAGAGTATAACGGCTGGAGGGAGTATTTACATATGTCAGATCTATGTTAGAGTCATTGTCCCAGGCTCCCTGCGCCGCAACAACAAGCCCTGCAGCCAGAGCACATTGGTGAAGACGCACGTCCCTATCCTCAATACTCTGTACTAAGCTAAAGGTGAAATACGTCAGGGGCGGCAGGGCTATCAGCAAGATCAGCAAGGTCAGGCTGATATTCCTGCAGTTCTCGGAGGAGGTCAAGGTCAATGGTCGAGAAAGGGACACAGTCACTCCGACTCGGCTCAGCCTGGACTGGATCCGCCTGACCGGTCTGGGCGGAGGACGGGCCGGCTCCTCCATCGTCAACTGATCCGGCCCCAATGTCCCCTCCAACTGATGCATCTCCACCCATTCCTGAGGTGGGGGGTGGGAGAGCTGCACTTCCCCCCCCCTCGGGGGAAGCATCACTTGTGACAGCACCTGGGCTAGGCTGCTCATTGTCAGATGATGCCAACTCACTTGCGCAGCTAGGACTCAGAGGCGGAGGTAGCGAGCCACTACTAGGTGATGAAGAGTCGCCCCCTTGTGCTAGCCTTTGGGATCGTCTAGGAGCGCGCTGCACAGAGGGTTCTCTAGCCGCCGCGGGCGTCCGAGGCCTGGCTTCTCCCTGCGGGGTGGCGTGGTCACCCCTGGCCAGGCCTGGTTGCGTTTCAGCAGGCCCTTCAGGCCGCGGTGCAGGACAGCAGTGGTTTAGGTGGAACCAGACTGATTTACCTTGGACTTTGACAGAAGTTGGAGTTGACAAGATGACCTTGAAAGGACCTTCACGTCGAGCCTCGTTCCACCTGCGCTTGAAAGTCTTCACGTACACCCAATCACCGGGCGCCACACGCTGCAGGTCAGGCTGGATTTCGGCCTGTCGGTCCTCTGCGGTCTCAATAACCTGTCGAGAGATAGCCTTGTGTATTTGGGTTAAATGGTGCAGGTAGGAGGTCAATTCCATTTCACACTGTTCTAATGGAGGCCCTTCATACGGGCCTCTCAAAAAGGGCACAGGCATGCGACGGCCAGTTAGCATTTCATGCGGGGTTAAATGGGTCGTGCGGTTAGCCTGTGATCGCATTGACATGAGAGCTAGCGGCAGGGCATCCATCCAATTCAACTTACCATTACTGCTTGCTCTAATTTTGGCTAATTTGGCTTTCAAGGTACCATTAGCACGTTCGACCACACCTTGAGACTGGGGGTGGTAGACACATCCAAATTTTTGCTTTATCCCAAGCATTTTCATGCTAATTTTTACAATGTTGGCAACAAATGCTGGACCATTATCCGAGCTGATCAGGTCAGGGATGCCAAATCTGGGGAACACCTCCCGGCACAAGAATTTAGCAGCAGAACTGGCATCAGGACCCTTCGTGGGGACAGCCTCAATCCACCTACTAAACCTGTCAATTACCACCAGAACATATCTGTAGCCCCTCACCCTTTCAATCATGTCGATGTGGTCCATCATTAGATGCAGAAACGGTCCTTCCGGTATAGGAATGTGGCCCAGTGGTGCTGAAAAGGATTTCCTCACATTGTGCTGTGCGCACACAATGCACTCGTGTAAAGTCCGATCCACCATGGCTGCCAAGAAAGGGGTCCACCAAACCGCTTTTAGCTTGCGCAACACCTCACCCCGATGACAATGATCTTGGCCATGGGCAGCCAAAATTGCTGTTTTCACCAATGACAGGGGCAACACAAAATGTCCCTCCGGGCTGCGCCACAAATTTCTCTGATGACCATCTGTCAAACACTTGGAAGCGCCCCTTTTCTTCCATACACTCTTCTCATACACCGATGCCGCATCCTGGGTCTCAATCAAGGAGACTAATGTAGTCAAAGGCTCACAGTCACCCGCAACCAGCAGGGGGGCCATAGCCCCCACCGATGCGACCTCCCTGGCTAACTCATCTGCATAGTTATTCCCCTGGGCAATCAATGAGTCATTCTTTTGGTGACTAGCACATTTGATGATAGCCAGAGCTGATGGCAGCATCATGGCTTCCAAAAGTGAGGCAAGCGCTTCTGCATGAACAACTGGAGTACCATCAGCTCGCTTAAAGCCTCGTTGCTGCCAAATTTTTCCATTAATATGACACACGCCATAAGCATATGCAGAATCTGTGTATGCATTTAGACGCTTGTCTCGTGCCAATTGACATGCGGCTGTCAATGCCATCAGCTCAGCAAGCTGGGCTGAACAAGGCTGCGGAACCTTTTTCGCCTGCACTTTAGATAATGAACCATCCAAGTGCAATTGGACAACTGCATAACCCGCATGGTTACCTGTTACATCTTTAAAGCATGACCCATCAACAAAATATGTGAGATCCGCCTCGATAGGCTGATTATGAAGGCATCACGAGGTTTCAGAAATTCTTCTGTTGATTGAATACACTCATGCGTTATATCTGATTCTGGGACCATCATACGAGTGGCTGGATTAACTGTATTACATCTTTGTATCGTTAACTCAGGTGCTGACAAAATTACTTCGTATCCGGTACGCCGGGCTTGAGTCAACACAAAACGCGGACTCGTAAGCAGTGCATGCAATTGATGTGAAGTAAAAAGGGACACAGGGTGGCCCATAGTTATTGGTGCTGCTTTTTGAAAAGCAAAGACGGCCGATGCTAATCCTTGGTAGCATGGAGGCAACCCTAACTCAACATTGTCCAATTTAGAACTATAGTAAGCAATCGGCTGCTTCCCAGTTGGAGTATCCTGCATCAAGACAGCACATGCATGCCCAGATTTTTCTGCAACATACAAAAGGAATGGCTTTGAGTAATCAGGGTTTCCCAAGGCAGGTGCTTCCTGGAGGTCACGCTTTAGCATTGAGAATCCCTGGAGGGCTTTTTCATTCCACTCCAAGTTAGCTGAGCCATTGTTCTGTCCGGCCGCGCGGATCATTTCACGCAGAGGGGCCGCTTTTATGGCATAGTCACAGATCCAGGCTCTGCTATATCCTGTCATTCCCAAAAAAGTCAACATTTGACTCACTGTTTTTGGCTGTGGGGCTTTAGCAATTGCCTCCAGGTGAGTAGCAGATATTTTTCGCAAGTTGCCGCATAACCTCCTCCCCAAGTAGTCTACCTCCTTTTGACAGAACTGCAACTTGTCTCTGCTAACTTTATGCCCTCCCTTTTCAAGTGCTAAAAGAACAGTCAATGAATCACGCTCGCAATTTTCTTTTGTCGGACTGGCAACCAAAATGTCATCCATATACTGAATGACAGTGCTTTCTACCTCTAGGTGACCTAAATCCTCTGATAGGACCCTGTTAAAGATTGTGGGGCTGTCAACATAGCCCTGTGGTAGGCGTGTGTAGGTATATTGCTGCTTTTCATACGTAAACGCAAACAAATATTGCGATGCTGGATGTACTGGAACGCTGAAAAATGCTGAACACAAATCAATCACTGTATACCAGAGTGACTCAGGTGGGATGTTTGAAAGCAAAGTGTGGGGGTCCGGCACCACGGGAGTCTCAGCATCCACTATGGCATTAATAGGTCGTAAATCATGCACAAGTCTGTAATCAGGCGAGCGTGGCTTGGGAACGGGGAAGATCGGTGTGTTGCACGGGCTCTTTGTTTTGACCAAGACCCCTGCTGCTATCAGTCCTTCAATAGTGGGCTTTATCCCTATGGCTGCTTGTGGCTTCAGGGGATACTGGCTTTTATTGGGCAGTGTCACGTTTGGTTTTAACTTGATTACAACTGGCTGTGCTGACTTAACAAAGCCTATGTCTGTCTTATGTTGTGACCACAGTCGCGAGGGTATCTGACCAAGCAGGCTTTCATGCTCTGCTGACAGTGAAGCTTGCACAAAAGCTGGCCTGTGCACCAATGTGGTCACAGCGCGGCCTTCACTGACAGCAAAAAATGAAATTTTGATAAATTGTTTATCGGGTGAAATATGGACGCGCGGATTATCGGTGTCTTTCCATGCAATAATTTGTAATGCTTCTTTTACCATTGGGCCAAGCTCCCATGATTTGTGTCCCTTTTCAACAAACAGTGTCATGTGTGGTGCTGAATTTGGCACTTGAAACCATATGGCTGCTCTTAATGGAAGTGTAATTGCTGCGGCTGCCCCTTGGGGGCCTACATAAATGTTGACTACGTGCACATAGAAGCAATTATTATCCATAACTTCCTTCCAGCAAATCTCATAGTCTCTGTGGTTTTGTAATTCGTCAAAGAAGAGTGTGCAATGTTCAGGCATTGATGGCTTTCTTGCATGGGGCAGTATTTTTTGTATCCATTCAGTCCATAACTTCCAATCCGACAGGAGTGGTGCAGTCTTCACGAGCAACAGAGAGTATACAGTGGCATAATGCTGTTTTTCTCGTGGGGTTTGGAGTGGCATCAGGGTGGTGGCTGGTAGCGAGTCTTTCGGCGGCAGCTCAACCCAGATTCCATCCGGTGTGCACATGATATTGGCATTAAGAGCACAGAGAATGTCTCGTCCAAGTAGGTTGATTGGCGTTTGGTCAGAGATGAGAAGTGGCGCCACTACCTTTCTTCCTGATACCAACATTGGAATTGGTTGGGTGAGGGGGATTAACTGGGTTTTCCCAGAGAAACCTATAGTCTTTATCGATGAGCCAGACAGGGGGAGTTTTAATCCAGAGCTCCCCACGCAGGAATAAGTAGCCCCTGTATCCACCATGAAGTCATGTTGTGATCCTTCAATGACAACAGGGACAGTGGGCTCGTCCTGTGGTTGCGTTGTTACTGCTGGCGCCATGACGATTTCTCCCCCAGGCTTCTCTGGGCCCCCCTATTGCGGCCCTCTCAAATCTATCCAGGGATTGGTGGGACAGTCGCGTTTGATGTGGCCTGGCTCGCCGCAGCCCCAGCATTCGTTTCCCTGGGGGCGGTTCTGGCCCCGGGGTGCTGGTCCTCGATGAGCCGCATTGCGCCTGGGGTCAGCAAAAGAGGTTGGTGGTCCCCCATGGTGGCCCGCTGGAACAGTCTGTGGGCCCGCATTTCCACGACCAGGTGTCCGCCGGCTGCCATGGCTGTGAGTCTCCCTTGTGGGCTGGCTTCTTCCATCCCTTGGCTCATTATAGTGCACGTGGATTTCAGTTGGCACTGAAGGATGCATGGGAAGGTTCAGGGTCTGCGGCCCATTAGGCTGAGTCAGTAGGGGTCCTCCCAGTGGGAGGATTGGCAGGACAGCAGCTGGCACAGGTGCAGGTGCTTGTGTTGTGAAGGCCGTTGCCTGGGGCATGGGGGCCGTTACCTGGGGCACCTGGGGGCAGGAGGCCACATATGGGGCCACAGTTGGAGCCGGAGGCTCAGGGATCGGGGAACCTCCCACCGTTACCAGAGGAGCTTGAGTCTTGACCTTGTCCTTCTTCTGTCTCAGCTCAGTCAGCTGCAAGTGGGTGAGCTTGGCGTTCATCTGACGATGTGCCTCTTCTTCCTTTTGTTTTTCCTTCCGCAGGGCCTCCACATGGTGCACCAGGTGCTCTTGGAACAGAGGCCAGTCCATTTTCATGAGTCCCACCACATTGTCCAGCCGGTCTTGAACTTCATCAGGCATAGATTTTTTCACCATGACTTTGAACAGGCTTTCAGTGGTGCTGTTATTATTCCAGGCACTGCCGGTCTCCTCTCTCCACTTCCGCTGGAAAGAGTGAAGGAATTTAATAGGGCACTCATCTTCCTTCAATGTCTCACCCTCCAGTTTGGCTGGGTCCATTTTTTCGGGATAATATTGTCGCAGCTGCCTCCAGACATCGCCACGGTGTCCATTAAAGCCAACATGATCAGCCTGGTTCCCCATCAGCAGCACATCCAGTCCAGCTCTCTCCAGGATCTCTTCCGCTGCATGTTTTCCAACCAGGTGCATCAACAGCGCTTTGATGTCTCCCAAGGCAAGCGTGACTCCGGCAGTGCTTTCTTCCAGGGCGGTGATCCATTTGTTAGCCCCGTTCGTCAAATCAGGCAGCCTGTCAGCTAGACCTATCATGTCGCAGAAGGACCAAGGCACATAGTGGCGCTTTCCATAACTTCTGGTGACCAGTGGGCACTGGGAGACGCTGGCCCCGTGAGGGCCTCCTTGTTCGCTGCTTGGGTGGTATGCTCTTCCGCTGCGCAGTGTTCCGCCAGGCCCATGTGGCTCGGCTGCATTCCTGCCAGGAAATGATGATCTTGGAGTGTTCTCATAGTCCGCCCCTTGCAGCGGCCTTTCAGTGCTCCACTGGCTGGTGTAGTGGGGAGGATCAAATGTCTCAGGGATGTCCACCAGAGCTTCCTGGTTGGGCGTGGGAGCAGTGTAGGAAGCGGATGGTGGGCTCTGGCGTGGATGCTGGCCTCCTTCTGGAGTGGGCCCAGGGTGCAGGTTCAACTCCCGTCGTGCCGTCAAGGGAGTCTGGGGGCTTAGAATTGGAGGTGTTGGTTCGGCAGCGCTTTCTGACAGCTGGATCAGGGATGTCTGTGGGCACCTGCTCTCACCCCCCCCGTACCGCTTCTCCATGTCAGCCAGTGAAAGGAGCCCATTGTTGGAGCCTCCCTCATTCGCGCGTGTGATATGTCCTTGCTTTTTAAGGCACTCTGCTAGCATTATGTCTCTGTATTGCTCTCTGTTGTCTCTCGTTTCTTGAGTTGTCATTTCCATGAAGTCCAATGAGTCATCCGTGAACTTCTTCTTTTTTGACCACATGGGCAAAGCATCCACTCCTACTTTTCGTATCACTTCATGGAGGGCACTTAGTTTTTCTTCCAGTTGCTCATCATCAATCATGGGTGTGCGTGTCTGCGAATTAGGATCAAGTCTATGTGTGAATAAACTCGATCGAGTTGTCGGGTTGTGGGCTGTGTCTATACTATTCTCTTTGGCTCTGATGCGTGTGAGTGTGTGTGCTTCAGCAGCGCACCTGTGTGCAAGGGTCAAAGGGTCAATAGAGTGCGCGCGCGCGCGTGTGAGCTCGCTTGGATCAACAGTGTGCGTGCATGCATGCATGTCTGTACCTAAAATGTCTCCTAATGGGCTAGGACTACATGTGGATGTAGACAAGTCCGAAGAACCGCCCGCCCTCGCACCTGCATCAAAGCCCACCCTTCCATATCCTCTGTCTGCTTTTGGCTGTGTTTTGAATGACACCTCAAAAGTGCCTGTAACCTCCCCGCTTAAACTTCTGTCTTGGCCCCCCCTTACCACGTATTGACCAGACTGGCCCCCACCCTTCTCACATGTATATGGTGGTGGATTGGCCTGCAGCTCTGGAGCAGTAGGCAGGCACAGTAGCTCTTCAGCTTTATTTTTTTGAATTTGAGGATGAGACGGCCCGTCTTCCCTCAGCGGAAGCTGTGATGCTCCAAATGCCCGCTTTCTGCCCTCCTCTCTAAAAAATCGCAACACTTCTCGCTCTCTCGCCCGCTTTCCTTGCCTGCTTGCGCTAAAGTCTTTTGCTTTATAATGTTTAATATTTTGCTCAATTTCATCGCAACAGGCAGCCATAAAGGTCCCTTCTTTAGGCCATCTTAATTGGCCAGAGGTTCTTTTGTGCCACTTTGCCATACATTGTCGAATTTGTTGCTCAAAATCAGGTTTTTGCATGATTACAAATGCCATTGGGCTAGATGTCCCGACTCCCTTTGAGTGTCGAACACCCATGACGCCCTGCGTAACCTCACCTGATTGTGAATTCAGACTTGCCGGTTCGTTGTCCGCGCTTACTTTTATCAAGACAATTATCTTGCCCGCGGTAATAGCAGTTTTTAGTTTTGTTCGGGGGTGAAAAGTTAGCCTTAGCTGCTCCTCGCCGTCACAGTCAATTTCTTTAGTTAATTGCCCAAATTTACCCACCTCCCAATGCACTTTTCGGGGAACCACTGAAATACAGAGCTTTGGATCTTCTGAAATTTTGTTTTCTCCCACAAGAGGCAAATGGTTGGGGATTCCCAATAAAGGTTTTAGAGGGACAACTGCTTGATCTTGAAAATTTCTGCAGAGATAGTCCAACAGTGGAGCTAGCCGGGCTGCTGTCCAAATTTCCCTAAGTTGCAAGTCCCAGTCAATACCGGGAAAATCTTTCTTAATACACCCAAGATTACAGAAATCTGTTATTTTCCACAGTTTATGATTTATCAATAGCTCACTTTGCCACTGTTCTTTCCCGTTTTTGTCACGAAACGTACGTTCAAGCCAGAAGTGGGTTCTTATTCCCTGCACTTCGGGCTCGTCAATATCAGGAATATTTAATTTTGGCACACTTTCCTGTACGATTATATTCTCCATCCACTATTAGTTCATATCACTCACCTTACTTTTATTTATACTATTTTACTATTTCCTTTCTTTATTTATTCGTTTAATTATTTTATTATTATTGCTCTCGTTATTATTCTTATTATTGTTGCCGATAACAAAAAGGCACTTTATTTATTAGTTTTTATTATTATTAATAATATTATTATTTTTAAACCCGCTCTCCTTCCTTTCTATCCCTCCCACTGCAGGCTTAACAATTTTATTCCTTATTTTTCCATGCCGTTTACAATGCAATCCACAGAATAATTCACAATGCGATTCACAAATCTTTCCAACACTATTTCCCACTATCTCACAATCCTTCCCTAATTACCTATTTCACATCAGTATTTCAGAAAACCTTCCTTTGTCTTTTCGCCAAACTGGCTAGCACACAGGCATCAACCACTAACCTTCTCACTATTTTGCATACTTTTCATCCAACTTTAGCTCAAACACCACTAGACAACACTACACAATCTTCTTTCCAGTTAACAACTTTTTCTTGATTATCCCTTCTAGACTCTTAAAAAACAACATTCAGTTATGCTTTTCCTACTAGCAATCCACTTTTATCCACAAGTCCGCCGTCTGCAACACAATTTGCCTGTCACAGACCAAAAGACATTACAAACATAGTTCCTCTTGAACTAAACTTATAGACAAAAACACAGTGATCTTAACGACCCAAAACCTTCCTGGCTGGGGACACTGCAATCACTTGGCTCAATACAATTTCTTTAGCCTACTCCGAGGCTCTTGAACACACACAAAAATAAGGTCCTCTTCGACCTAGAAACCCACCCGGATTTCACACACTTAGCACAATGCTTCTCGGCCTGCCCTGAGGCCGAAAAATAGGGTCTCCTTAACCCAAGCAGGTGCTCAGTTACCAGTCAAATTCACATCACAATGAGTCCATCTTGGACTTACAACAACGTCCACCTGGACGACCCTTACTGGGATTTTTAGAACAATAATGCTGTGGCTCACCTAGAGCATAAACCTAACTTTTAGGTTTTTACAACAAAAAGGATCCGTCCTGGATCTGCCCTCCCTGGGGCACACACAGCTGCAGCTCACCTTGAGCAAAGAATACTTTGTACTTAATACTTTGGCCGTTTTTCACACAACAAAACAAACATACAACATGCACGTGGTCAGGTTGACTTTGACTCCTACAATTTACTGGTTACTTTTGACTAAATTCGAAATAGACCTGGGCATATGTCAGACAGCTAGACACGCCGTGATCAGGCAGTTAGTTTCCAGACTTTAATAATTGAGCAGAATAAAAGGTCTGCTTACCTTAATTTTTTGTAGGCCTTGTCTGGAAGTAACGCACCGATTTGGCGTGACACGCTGTCCGTTTTTTTCCCAGAACTTTGTCCAAATCCGGATGTCACGGCACCAAAATGTCGGGTCTCGGGTCAGGTCTGGAGCCGGAAGGCTGGCCGCAGCGTCACCTGTCTCAGCACCTGCTGGCAGGCTGGTGCTCCAGGTCTCCTTTTGCGTTGTGTGTTGAAATCAAATGCGAGTCGGGAAAAAGAATAGGCGGGAGTCCAAAGTCAAGCTGAACAAAAAGTGGCTTTATTGGCAAAAGCACAATGAGACCATTCAATTTGCGCAAATGGAAAAAATCTGATCATCTCAGGAAGTGCAGCAGTTTATAAAGCTTCATCCATGGTACAACCTCTTTTCCCAATTGGCTGTCAAACTTGTCTGCCCACTTCACGCTTAGATCTTATTGGCACGGGAAAGCCTCGGCCAAACCCACTTATTAACGAGATGCAAATGATTGAATGCTAATGGTATCTGCTTTTGACCACTAGGGGGTAGTGCGAGCTTAGTTTTGTGACTTCTACTGGTATCCAATTGTTATTGAGTAGCCCGCAGATCATACGTCCCCCCTCCCGTTCTTGAGACCAGAAGTAGTAACAAGTTTTACTGGTATCAAAAGAACTTATTCGTTCATAAAAATAAGGTGACCTATCATTTACATTGAAAAGAACTTATTCGTTCATAAAATAAGGTCATCTATCATTTACATTGTATAATCTAATAATTTTGCTAAACTAACCTTTTGCAGACACCCAAAAATAGTGAGAGCCCTGTCCCAAGCCTCGTCCCCCAGCCAACAACAACGGGATCCCTGTCCCGAGTCACCTGACTGCCACTTGACCGTTTGCAAAATAATGAGATCCTTGTTCTGAGCTTCTCCTATGATTGTCCACTAGAAGTCATAAAGTAATTAAGATTCTGCTCTGACCTTTTTCACCGTCATGCTTGTTAGCTTCTTCAGGATATCTCTTGTTCGTTTTTTAGCCCTTAAGCGTGAAGGGGCAGCTCTCAACAATTGACCACAGTGAACATGTGATTTCGAAGGGGAAGTTCTTTTCAACAGTTTGACCATCGTGAACATGTGATTTCGAAGGGGAAGTTCTTTTCAACAGTTTGACCATCGTGAACATGTGATTTCTGGTATTTTCAGCTGGCACCTTAGAGTTTCAAAATTAAGTAAAATGATTAATTGGTAACAAATACATGATTCCCTTTGTGAAAAGTCAGGATACACACTGGCATTCAATTCCCTTAGGCTATTTAAACACAAGTAGCAATCATAAAGTTGTTTAGCATGAAAAGGATTTCACTTGAACATCTGGCCTAGAATAGGTCAATAGTTCAAGAGACAGCACCAAAAATCAGATCCCACAAGCTGACCTTCAAACAAGGCTGTTTTGTTATTTGAGGAGTCTTAGCCAAAACATGTCCACCTTGCCACTGTCCACCGTGCAGCAAGCTCACATATTTAGCTGTTTGCATGTACATTGGCAGCTTGTAATTCATGAAAAAAATAAGTGAGGGAGCTTGACCATTATGCATTTCCAACAGCATAACATCTATTTAATACAGTGAACATGAAGTTCAATGGAACATGTCTTATTTTGGGTGGAATGGGGAAGTTTTAAATGCCCCTGTTGGTGAAATTGTCCCATGAAATGTGTGTGCCCTGTACTCATACTCAGAGCTCCACACTGGATGTTGTCTGATGTATATTTATCACCCATACAGGCTCTTGGAAAAACTCTGGGCAAAGGAGATGACGACGGAGACCAGGATGTCATTGACAAATTCCTGAGTGTAAGACAACTGGAGGCAATCACAGCTCTGTATTTGCTGTGAGACTCTTGTCAATCGACTTGATTGTTATTTCTGACACCATTCCAGTTCCTTCTCGGCGTGTGGGCCAAGGATCTGAACAGTCGCAAGGACCACGTGAAGCGCAGCGTTCAAGGGAAGCTCGCCAGCGCCACCCATTCGCAGACCGAATCATACCTCAAACCTCTATTCAGGAAGCTCCGGAAGAAGGTAACATGACTGGTGTTGCAGTTGTGACTCTTTGGTTGTGTGTATGTTGAGAGTAAAGTGCCGCCATCTAGAGGTAAGGTCTTTAGCCCGAGCCCAACCTGGCCCGAAATTCGGGTCGGGTCGGGCCTTAAATGTCAATCATTACGTTCGGGTCGCGTCGGACCGGGCTTCTCTCTCGCTGACTTCTGTTATATGTATGTTATATACTTATATGTTTATAAAAATGTATACTAAAACGATGTGTGAATACTAAACTAAGGAATACTTGTAAATAAATAATTTGGATAAAACGGAGAAGGCGGCGTTGCAGTATTTCTCCGCGGAATTAAGCGAGTGTGCATCAAGATCTCTCTTTCACTCTCTTTGCCTGGCCTCTTATTCTGTGTGCCAGCGTTATTTCGTTGTGCAAATGTATTTATCATGATCATAAAAATATGTAGATTATTTTAACGTTAAAAAATCGTGTGTTTTTTTCTGCCAAAAATACTATGGGATAAATTGAAATTTCGTGTTTGCTTTGGGCTCGGGCCTGCAAATCAAGTTAATTGGTCGGGCTCGGGCTGGGTCGGGCTTTAATGCCCGCGGGCCTGGGTCGGGTCGGGCTGCATTTTTTAGGTTCGATCTTACCTCTACCACCGTCTAATATTTTCTTGTGACAAACAGTATATTTTCTTCACATAGTTCCCCATTAAGAGTCAACCTTCAGTTGAGTAAATTACTAATTTATTCACATAAATATCCATTAATTCCTGTGGAAAGTATAATTTTGAAAATTCCCAGTATTTTGCAACCCTATTGACCAAGTAATGTAGCTCCAGCATTCACGTCAAGTAAATTTTTCTTGCTGTTAAATTTCAGAATTTACCAGCTGATATCAAAGAATCAATCACCGACATCATCAAATTCATGCTGGAAAGGGAATACGTCAAGGCAAACGACGCATATCTCCAGATGGCCATTGGAAACGCCCCCTGGCCTATCGGCGTGACCATGGTGGGCATCCACGCCCGTACGGGCAGAGAGAAGATCTTCTCCAAGCACGTGGCCCATGTCCTCAATGATGAAACGCAGAGAAAGTATATTCAGGTAAGCAAATATCAGCAACCCTCAGGACAGATCCTGGTTATCTACATGTCAGATTTACAAACAGTCAAAATAAATCAACAGTTTTGGGTTTAGTCCTCATAACATCATACATCCATCCATGTAGGGCTGAACGATATATTGTTTTGAGACCGAAATTGCGATCTCAGACAGAGCAGTTTCGAGATCGTCAAAGATGCGTTTAAAAAAAATAAATAAATAAAATATTTAAGGGCCTTTATCCCCAAAGTTCACAAATCAGTGGCATGCCACAGTACACACACACACACACACACACACACACACACACACACACACACACTAGCCAGCGACGAAATGGTTTAAAAAAAATAAATTAAAAAAAGCGCTGAAACTCCGTCTCACTATCGTCACGTCACCCGGAGGCAATTGTTTCGTGGCTGCTTGACAACTTGACAATACAGTCCGTGATTGAGAGCGGAGGTGCTAAGCTAACTTGCTCCGTGACAAAACGGACAGGCTAATAAGCAACAAGCTGCATGGTGCAGAATGCATATCCTCTCCTCTGTGGTGACAAATAAACTCCTACTAAAAGTGGCGCTTTCACCAAAGGCAAACAGGCAGTCGCTAAGCATGCTAATCGCTCATGTGAACTGCAGTTGGGAATGACCCAAAATAAGTGCGTCGAGTAGACTATTCACAGAAGTCTGGTTAGAATTGGGTTAAGGCGGCGAACCAGTAGCTGTGAACAGAACATTTGTACAACAATTAATATGTATTCTCGACTGAAAATAAGATGACGGTTAGCAATTAGCCGAACAACTGAGCACGCTAACGGCTGACGTCAGCCATGACGTCAAGCTCGAGGGCCAAAGTAAATTAATATCAGTAATGTTCTTTGCACTCTTTTTCCATCACTGAGTTCTGATATCTACACAGTAGTAGGGCTCCAAATTACTTTTATTTTTCTAATCAGTGTTTTTTAATTGTTGAATAGGTTTAATTACGTACATAAAAGGCAGACACGTTTACATAAAACCACAAGATTTGAATGCGAAATAGAGAGAAGAATGAATAATGCTTTCTGACCCTTTTTCACAAAAAAAAAATTACCTTTTCACAATTACGGCAGTACTCCCATTATGATTTTACACTTTTACACTCACCGTTACAGTAAAAATACCAAAAGAGTTAATACCATGATTATATGATTTTTACACTCTATCACAAAGCCCTCTGTCTCTGTTTGAAGCAGTTCAGTCTAGAGCAAAATATGGGTGCATGGGGAAGATATTTATTTACATATGATATTACATTTATTTACAAAGAACATGTATATTAATACAAATCATTTTTGGTTACATAGACTATTACTGGTATACATAATTGCATATTTAAACATGGCGCCAAATAGTACTGTAGGTCTTGCCTTAACTTGAATCATTTTAAAGGACTACCTCTCACACACAACCTCTTTTGTGTTCTTGCATTATTCGAGTAATAGCTTTTAATATTCTGATAATATGTCATTTTTTTTAGTCATGTTTGGAAATGTGACTGTACATTGTGAATGAAAAACTGAATGTGAAGAAAATCACAAATTATATTGAAATCGCAATATTTGTCAAAAAAAAAAATCAAAATTCATTTTTTTTTCTGAAATCATTCAGCCCTACATCCATGTATTCTCTAGAGCACTTGTTCTCATGTTGGTTGTGGGTGACCTGAAGAGGCAGGGCACAACCTGAACTGGTTGCAAGACAATCACAGGGCACATATAGACAAACAGCTATTCACACTCACATTCGCACAATTTCAACTAGTCTTCATTTGAATCTTACGCACATGTTCTTGGAATGTGGGATGATGCTGGATTGCTCAGAAAAAAAAACGGTGAGAACATGCAAACGCCACATAGGAAGGTTAGAGCCAAGATTCAAACCCAAAATTCTGAAGTATGTGGCAGATGCGCTAAACTCAACTTAACATGTCACCTTTCAGAATCTGAGTGAAATATTGCTCCTTTTGTTTAACTCTAATTAGGCGATTTTAACCTTGAACGCGGCTGCAGACGTTTGCATTTCATTCACGATTTGCCAAATGAGACAATTTCATTCCTCCTGCACAGGGACTGAAGAGGCTGATGACCATTTGCCAAAAACACTTCACGACAGATCCATCCAAGTGTGTGGAATATAACGCTCTTTAATGCCACGCTACAAATAAACAGTGGGAATTTGCAAGTAGCTGGATTACGTCAAGACGGCACCTTGTTGCAGAAATGACACTGATGGAGATTACTCGAATCCACCTCTGCATGTTTATCTTCGGACTTGTCGCGACGCTTATTGGTTTGCTCAGCATCTCATTTTTCATAGATAACAGCTGGTTGAGAGTATGCATAATCGTGGATCCTCTGCAGAATTGTGTTCTTCTTTCAGGAAACATTAACTGTTTAGTATTTTCTGTGTGCCATCATGCTGTCTAATGTGGAAGATCATGTAGTGTAAGTTCTATTACACTCACCCACCTCCGCAGCATCAGGTGTGTGCATCTTTTGTTGAGTTTGTTGTTTGCAGCCGACAAGTTCAGGAGTATTTAGTAGGTAATTATACAAAACACAATGTTATGCCGGACATTCTTCTTAATTACTTACTGCAACGGTATAATCCCCTGGGTACTATCATATTATAATCATTTTTTTTTTTTCTACATTTAAAATACAGTAATTTTCTGTAACTTAGAAGCTGATTTTTATTTATGCTTGCATATGCATCACACATGAGGGGTAGAAAACACTAACCGCTCACAAGAATAGGCTCTAACCTAATTTCTCTGGCACTGTTTTTCTTTTCCGACAATTTCAACAATTTTTCTCGAACGATAATTTATTCTCCATTTTATTTTATTTTTACAAAATTCCATTAAATTCTCACAATTGGTCTGCTAACATATATTTCTATCATCTTATTTTCCCTCTTACAAATTTTAATTTAAAAATATTAAATAAACACACAAGGAAACTCCAGGGTTTGGGGTATGTTCTAATAAGTAAAGTGTTGGGTTTTTTTTGTATAAAATCCTACTGGATTCTCACTGAATGAGTCTGTGATCTGATATCTCTAAAAATAAAAAAAAATGCGAATGTACATTAACATTATTCCATTACAATGGTTTGTTGTCATGCACTTGCCTAGATGCTAGATCTTATTTCGCCATAAGGGAATTCCCAACTTCTATCCTTCCATTTTTTATTTTTTTAAACTTTCTTAATTTTTTTATTATTTTAAATTCCCTTTATTTTTCCTTACAAATTTTCTCTTCAAAACTTCCAACACTTGCTAGGAAGCTATGTAAAAAAAATTAAATGAGTTTTTTTTTTTTTTTTTTTAACAGTTCCATACTAAATGCTCATGAGATTAAGCTTTTTTTTTTTTTTTTTTCCTTCGGTATGGGTTGAGGCTTTTGTTGCTGTCTTTAGCCAGCTAAAAGATCTCCTTTTATCTGAACATCCATAAGTTTGTTACCATGCTAATCCCATGTAGTGATGTGTTATTCCCGACTGCAGATGGCCCCGGTCCAAGGCGTCGCTGAGATAGTAGCATCAGACGTCACTCACTCTCTGACCTTATTACACAGTGTGTGTAACCATGGCAATTCAGTGTTCCTGATGTTCCCAGTCGTCTGGTCGGCCGTATGTGCACGTCATCATAGCTCCAGCTTCGTCTGCTCCGCGCGTCATTACCTCGCCAAGCTGAGCCAGGGTAGGTTGACGGGCAAATTGCCGGTGTCGGATTTTACTCCGCTGACGTCCGAAAACAATTATTCGAACAGCGGGAATGCTTAATGTTTGCCTAATGAATGGAGGGGATCATTGTGTTTATTCAGCTACGGTGGCATTTATCCGCCCTTGAGTTAAGTAAGCGAAATATTTTGGCTGTGGTCCAGTGGGACAATGTGACGTGTGCACAAGAACCCTGAACTGGAATGGCCAAGGCACACAGAATGTGCTGCATTTTATCATACTTCACATGGCTGCCTGCACACTACAGACATCCCTTGTGCGCTAAGCAACTGGGAAGAAAAATTGAGCAAATACTTTATCGGTAATCATTCATCAACTTACTTAGTGCATATTTTGACAATGTAAGAAATAGAACGTGCCGAGACATGTTCTCAACTGCAGGAAATAAATAAAAGTAAACATTTGTCAAAAAATTAAATACCATATTGTAGTGAAGATACAGATAGTAACAAAGTACTTGGTAGCCAACGGTTGGTGTGTAGTCTTGCACCCTTGATTACAGTAAATCGGCCTGTTTTCTTATTGGCATAACAAATGTGTCCTTCTTTGCATAGCGTTGAATGCTTTAATGTGCATGGCAGCATTGAGACCATACTGTAACGGAGGATGCCGATTACATATTCAAATCCTTGGTAGAACCTCGATGTCTGTGACCCGCTTCCACGCAATGTCATCTTATTTGCCAGGAATCAAAGCAACAGAGTGCTTGTCAAGGAGACGTTTGTGCATTCTGTCCCCTGTTATAGTGTTGTTGTTGTTTTTACATCAGACAGGCGAATCCAAAATTGAAATTGTGCAATGTGGGCTACTGGAAGACGTGCAGTGAAATTGACAAGAATCTGGGATGTCATGCAGCTAGCACAGAGGTGGGCATCGTAATGTGATGCAAAACTGCAGTAATTAACAATTATTTCCTAAAATAAAAATCTATTTGTTTATCTACTTACAGAATTATGTAATTAATTTATTGTATATACTAATTGAAAAAAAATAATTGTAATACTATACAAACAATTTAGCATATAATAAACATAAAATTCAAGAGCTGCTGTCAGCCACAGCTGACGCCAAGACACTCACACACACTTGCCAACTTCCCATGCCGCTTCACCAGGCCCCGCCTATTAAAGGGACAAACATAAAATAATATACAGATTGATTAAAATCACGTTTGCATTTTTTAAGTGGTGGCAGCATGCAAGAGTAGCACATTTAATTTCAAATAGGAGGTAAATTATCATGACAGGGTGTTAAATGACAAAAGCACATCTTACTTCACAAATAAGGACACCATTATTGTTCAATTTTCGGCCTCTTTGTGTAGTCTTATACTCGGCAGAATCTTTCTGTTGAAATTGACTGTCTCCATGGTGATGATCCAAGGTCGTTAGAATGGAGACAGAACAGACTCTACGAAATTGATGTACTCAACCCTCATGCTCACATTTGCCAGCTTATCGTCGCTGCTATATGTGAAAAGGACTTCTGTCCATCCCCCCCCCCCCCATTTTTTTTTTTTTTAAATCGGTTTTTGTGATGAAACTGAATGCAGACAGACGCGTTTTTCACATAGTAGCGACGTGCTCCAATATAGTCTGGTAATGCAACTTCATCCTGAACTACTCATTAGCTTCAATATGCTCATGAATAAATTCCAATATAATCCATTCCAAATTTGTGTTTTGTTGTGGTGTCTGGATAATTACTGTAACTGTAAAAACATGTCAAGCTTGAAGCAAATATAAAGATTTTGTGCAATTTGTACATACTGCACATTTTATAGTGGCACTTTTTTATTGTGAGCATACTAAGGTGCACTGTAGCGTAATCATGCTCTCCAATCAGCGTCTTGATTTGCCACACCTGAGGTGGATGGATTATCTCGGCAAAGAAGAAATGCTCACTAACACGATAGACAGAATTGTGAACAGTATTTGAGAGTAGTAGGTCTTTTGTGGAATGTAAACATGCATATATATAGTTTTAGATTAATCTAATGAAAAATGGGAGCAAAAGCAAAAACATTGCATTTACATTCTTGGACTTCCCTCATGACCAACAGGTGCATGTGGCAGAACTGTTTTAAGATCACCAATGAACACAGTTATCACTGGTATGTGAAAATACACGAGTTGTACTGTTGTACCTACTGTTCCAAGATTCCCCCTTGTCTTGATGTTTCTGTGGGAAACTTTGCAAATGTGGTAGAAACATACAAGTTCTCTGGAGTGTTTCAAACTCCAACTTTAGCACAGTAAATTAGAGTAAATTTTACTGTAAACTGAGTCCATTTGGTCCCACTCGAAAGAGAGTAAAATATTCATTGTGAATTTTCCTTAAAGTATTTAAGTGTGTACGAGAGAATTTGCGTATCACATGAAAAAAAAAAATATATATAGACACTACCAGTGTGACGTTACGTTGGTGCGCCCCTAGCGGAGATGGTCAAGGCGTCAATACAAGTGAATTAGAAAACAATCAGTGTGAGCTAGAAAATAGGTCAAACAGTTGATAAATCAGCGACCAATGGGGGACTTTGGTGAACTTGTGTGCGGCCAACGGATGCGCTAATGGCTCAAAGAGGGATCAGAGCATTCTTTCAGCTGCAGGCAGCAGCGATTCTAAACCCCGTGAAAGACAGTGAGGAGTAAAAGACTAGCACGGTGGCTAGCGCGAAACTATACGACGCAACTTTTTTTTTGTAGCTAGCAGCTTCAAACGACTGGTTTCAATGATTCGCAGTAATGTGGTGTCCTACTGGGGATGTTTTTTTGTGGCACTTGACATACTTCCCACCTTTTAACGAAAACGTTCGCCGAAAATCAAGCTCTCTACATTCATTTGTTATGGGATGTTTGCCCTCCGGGAGGCGCCTCGGAAGCTAAGCAGTGACGTCGACTGGAAGGGTCTATTCGTGTTTTTCACTCAGAAAAAGTTTTGCGAGGAGAAATTTTAACTAAATTTTACTATAGAGTAATTTATTAATAATAATAATATATATATATTTAGGTTACACAAGGGTTGAGGAACTAACTGGCGACCTTTAGCGCGGGAGACTGCTACTCTACCACCTGCTATGCTCCTCCTACTGTTTGCTTATATCCAAGAGGAGACAAAAAACAACGTTTTCCTAATTAGGAAAAGTCCAGTTAAAGGGGTACAAATCAAATTTAGGATATTTAGGGCCTATTTTTTATTAATGCTGCCAAATGTCAAAACGGCATATTTCATACAGGTATGTTACAGTCTAGGGTTAAGTACAATGTCAATATGTGAGAGCAGTAGGCTGCTATTCAGCTTTGTTACTCTGAGAGAGAGAGAGAGAGAGAGAGAGAGAGAACTGAGAGAGAGAGAGAGAGAGAACTGAGAGAGAGAGAGAGACATGAGGGGAGGGAGTGGAGAGTGAGGACGCACATGGCACGTCGCAGGCGGCCAGTGTTTACCCCGCGGGACAGCTTTCTCCCTCCCACTGGCGGACGAAAGGGAGGCCGCTCTCCTCCTGGCTGTCATCCACACACAACCGCCTCCTCCTCCGCGTCCCCGGGTCATGGACGGCGTGCAGTCTCAACACGTCGGCGTGGAGGAGGCTGAGGACACGTTCCGCGCCCTCGCCTACGACACGGCGCTGAGCACGGTGGTGGCGGTGGCCGTGTACGTAGCGCTCAAAGCCGGCCTGGACGGCGTCCGGCGGTGGCGCGCCCGCATCTCGGTGCTCGTCGTGGGCTCGGGTCCCGTGGGGCTGACGGCCGCCCTGGTCGCTGTCCGCTCGGGGAAGGTGCTGAAGCTGACCGTTCTGGACGAGCGCAACCGAAGCGCGCTGCTCTGCCGGCCGCAGCAGATCGCCCTGGATCCACGCAGCGTGGACTTCCTGCTGGGACTCGGCGTGGACTTTGACAACATGGAGGGATGTTGGCACGACGAGCACTTCTTCACCAGGATGGGCGTGTTCCAGGAGTACCTGCTCAGCATCCTGGAGCAGAAGAAGCAGGAGGTGGACGTCAGGGTGCAGCTCGGCACCAAGGTATTTGCAGTACATACACTTTAACTTTATATCATAAGGTTCGTAAACAGTTTGTGCCAAAGTAGCCTACCCCTGGGTGGTAGTAACTGGGAAAAGTACTGCCCTAAGCTGAGATCGTACTGTTCTCCTTTTGCAGGCCCTAAATATAAAAAAAAACACACAACAAAAACATGCTGCCTAAGAAAGTGATTGAAGGCAGTGTTTAACTGAATTCATACACTGCCCTACTAAATTGTTTTGTTTGAACAGAATGTGCTCAACTTTTTTCCAATATTCTATAATAAATAATATATACAATCATATTCTATAATAAGTAATAAATATAATTTTCTTCTCCACGGACACACTGTTGTAATAATGATGCCCTCATGGTGACACCTAACCTCGTCCGTCCTCCCGCGGCCAGAGCTCATCTCGGCCCAAAGAAATAAGATCAAAACGTGGGAAGAGTTGGCATGTATAGTGTGTGCAAAGATGGATTAATGAATGCTCACTGAATATGTGTGTCATGGTTGCAGACCAGAGACTTCTTGTTTTTGTCCACCTCTCCGCCTCATTAAACAGCAATGCTTGAATTCTAAACCCGCACATGACCTTGTTGCGCGTCCACATTCCTCGTTGGCGCCGATCATTTTGCAAGGTGGAGAGAGAGAGAGAGAGACACTTCCAAAGTACAAACAACAACAAATGAAAAAAATTGTTGCATTAATGTCACATCTCCTTTTGTTTAAACTAATCAAAATATTGGTCGTACATTTCATTCATTTAGAAATAAGTAATGCTTTGATGCTATAATGTGGCATCTATAGGCAATAACAAACCTTTTTAGCGGCATGTCACTTAATAATTGCGGGTGTACAATATTTGTGCCATTGGCGCACTCCTTATCACTAGAAAAAGTGCGCTCCCGCCATTGTGTGACATCTTGGTAGCAAGGAACAATGTTGAAGTGAGTTAAGGAGTTCCATTTAGGTGAAGGAAGTTCTTTGCCACCAGCTTGTGAAATCTACAGGCAATCAGGGCTCAGTCCCTATTACACTGTAATGAAAAAAAAAGATGGCTTAAAAAATCGCTGGGGAACACTATTTACTGTTTGTTTCGCTTACTGACTGCTGATTTTCTTCGCCAGCCTGTCGGCGTGTCTCTTTACTGCTTGAATTCTATTAACCTATACTGTAGTTCTCCAGGTTGAGAGCCATTACAGCAACATTTATTTCTCCCTTTCGGCCTCATACTCCTTTGTCCCAGACTTTCTCCTTTCCTCCATGTGCACCTGCTGTTTCACCCAAGGCAACTGTATATGCACCCATAATGAGAAATCTCTCCTTTGCCAAGTGGAGCACATCTTTTGCATGACTACCTTTAATTAACTGCTGAAGAGGAGCAATTCAATCACATTTGGATTTTAATATTGATAGATGTGCCTTGAAAATGCAAAACATTCCTACTCAAAGTCAATAGTCTACTTAAAAGTCAAAAATATGTACTACTACTACTGTGTTTATTTCATTTTTAGGGCTATATAGTGACATAATTATGTCTTTGCATGTATTGTTGAATTTGTGCCCCCGTGTAGCCATGTAAGGGGTCTTCAAGGATTTTACTAATGAACGTTAAAGAGAACGATGATTGATGTCAAGGAAGAATGACATATTTATTATTGTCTGCATTTGGGGGAGGAGCTAAGGTTGATCTTGGCAGAAAGTGACAGAGTAATGGCTACATGTTTATGTCCCTTGCTCACGATGACATCAGCATTTGTCCAACCTCTGATTGGTTACATGAGCAAAACTTGTTACAGCCAAGTTTGACTAGCAAAACTGTAACAGTCTTCATCGCGTTTCCTTGTTTTTTTTTTTTGGTCACGTTAATAGATAATAGAAAAATAATATTATACCATAATATTCTATAATTGCAATTGAGGTGATTCGAGTGTGCTTTCCTCTCTAGTTCACAGAGGATTACGTGCAGCGCATCCCGGCGAGCGAGTGGCCACGCGTGATTGTGGTGGCGGACGGATCGTGTGGCGACTCCTGTTCTGTCTTGGGCCTCAGCTCTGACTACACAGTAGAGTCGTGCCACGCCTATGGAGCCAACGCTAGCATCGAGAGGCTGGACCAGAGACAGGTGCAATAAACGCAAGCACAAACACACTGAAGTGATAGGCACGGTCGGGAAGTCATCAGAAACAGGATATTGCAGGATATTAAAAACACCATAAAGCCATAATTTGAGCAAACAGACAATGACAAAATAGGTGAGGAATAGAAACAGTCCTGATGGCATGTCAGCAAAAAATATTTGACTTTCTGACAAGAGCTGTTCTGATGGATGCGGATAATGGCTTTTTATTTGCAATGTCCATCATTTATTTACCAGCTAATTTAATGTGAAATTTACATACAGGCAGCAAGATATTGATTTTCAGCTTATTTTATATGATGAATATCACATTCACAGTGCCATTTAGCATGCTGCATGGGTTCTCTTTACAGTGGATATAAGAAGTCAAGACACCCCTGTTCAAATCCCAGGTTTTCACTTTTTGCACCATGCATGAATCTGTGCAGCTCAATTGAAAAGCAACGACATATTTTCGAGAAGGGAAGATAAATATTAAAAAATAACAAAATAAATGACTGCGATAAAGTGGTTGCACAAGTATGCACACCGTCTTATAACTGGAATGTGTTTAGATTTAACCAAATTCAAACTCATGTTTAATGGGAGTCAGAACTCCCCTGCCGCCATTTACAATGTTTCTGAATAACCCCAAATAAAGCTCAGCTGTTTTAATAAGCCTGAAGGTTTTGTGCTATCACTGGGTGCTATTTTGAACTGGTCATAATTCCCTCCACCTTTACTAAGGCTAAAAGTTGGTTTCCTTCATTGGACCATACCAAAATGTGTCAAACACCTTTGGGAAAATTGTTACGTTAAAACAAGTTGAATATTTTTGCTAAAACCCCAGTTATAAGAGGGTGTGCACACTTGTGCAACAACATCATTTTGCTTCCCCTCTTGAAAATATTTTGAAAAAAATATTTACTTGTACAGGTCACTGTAATCAATCTCATTTCCTTCTATCACAAAACTCCTGCTTTTGAACAGGGGTGTGTAGACTTTTAATCTATCTACTGAACATGCTGAGTCACAGTTTCCCTTGCTATCTGATGCCATCCTAACTATTCACATCACGTCCTCCACGCACAGAGGTCGTGCGGCCTCCTCTTGTTTTGCCCCTTTCCCCCTCGCTCTCCTCCAGGCTTGTTTCCTGTTCTGATTAAGTTTGCCTCCCAGGATAGGACCCGACCGGCCTCGCTCGCCGTCCTTCCCATCCCTGTCCCCGTCCCCATCATCTTGCCATCCGCTAAATGCTGTTTGATCCCACTTGGCTGCTTTATGTCACTACAAGGGAGATGGATCAATTCCGGCTGGAGGGAGGATGGGGATGTAATGTTGTAGTGTTGGGTTGAAAGGGATCCATCATAAGCAGAGACGAGGAGTCGTGTACTTACTGTACTGTATGTGCTCTACTTTACCACCTCATAGAGCTCATGCATGCAAAGGGCTTAATTGGCACATATATTGTCCAAATTAGGGGGTTCTCAAAATTTTGGATCCTTTAAAGGAGGAATTTTTCCGTGTGGCACCTTATAATAATTTCACTCATGGAGACAGCGCTTCAATTTCAATGCAAATTCAAAAACAGAGCAGCTCTGCTTACCTTTTTGCTCATATTTATTCCAGATTTTGTATTCTGCTGCTGCTTGAAATTGGCTCTGTATCTTCATCCTATCTAGGTGATCAAGTCATAAGCAGAAAAACTCACTGTGGTGAGACATTATGTAAATGAGGCCCGCAGTTACACCACACCACAAAATGTTTGTCAATTCCCCGGTTGAGACTTTGTTCGACTTGTCCTGATTGTGTCGCCGTCTTGTGGTCAGGTTCCCACGCCGGAGATCCGCGCCCACAGGCTCTATTTCGACCTGTCCGCGTACGGTATGGAAGCCCCGAGGGAGCATCGCAATCCTGCGGCCAAGCCGGGCTTCCACTTGAAGATCTACGGCACCTTCAGGAACCGCTACATGGCCCTTGCGTGTCCCGCCTCCGATGCCAGGATGGTCCGCTTCCTCAGGCATACGGCAAACTCCTCGGTGAGTTACTGCAAGTCATACTCTTTGTCCTCACTTGTAAGACAATTCAGCACACCAGTAGAACTGTCATGTCTGGGGTCACACCAGGGTTAAGTTTGAGTTTATGACCTGTTAAGTTGGGTTCATGACCGTCAGGTCAAGTGTCTGTTATGTACTGATGTAACAAGTGTCTGTTTTGAACTGATGTAACTAACATCTAGTTTCAACTGGTTGTAGGCTATGTGATGTTACGTGATGTCAAGGACTATGTAATGTCAGGAATCTTTAATCCCTTTACCTGGTCAACAGCCAATCAGATAATTCCATGTCAGTCCTGTTACACACATGTCTAGCCACAACCAATCAGATCGATTCCTTGTCTATAGCCTCCTGAGAAGTGTGTGTCTTCGTCAGATTATTACTTCTGTTACCACTCTTTCAGTGCAATTCTCTTTGTTTCTCGTCTAGTCAAGTTTGTTCCATGCCTCTCGATGTGAATAAATAGTTAAAATCTTATTTTTGTCTCCGCTTTGGGATCCAACCTTCAGCACATGACAAGAACACTGTTGCACTAGTCGTTTTCTACTGTAAGTGCCTTGTGGAAGCCAGAGCCTCCGCCTTAATTTGTTGGACAATTCTGTGCACTAGTTGAATGACTAAGGTGCACTACAAACTATTAGTGTGGCAAAACTGTACACTAGTTGACAATTCTGTACTACTAGTACTACTATTTACATTATAGCATTTTGGTAGTTAGTGCTTCACAAAGGCAAGCCAAATTTATTTATTTAAACAAGCAGTAAGTTGTAAGCATCAACAAATACAGTAGTTAACATTCAGAGCAAAGAAGAGAAACAAAAGTAGGTTACAAAATTTACTAAAAGAACATGCATTGACAATGTTAAAACACTAGATGGCAAACTTTAAAAACATTTAGTGTAAGAACGTTTATAATAATAATAATAATAATAATAATAATTAGGGGTGTGAATTGCCTCGTACCTGACTATTCGATCCGTATCACGATTCATAGGTCATGATTCGATTCGATACCGATTAATCCCAATATGAATTTACAAGTCGATTGTTGCGATTTTTTTTTTTACTCAAATTTAGAAAATACCATTCAGTAAACTTGTACATGTACACTGTAAGATTTGTATGAAGTTGTATTATTTATTGATCTCAAACTTCAGTGTTATAACTGTGAGCCACTGTATTTAATAGGGGTGTCAATTGCCTAGTACCCGACGATTCGATTCGTATCACGATTCATAGGTCACGATTCGATTCGATACCGATTAATCCCGATACGAATCTATGAGTAGATTGTTGCGATTTTTTTTATTTAAATTTAGAAATTACTAATCAGTAAAGTGTAAGATTTGTATGAAAATGTATTATTTATTTATGTAAAACTTCAGTCTTATACAGGTTGTAATCTGTTTCATGTTTGAACAGCATTGAAATAAAATATTAAGGCTTAATGTTCCATTAACATAACATTCGTCCATGCTTAAGGTGTGAATCCTAAGACGTTTTAGTGAATATTTTTCTATCAAAAAATGATATTTAAAAATCGATTCGGCCGCCTATTGAATCGATTCGAGAATTGCGCGATGTAATATCGCGATATATTGCCAAATCGATTTTTTTTAACACCCCTAGTATTTAAGAAACAGGTTGTAACCTTTTTCATGTTAGAACAGCATTGAAATAAAATATTAAGGCTTAATGTTCCATTAATATAACATTCTTCCATGCTTAAGGAGTGAAAGTTAGACGTTTTAGTGAATATTTTTCTATCAAAAAATGATATTTAAAAATCGATTCGGCCGCCTATTGAATCGATTCGAGAATTGCGCGATGTAATATCGCGATATATTGCCGAATCGATTTTTTTAAACACCCCTAATAATAATAATAATAATAATAATAAAGGGAAAAACATGATTTGGAACTGTTTAAAAGTATGATGAAAAAAAGCAAAGTTTTCAACCTGGATTTAAAAGCATTTACACTAGGGGTTGACTTCACTTCTGTTGTCAGCTTACTCCATTTGTGTGCAGCATAACAGCTAAATGCAGCTTCACCATGTTTACTTCGAAATCTGGGTTCCAGTAGTTAGCCCAAGTCTGTCGATCTCAGAGCCCTGCTGGGTTTGTATTCAATCAGCATTTCTTGAATATATTCAGGACCCAAACCATTCAGTGATTTATAGACCAGTAGCAGAATTTTGAAATCTATTCAATAGCTAAGGTTTCAAAACAATTAAGTTGCTGAACCAAATCTGTTATAGTATTTTGATCCACTGAATCAAATTCTGTCATGGTAATTGAAATATTCCTCTGTGATTTTAACTGCTGTCCTATAAGTAGTACTAATACAACCCCTAGCAAAAAGTTTGGAATCACCAGTCTTGGACGAGCACTCACTCAGATGTTTTATTCTGTAGATCAAACTCAGATAAAAAGCATGAAACAGTCGTAAGGTCATTCCAAAGTGCAACATCTTGGCTTTCAGAAACACCAAAAGAAATGAAGAAAGAACATTGTGCTGGTCAGTAAATGTTTTATAGAGCAAGTGCAGGGAAATAAATAGGGAATCACTCCATTCTGAGGAATAAAATATGGAATCACTTAATTTTGAGCAGAAAATAAGGACACACCAAGTCAATTTCCTTTCCTTAATTGGGCACCTGCCTCAAATTACATCTAGTCGTTAGTCAGCAGTTAAAACAGTGCAGTTATCACACCTTGGAAGGCTGCTGGACCAAGTGGATTGGCAAGAATCATGGCTCCAACAAGGGCGATGTCTCTTGAGACCAAAGACAGGATTATCAAACTTCTTCAAGTTTACAATTGACATTTTGGACAGCTTTCTTATCCCTTCAGTTGAAAATATATTTGGGGATGTTGAAATCATTTTCCAAGATGACACAGAGCACTGTGAAAAACTGTGAAAACATTCTTTGGAGAAAGACGTATCCAGTCAATGTTATGGCGTGCAAATAGCCCAGATCTCAACCCAATTGAAAACCTGTGGTGGAAATGAAAAAAAAAAAGGTCAACAGCACGGCTCTGATCTGCAAAGATGATCTGGCAACTCCAATCAAAGAGAGTTGGCACCAGATTGATGAAAAATACTGTTTGTCACTCATCAAGTCCATGCCTCAGAGACCGCAAGCTGTCATAAAAGCCAGAAGTGGTGCAACTAAATACTAGTGATGTGTTTTGATTGTTTTTTCTTTGTCTGTTTTTCTGTATTGCACATATGTCATCTAATGGTTTAACCCACAGGGGTGGACTTCCTGTTTGGCAAATACAACAAATTAAATTTTATTTGATTTAAAGCACACACTATTGTTTTAGTCTTAATTCATATACTTATAAAAATGCTTAACACATCATGTAAGAGGCTCTTCCATCTTTTTCTAATAAAATAGTAAACTATATCAAATGATGTTTAATTGATTACAGAAAAAGCGTTATTTTGATATATTACATAAGAATCCTCTTCAATGAGATTAAGGACTTAATCTAATCTAAGTTCTCATTTTTTAGTTAATGATAAATATGAATATTCAAAATCTTTACAGTACACAGATGTGGGGTTTGTCTTGGGCCTCCAAATGACACCAAATACTCCGCTGCTAACTCACTCACCAAACATCAGAGCCGTGTTTACAGAAGATGCTCTAGAGAGGGAAAAAAAAAAAAAGATGCTCTAGGTATTCAGCACCTTGCACTTAGCAGATCGACCATGCGAATGGCAGACTCCATTTGTGTGTGTGTGTTTGCACTGTTGTGTGCCAGTGCATGTTCAAGTCTGTGGATGCACTCGAGTGTGTCTGACAAGAGGAATGGGGTGTGTATGTGTGTACTTCTTTGTGTGGCTGCAGCATCCATGCACTCAGGCACATGGCAAAGGCTGTCCTTGTTGCTACGTGGGCGTCTAGTCATTTGCCGTTTAGCGTTACTTGGTAACAGGTGCCTGCGCCAGTTTGCGTGAAAGAAGACATTCAGCGTCACTGAACAGGAGGGGAGTGAGCGAGGTTTTGGTTGGCAGTGCTTTACTCTTGAATGGGGAATTGTTCAACTTCAGGGCTTTGATGAGCCGCCACTGATTCCAAGTCATCAACACAAGTCAATTTAATCACATCAGAATGAGCTATGTAAGTAAATCAATATAGTGGTACTTTTATTTATGAATGACTAGGGATTTCCCAGTAGCGGGAATATCGTAGTATTGCAATATTAAAATTGCCACAATATCGTCGTCGCACCCTCTGATGGTTAGTTTATTAGTGCAGTTTAATTTTAATTAGACATGTTTTGGCCATGTAGCTTACTTTAAAACCCACGTGAATCACTACATAGAGGGGAATTAAACATGTTAGAGTTCTCTCACAAATTCAAAAAAAAAAAAGACTTTCCGCCAGCATCAGCCAAACATTGACGATGATACTTTGCAGTTTGCACCATTGAGCCAATAGGATCACATGACAGGATGTACAAGAGTACTTTTTTTTTTTTTTTTAAACAATATTGTGAGTTTTTAAACAATATCGTAAGCATTTTTTATTTTTATTTTGCTAACCTCCCTACAATACCCCAATAATTATCATATCATGACATATAGTGTATAATATTGCTAGAAGCATCCATAGTGTTGTATTTGAACTCCCACCTTGCATACAAGTTTTTATTCCCTTCTATCTCTATCTTGTTAACATTTTACCCGTGAGAGGGTTATTGTCAAAAATATCATTTTAAGGCGCATCTTTCTTTCTTTGCTCGGTCAGATCATGAAGAACATTTTCCATCACTCCTTCAACGCATACAAGACGGACATCGAGCCGCGGCTGAACGACGTGACGCTCTACCACATGCAGTGCAGCCGCCGCCTCTTCGAGATCCAGCTGTCGCACAGACGAATCAGCGCCGCCTACATCGAGGGGGACAACGTCGCCGTCACCGTGGAGGGAGAGGCGGCTCGCGTTCTCAACTTTGACACGGGTAGGATGCACCATCACGCCCTAAAAGCAGATATACACTACTCTTTAAGAAAATGGGATAATGGGATTTTGGCTGAAATTATGTTGAGCTCTGTAAAGGATGAATGCACTTTTGAATGTCTAACTGCCATGTGTGTTGTCCGGTTCAGTGTTTTAATACTTTTTGTACAACTTGTTCTCTAGCAAAAAGCTGAACTGGAAAATTGAAAACAGGTATTTTATCTCTAAAAATTTCCAAGGACTTTCTGTGACTCTTCTAGTCTTTTTGTTGCAACCTGTTGATGACACTAATAAGCTCACTATAGTCAGAGGGATTCTGATTTTATTTTATTCATAGTGATTGCTCACCACATACAAAAGCTTCTTTTCCGACAGAAATGCCATCAATCCGTTTCAGCCTCCTAAAAATCACAAAACACTGTCACAAGGATAATAGCGCTCAATTATATTGTACTTCATTAAAACAATTTAAGTGAAATGTAAAATGTTTGTGCATCATGATTTAATTTGTAAATTGTAATTCATTGTGCTGTTCTTTCTGGTATGCACGCCTTAGCCACTTGGGGGCAGTATAATACAAGCAAATGGTTATACATTAGGTTGGGAATCTTTGACTGTTTCACAATTCAATTCGATTCTAATTTTTGGGTCTGCGATTCAATTCTGAATCGATTTTTGATTCAAAATGATTTGAATGACAATGATTTCTGCTTCATTTTAAAGATGAGCAAATCATTGTCATTAGGGGTGTGAATTTCCTAGTACCTGACGATACGATCCGTATCACGATTCATAGGTCACGATTCGATTCAATACCGATTAATCCCGATATGAATTTACAAGTCGATTGTTGCGACTTTTTTTACTCAAATTTAGAAAATACCATTCAGTAAACTTGTACATGTACACTGTAAGATTTGTATGAAAATGTATTATTTATTGATCTGAAACTTCAGTCTTCGAACTGTGAGCCACTGTATTTAAAAAACAGGTTGTAACCTTTTTTCATATTAGAACAGCATTGAAATAAAATATTAAGGCTTAATGTTCCATTAATATAACATTCTTCCATGCTTAAGGTGTGAAAGTTAGACGTTTTGTTGAATATTTTTTCATCAAAAATGGATGTGAAAAAATCGATTCGGCTGCCTATTGAATCGATTTGAGAATTGCGTGCTTTAGTATCGCGATATATTGCCGAATCGATTTTTTTTTTAACACCCCTAATTGTCATGATCTACTCCAGTCCAACTCGCTAATGCTAATTAGTGCGCTACTCACGTCACTTTTATCCCTCAAAAGAACAGCTATTCATACAAAACGCTTCAGGAATTATTCAGAGAAGCATCTTAACATTACTCATCGGCATATGCTCTTTCTACACTGCAAAAAAAAAAGTAATCTACTTTTTTTGGCATAACTTGATCGTGACTTTTTCCTTCTACTCTCTAATGTGGCTACAACTTAACTGTGTATCAGAGCGCACGGAACCACACTGCCCCTAAGTGGCCAAATCGGGTACAACGTGAACAGCGTTCCCAGTACACAAACAGCAAGACAGTATAAAATAATTTAAATAAAATCGATTTCAGGACATGTAAAATCGATTCGGAATTATACAAAATGAGAATCGCGATTCTGAGGAGAATCAATTCTTTTTTTTTTTTCTTGGCACACCCCTACTATACATGGAGATGGTCACAAGTTCACAGCTATACAATAATATAGTCATTTTTCAACACACTCATCATAAAACAAAATTACCATAATTCATTCATTCACTATTTATTGTGGAATTTCCAGCATATGGTGTTGATCCAATATGTTGTAATTATTATAATTTCCATATCGTCCTCTAGGCTGTGGGGTGAATCTCGGCCTGCGAGGCCTGGAGTCAATGGGCACGTTCATCTACCGCACGGCCACCGCCGTGGACCAGCACGACGTCCTGGACGCCCTCTCGGCCAAGATGCAGCACTCCAAACAAGTGGCTCGCACCTTCAAGCAGACGGGCCTGAGTGAATCCATGTATGCCTGACACTGGCTGCTTGCATTGATAGTGCACACTGTGTCCACCTAGTGGTCACAGAGAGAAGGTGACATCAAAATGAGTAGCCCTCAACATCAACAGAGCGCACTCTGATTACCTGATGCCTTTGCTAGAATAGCATATTTCTGTGTGATGGATTGCATCCTTTTTCATACTCAATGTAAAAATGATGATACTCGACATCATGCTACGCAAGCCAACAAAATCATTTGTTACGTGCCAATCACAGTTGTTTGAGTTGCTATAAAGTTGCAGAGTCACAGATGGGATTATCCATTCTGTTGAAAATGCCTCCTGCTCTGACTGAAGCTCAGCGGGAGACTCAAGAGTCTCCACATCTCCAATTACACTAGATAAAATTGCTAGAGATTTTTTTCTAGTTGATAAAAAAAAAAAAAAAAAAAAAAAAAAAAAAATCATGACAAGAGGGGACTTAAAAGTGGCTATAAATACAGCTACAAAGTCACAAGTTTTTTCCCTAGGTTCACACTGTGCCTCCCTTTTCAGGAGCAGAGCCTCAGCATCTTTTTTCTCCCTTCCCCGTTTGTTTTTTATCTAAAAAAACAAACAAACAAAAAAACTCAGGGCGCTAAAAGGTGACCCAACAGGCTTTGTGTGTCTCCTTCTGTTGGTTGTTGTTTTCATGTTTCTTGGACAAGTTGTAACTGTGCCAATTGCACTTTTAGGGCTCAGAAAAGTAATCAAAGTCTGAATCTGAAGTTGGCAACAGTGTGACTGAGAATAAGCTAGTGACTGCAATATGACTCCTGCTCTGACTGTAGCTGGGAAGGAGTCTCAAAAGTTTCCATCAATACTACACAGTAAATTCTGTAGACTAAATTTGATTCTATATAGAGTAAATTTGACTCTATTTAAAGTGGGACCAAATAGACTCAGTTTTAGAGTAATATTTACACCCACATTCTTTATTTACTCTCTTCCAAGTGTAAATCCATCCATCCATTTTCTTGACCGCTTATTCCTCACAAGGGTCGCGGGGGCTGCTGGCGCCTATCTCAGCTGGCTCTGGGCAGTAGGCGGGGGACACCCTGGACTGGTTGCCAACCAATCGCAGGGCACACAGAGACAAACAACCATCCACACTCACACGCACACCTAGGGACAATTCGGAGCGCCCAATTAACCTGCCATGCATGTCTTTGGAATGTGGGAGGAGACCGGAGTACCCGGAGAAGACCCACGCGGGCACGGGGAGAACATGCAAACTCCACCCAGGAAGGTCCGAGCCTGGACTCGAACCGGAGACCCAAGTGTAAATATTACTCTAAATTTGAGTTTATTTGGTCCCATTCTAAATAGAGTCAAATTCAGTCTACAGAATTTACTGTATACAAAAAGTTCCTTTTAAGGCCCAGCTTCAACACACCCCGCAGTAGAGGGGGTGGGGTGATGCCACAAAACATGACTTCCCTCTCACAGGTTGATTTTCAGCTCAAATTTGAGGGTGGAAAAAAATAATGATAATTCTCGAGTATTTTAATGAAGAAGAAAAAAAAACATGTCTCCATTAAGAAAAGATGTATTGATTGTGTGAATAATCCTGTGTCAGTAAAGGTGATGTCATGTGATCAAATGTATTTTATTATAGAGAAAATTTAATAAAAATCCTTGCATTAGTCTGTGTTCTTAATCAATCAAAAATATCATTCATTTGACTAAATACCAACAACATAAAAATATATTACGTTACATAATCAGTTATCTATTATCTTTCATGAGATTTCACAGATATTTGGACTTTGACCACTGTTAACACCATCAATTTAGTAGCTCCCATAACATTTTTAAATCTCTCTCCTGAAATGAACCACTCTAGTTCTCAGTGGCTCATTTTAAATCTGAGGTCGTTTTCTGTGTCACCCACCAATCACCATCTTCAAGAACTTTTGGATGACCGTTTCGTAGTTTATAGAGCGTTGCTGTCCTCTAGTGGTGTCTTTGAATATCACAACATGAAAACATCGCCACAGTTAAAATCACCTATGAATGAACACAATCACAATCAGCCGGCATGCATTTGATATGTATAATACATAAGGCTGATTGTGATTGTGTTCAATACATAATGTATTGGTCAATTTACATGCAAATCAATGGATGCAATTCAGGTGCTTTATCAATGCTATGACTTTACTGTAGTTTTAGCACTGAAATAGTGTTCTTTTTAAATTAGACCATGTGTTTCAAGGCTTACACAACCCAAAAAATATAGAATTCTCTGCAGTCAATCCCAATCATAACTGGTCATGTGTGTTGAGATGAGCTTCCAATGTCTGGACTGTCGAGACAAGACAAGATTGTAGACTTGCACAAGGCTGGGAGCAGGCACAAAATGTGTTTCCTTCTTTGCACCTTTAATATCATTGTAGCAAAAAAATGGAAAGCATCCCAAATAATGCTAATCTGTTTGTCACATCTAATGAAGAACTCGTCATTCATGGGCCAATTTGACCCGTAGGTCCACAGGTTTGACCTCTACACTGGCCTGCTGCTTTACTACAAGGCATCTCATTACGTAGATTAGGCGCAATAATGACAACATCTTCTATCTTTGCATATAATTAACAGCGGAGGGTGGAGGTGGGTGGCGAAGGTTGAAGGACAACTTGATCAATGTGTGGAATAACAAGTTGGTAAATGAATTAGACTGCGGGCTCTGATCAATGACAAATGTTAAGCGGACTGCATGCATGTGAGACTCAACTGTTGTGTGTACTCATTTGACTCAAGTCTCAGGCATTAGTTTGGGATCCTGAACTGGGAGTTCAATATATTTGTTGGACGTTGTGCTCAAATAATCCAAAATGTCTGGTACATGCTTCATCCTGCCACAGGGGGGCAGTGTTGGCCAATAAAAAACAACAACATTGCCCTAAGCACACATAGTTAGTCAACGAAACTTTTTTTTTTTTTCAAGCGCAATAAAATAAAACATGACAAGACTGGAAGCAGCAAATAAAATCTGAATACATACTTTGCTATTATTTTACAGTAAGCATTCTGTGTTTTTTATGTTCATAAATGATATGTTGTTAAAAATATTTAATACTTCATCTTACCAAATTGTGAGCTTTCCACTTTGGTCATTTGTTATATAATATACACTTATTAATAATGTTTCTGTTATGTAGTGAAGCTCGTAATAACAGCAAGATCAGAGATTAAACAAAATGGACACAGTGAGCCTCAATTTGGCAAATAGCGAGCCAACAAATACTTCCAATGCAAATCCATTTTGTAACTATATTTTTATGACTACCCATATTGCAAAAGGCTACCTGATTTTTGTATTGTACTTTGACGTCACTTAAAATAAGGATCCACTTGCTAAGGCCTAATAAATACTTTAAAATTGTTGTTAAACACTTTAAGACTTGATCTTGCCAAATAGTGAGCCATTCATTTTTGCTCTTTCTTATAAATGGTGCCATTTTTAAAAATGTATTTCTTTATGGTTTTTATTCCACTATATTAGAACTGTATGGAATTTTAACATCATCTTTTCTATTAATGATATTTATTTGTTGATTTTATTTTTAATTGGCTGGGTACAATGAGGGGGCAACAGTCCATTTTAACTAAACTTCATAAAATGTTAAAGTTGTCCAATATGGTTCATACTTATCAAAAGCTCCAAAAAACAAAAAAAAAAACAAAAACAAAATTAAATAGAGAGGAAATGAATTAGTCAATAATATGTATGGTTTGATATTTCTTAGCTTTTAACATTCACCTTCTTATGTACCAAACAAGCATCAGGAATGAATGAATGAAGATGTCGCTCTCTGCTCGTTTGAGAAGACGCGAGCGGAGGATGCCAGCACCGCCCGATATCGATGGGCCTTCACTTGCCATTTGACAGGCAGACAAGAAGTCAACGTCACATGACTTGGATATCGGCACCTTGTCCGATGCACAACAAGGGCCGCCTTGTCTCTGCTGCCTGCACAAACAAATCGGATACACAAAGAAAGCAGTTCATGGTGCCATCAATGTCAGTCACAATATTTGTGTCATGTCGTGAAGCTTAATGCTCATTTTCAATCTTGACTCAGGTCAAGAATGTTCTCATGAGAACTGTCTATACTAAATAACTAAATATAGTGTAGATCTTTAAAAATAGATTAAAATGAGCAGGCAACCTCTGACCTTGTGTTTTGTATTTTTATTTTTACTTGTTCACTGTTTCGAGATCCCCCAGTGACCCTTCACAGAACAACAGGTGTATGTTCAAGGCGACGTCTGCAAATGTGGTGGGATCATAGGCAGTTCTCTGAAGTGTTTCAAGCTTCCTTGTAAACAGCCTCCCTCCCGTCTCATAAGAAATGCCGTACACATGTTTATGGCCTGGACACGTTCACAGTTTCAAGACACCCTCCTTTACAAATTCTAAAGTCATTTTGGTGTAGTCATGGGTCAAATTTGGCCCATGGAAACCTCACTGCACACTCTATATACTACAGTATGGATAGAAAAAGTCTACACACCCCTGTTCAAATTGCAGGTTTTTATGATTTTTAAAAAAAATGTTGACGTTGAGATAAATCATTTCAAAAACCTTTTCACCGTTAATCTGACCTCAAACCTGTACAACCAAATTACAAAAAATAGTGATTGCACATGTGTGCACACCCTCTGGGATGTGCCTGTGTTTTATCAGACTATAACATACTGATTTTATTTGATATTTTATAATAATTATTATTTTTTTTAAATATCGTCATGCAGGTTTATTTTCTGGGCCATTATTTCATCACTGCTTATCATCAAAAGAACAATACACATACAGTGAGGCATGTTGGACAAGTAGCAGTCAGTGTTAGCAGGAAAACGTTAGTAGAACAGCTGAACTTTATTTGGGGTTAATCACAGGACCTTTAAATGGCAGCAAGTATGTGTGCTGACTCACATTTAACATGAGTTTGAACATGGTTGACTAACTCTGAATAAAGCTACATCTTCCAGTTAAAAGAGGATGTGCACACTTGTGAATAAATATGAAAAACTTGTACATATTATTGGTAACAACACTAGTGGAAGAATTTTTTTTATCTTAACAACCTGACATTTGGACAGGGTGTGTAGACTTTTTAAATGAACTGCTTATTATTATTATTTATTATTATTATTATTTTTTTTTAAACCATTTTGAAACGAGCCGACTTCTCAAATCTGAGTGTGCATGGAGCTGAGGGGGTGAGGGGGTGAGTTCGGGAGGGGGGGGTACTGTGTGTCACGGGTAGCCTGGGGGCCAGGTTGCTGTTGACGGGGACGAGGGTCTCTGATTTGAGGCGAGCCGTCACACCAGCGACTGCAGCTGCCTCCCCGAGTGACACCTCCCTGTTAGTGGGAGAGACGTGCCACTCTGCGTGTGTGTGTGTGCGCCATGTTGATGGCCCCAGTCGGACTGATGAGGTGGCAGACCTTCATGTTGCGCACCCAAGTGGACTCCTGCTGGTGTTTGGACAAAGTACAAGAGGAGGTGAGCACACAAGTCGAGCAGGTCAGCGGATACACAAAAGCAGGTGGAACACACATACACAAACATACATGCACATGCACATGCGTGTCCCTGTCTCCAGAGAGCCTCCAGTGGCGTATCGCCATCCCACCTTATCTAATTTCATTAATGTGATCCCCTGTCCGTCTGGTGACGGTTTAATGGCCATTATTTGTGGCTCCTTTCAAATAAAGGCCCGGGCAGTAAATTGCAGTCTGTGGAAATCGAGATATAAACGCCACCCTGCATTACTGTATAATATCTTTCCCTTTAATTAACTGAAAGCTGTGCTGACATTTATTGGATTGCAAGTTACTTGTTAATGGCTATAAATTGCGCCACCAAAAAAAAAAAAAAAAAAAAAAAAAAAAAAGAATCATTGCTTATTTTACATCAATAATTTGTGGACCTTTCGCTAATGATTATTCATTACTTGCCTACGGGGACTGTCGTGTTTAGTGAGCTAAAGTGAATGAAGAATGTAAAGATTTAAGTGGGCAGCGTCTACTTAGTGTTATGGCTTTTTGGTGCCATGCATTAACTGCTTCGCCCTGTTGCCGTCCCGCCTGCATCTGGCTTCCCCGCCCTGTGAAAAATGTGTCGTGGGGGAATTTATTGCGTGGCTTTCATTCTATCAGTGCGAGCTGCTTTCATGCAGAAAGTGCAGTTTTTTATTTTATTTTTCGAAGCGGCATTCTGACAGTGCAAGTATATTCTCCTGTTGCGGCAGTGAAGAAAAATGGTCCTTGTGTGAGAAGGAAAATAAGCGCTGGGCTGTGTGCATGTTCGCCATTTCTAAACAGTATACTGTACAAATGTAATGTAGAGATGTATAGTGATGTAAAAAGAAAAAAAAAATCAATCATTTGGTAGCATTTTGTACAATAAAGGATCATCTGTACAAAACATTTTTTTAAATAATACTCTCATGTGTTATACACACCCCAAAATTGCTCTTCAAAAGATTACCTTTTTTCCTTTGTACTCATATATTATAAGCAAAGTGCACATTAAGTTTGCGCATGCGCGAGGGGAAAAAAACCAGGCTACCAACAACCCTATCAATTTGAATGGCGGAGATTAGAGTGGTGACAATTGCGTACCTGTACACTTTAAAGCTTGCAAGTCAACTTCCCTGATGTCAGTAAACCACATGCTATGCATGTTAATAAAAAAAACAGCAACTTTCCAGCGGTTGGAATGTTTCTATCAGAGCTGATTCCATTGGATCCAATTCATTTTCAATGACCGTTTGGTAGCTTCACCTACCTAAAAACTACCCATAATGCACCTTGAATTACCCATAATGCACCTTGATTTCAAGATGCGCACTTCGTTTATACTCTCCCCTGATTGGCTGGTGTTTATGCTCAAAACCTGAAGTACAGTAAATCACCTCGAATGCAGTTTCCAGGTTCACAGTCCTGCTGTTTGCCGGTTTATTTTGTGAACAGTTAATAACTACTTTGGTTTGACTGTCCTGTATATTTCGATCACAAACAGTGTAAAGCTGAAAGAAGAATGCAAATGTAAGTAGCGTAGTTCAGCACAGCCTAGTTTTTGTTGAAAATGATTGAACCTTATTGTTATCTACTGTAATCCTGCTTTGTAGGGGATTATTATTGATGCGTGACTGTGAGAGAATAAGTTAACTGTTAGTTTAGAAAAACAAATATTTGTTTACCGTAAACACTGTGCAATATTATTTGTTGTCATTTGTTAACTGCTATTGTCAGATCTTCAACCACACTTAAAATAATACAAACATGTTGAAAGACATAACATATTATGAGACAGACCCGTCACCAGAAAGAAATTGTAGGGGGGGCATTACCTTTTTTTTTGGGGGGGGGGGGGGGGGGGGGGCACACTTCATCAACCTAAATCTAATGTTCATCAGATTGAACAGCGGCATTGTAACAACTGCAAAAGTGCTCAGAAATATTTTCTGTCACTGAAAAGCGGCAGTTCATTCTGAAATCTAAGAGACAAACTGAAAAAAATGTGTAGTTCATTTTGCATTTATTCAACTCAAAAGTTCATTTGAAACAAATCCACTCTTCACTTCTATAAACAACTATGTCCGAATGAATGACTGCAACCCAGCCCCTTCTATCTGGAATTGGCTAGCAGTTGCCTTCATTTGCGTGTTGGATTAGGGCTGTACGATATGGACAAAATTTCTCATTGTTTTTGCCAGACATCTCTATTCTTTGATCTTTGAGTCAGCATGAGACTTCACATCATTTCACTTTTTTTTATGGTGCCTTCTGTATGTGCCTTTTGTGTTATTTTATTTCTATACTTATACAGATTTCTTTTTTAGTATTAATTTTATTTGCGTGTATACTTATCTACTTATATTTACTCTAATTAATTTGATTTTGTGTTATTTTATTTCACTTGTGTCTAATAAAAGATTAATTTCTATTCCATGCACAGCACTTTGTATGCAGCAATTGATGTTTTAAAGTGATTTAGAAATAAGATTGAGTTATGTCGATGATATACAGAAACAACATATGGGTTCAGTAAAAAACTAAGCAGAATATCAATCCAAAAGGATGTGTAAAGTGCTGTTTTTTTAAAATTAGAACTTAGTGACAGTCATCAACATGAACAAACTTGGCAATAAAAAAAGAGAATTCAACTCACATTGTACTGCAACTGCTTTAGTGATAAATAATTTTATGCTCCATAGTTGTTGTTGTGTATGTGTGACTGCTTGGGTCTAGCATACTGTGTATTGCTACAATTAATCCGTGCTGTGTGGCTTGACTAATTAAAATAAAAGTTTGCCACTCACTTGTAAACGTAACCAGTGGACTCGGGATTCCCAGTGATGTCAACTGTGTCATCCTGGATCGAGGTTTGGCGTTTGGTGGCTCCCATTAAAGCGGCACGACGTGCTCACTGCTCAGTGTTTGGGCCCGCGCTGGCCCACGAACGCACACTATCCAACCCGGAAGTAGATTTGGCTAACGTGCATCTCGGGAGCGCGCGTGACCACCCACCCTACCCATCCCGATCCCGATTGTCATTTGCTAGCCTTAGCTGTCAAGCAAAGCCAAACTAGAAAAGAGGCATGTGGTTGGCTGGCACGCCATGCTTTACTTGAAACAGAAGGCGCAAGTTTATGTGACTGATAGGAGGAATAGTTGGCGAAGCAAATTGCTAGGGCGGGCATCGCTGACTGCGAGGGCGGGCACGGACCCTCAAGGCGACAGGTCCGTCAATAGCAATGCATAAGGCAAATATTTTGGATACACATTGTTATAGTCACAGTGTTCCGATCCGTCTATGCATCTATGGTAAAATCCCGATTTTCCAAACTACCAAATTTAACCCTTCACAACAATATACATAAACAATCATACCCAAAGATGATTATAAAACAAACATACAGCTGTCACTTTCTGTAGGCCTTAAAAGCAAGATACAGGAATTCACATTCAATAATCTTCAGCAAAAAACAGGCTGAGCTTGAAATGCTTCCTGTTATCACACTTCTTCTGTCAAATATAGAGTGTCATGATAGTGTAGCACCATATAAGAGCTGACTGTGGAATTGTTCCTAATGTAAACGGGAGACCAAACAAAATAGAGTTACATCGACTGTATATAAATGAAAAAAAATTCAGCAAAATAGTGGGATTGCAATCCTGCAACCTGCAATGGTGGGGGGTTTACCGTCTATTATATATACAGTAGGTGTCCTATTATTTTGCACCTAATGTTGTGGACTTTACTGTATGAAGCATTTATGAGTGAAGTACTTCCTGTTTCTAGTTTGTCACTAAAATGTGTAGGCGTGTGTGTGTTGTGTGTCCGTCACTCAACCGCTGCCAGCTTGCTCCTCGGAAAGAACATATTCCCTGTCGTTGGCGGGCACCCGTCAGAGGGGGCGGGTGGCTCTCATCACACGCCGCCACTTGCACGGCGCTGGCATTGATCTGGCGTGGAGGGACGAGAGATCTGACAGGCCTGCCACAAAAATCAGAGCTCTCGCAAAGCCTGGCCGCGTAGGACGCACACGCACACACACACATTCGCAAAGTCAAAAAGAGCAGTCGGTCAGTCAGCCAGCCAGCGTGTACGCACGCAGCTCGGGCCTGTCAGCATGCATCGGCCTGGCCAGGCAGGCCCAACGTGGAAGGAAGAGAATGGCAAATGACGGCGGATGTGAGGGGAGGGGCAGAGAATTTAATAGCATTTGGCCTATGGACGAAAAAGTCGTATTAATTAGTGGAAAAGACTTGAAAGGCAGCATTGAGGAAATAAGTGCCTTTAAAACTCCATTAGAAGAATTTAGGAGGATATCCTATGAAAAGTAATGCTAATTAGTGGAAAAGTGACATTTTTCTTATACTTACTTGAATTACATGCGTAATTTACTTGAGTTACTTGAATTTCAGAGAATTATACAAAAATAATGGCATCTGTAGGAAACTGACTTCTTTTTCTTTACCCAAGATTCATCATCTTGTTAAGAATGTAATGGATTTTTTAAAATGGATTTAAAAAAAAAAAAGGTAACACTCACAAGGAGAAATTGTCATTTTACACTTGAAAAAACAGGTGGTGGCCACATAGGGGGTAAAACGGTATTTTCAAAGAGCATTTTTAGTTACTGTGTGAATATTTGCAAGCCATTATGTTAATTGTTTTAGTTTGGAGAAAGAAGTGGAAAAAATAACAAAATTAAGTAATGTAATACATATTGGCAAGGAGAGCAATGATAAAAGCAAACTGAAAAGACTTGCAGAAAGCTTTTGGCCACACCTGGGTCTAACCTGCTTGATGTCATTCACAAGGCCACGCCCCTTAAAGGCACACAGCTAACACAAATACTACAGCACGCACTGAAGTTTCACTGTATAGAACCATTTTATTTCTTTACATTCTCTTGTATTATATTTGATTCATGGCATTTCAATGGACAAACACACGCGCACACACGCACACACATTCCCCGCCAATCTAGTCCCACGTTAGCACGTTGCCCTCGGGTGCTCGGGCCTTCCTCTCCGAGAGACGCGCATCCTCTCAAACACGCGTTCATCCCTTCTGACGCCGGCTAGGAATGAGCAACTGTGACAGGGATGGAATTGTGGGGGCGGGGGGGGGCAACGATGGTGGTGGGGGTCATGCTTGCTCCAACAGACATTAGTGATGTTTTGTTTTTGCAAGGCCGACAGAAAAAGTCGGCGAAAATGCTGAGCGGCTATCCTCCGTGAGTGACATGCGTTGTGACTTCTTTAAGGGGGGTGAAAACAATGCGCTTTTTTGGTCAAGTTGACTTTGGAACGGTACGCAGGCTTCTGCTCATGTTGCCCACGACAGCACTTTACAGTCAACGCAGCTTTGGTCACGTTTAACACATTCCTTCACTTGATGTCTGTCTCCTTTCATAAGTTTCGGGCAGGTTCACCTATCCGAGGAGCTTCTGCTACGCTCAACCAAATCAGACAGTGGCACAGTCGAAAATTCCCAAAGAAGTCATGTTTACGTTTATGAAAAGTAAACATGAGCCACAGAGAAATTGTGTGGGCTAACTCCACTTTCATTATTCTTACCCCGGGTTTTCACCGGATGCGGTTGCGGTGCGGTTGCGGTGCGGTCCGGCGACGCAAGCAATTAGATTCCATTCATTCGAATGTTGCAGTTTACACCGCTTGCGGGTGCGTTGCGTGTCGACTGCGTCTCAGCTGCGGCGTGCCGCAGGCCTTCCGCAAGGATAGCCTATTTTCTATTTTTGCCGGACGCCGCAGCGGTAGGCCTCCGGCAAATGGCAAGCTAGCACAAAACACATCGAGCGGGACAGGAAGACCGACGCAGTTTCAAAATAAATTTCCGGTTACCTCTCAGAATAAAACACTCGCCAGCTCCTATTTCGCAAGTTTTTCAGCAAAACGTGACGTGGGCGTCGCCGGGCCATGTGCTCATTCACGGTTTAGACACCAGCGAACATGGACGAGGAGAGGTTTATATTGGAGGTGGAAAACCACAAAATAATATATGACACGGCACATCCTTTTTATAAGGACAACCAAAAAAAGGATGCTGCATGGAATCTCATAGCAGAAGAAGAAGAAAAGGTTAAATCAAAAGAAGTCCACCTCTCTTTCTGCTTCTCTGTTGAGCACAGACTTTCTGTATGTTTGTCGTTGTGAAATGCCACATGATCGCGCGCGCGCGGTCCCGCGAGACACGTTGGGAAGTGGGCGGCGACGGAGCTGCCGGACCGCAGCTGTGCGGAGCCGATGTGGATTGACAAAAAAAATGACCCGTCCGGAGCACGCAGTCAAGACGCACCGCACCGCAACCGCACCGCAACCGCATCCGGTGAAAACCCGGGGTTAGCTTAACACAGAAACAACAAAAGATGCCAGAATAAAGTAATTCTGCCTCCATTTCTGGGTTTGTAGTCCCACAATTTTGCAAACATTTTTTGGTCCAGTTCTATAACTGAATTTTATTGTTTTGTCTATAATTCCACTTTTGGCCACTAGATGGCAGCTATTGTGTTTAATATGGTGTAAATTTGAAAGAAGTAGAGTGAAAACAGGGGCAGCACGGTGGGGTCGAGTGGTTAGTACGTCCGCCTTCCAGTTCTGAGGACTCCGGTTCGAATCCAGGCTCCGGCCTTCCTGGGTGGAGTTTGCATGTTCTCCCCGTGCCCGCGTGGGTCTTCTCCAGGTACTCCGGTCTCCTCCCACATTCCAAAGACATGCAAGGCAGGTTAATTGGGCGCTCCGAATTGTACCTAGGTGTGCTTGTGAATGTGGTTGGCTGTTCGTCTCTGTGTGCCCTGCGATTGGCTTGCAACCAATCCAGGGTGTCCCCTGCCTGCATTTACAGTATTGAAACTGGAACATGATTTATGATGTTTTAAATTTGTTAAACATAAACAACAGCACTTCAGACAATTTACAATTTGCCTTAAAGGGATCGTTCGGATATTTTGACATGAATCTCAAATTCGAGGTGTGTGCGATCATCACTGACTTACCCCCAACAGTGTTCTGTGACACGCGTTCTGGTCCGGTGTTGGACGAGAGGAAAATAGTCCAGCAAGCTGGCTGGGGTCTCGGAAATAAAAGCGTTTTTCTTCTAAAAACTATTTGTGTTCAAAAGAGTGATACATTTCCATCACAATACTCTTTTCTGAAAAAAGTCAGACAAAATTACCGCCAGCCACTACTTTTCTGTTCGTTCGTATCACTGCGCGGCGCCCTGTAGACGGCTAATTGACGCACTGCAGCCAGCTGATCCTTCCGCCTTCGAAAAGGCAAACAACTTCTAGCGGAAGGATCAGCTGGCCTACGAGCTATATATGTCTAATTTGAACGTATACATACAGTTCATACAGTAGTCTACTCGAGAGATGGAAGGAGTAAGATGGCCGCCCTATGGCTTCAATGGCTTGCATGGGCATGTACGGGATACCGGCTATCCCGTAATATACTGTATACATGTCAGTGATTTCAAGCTCAGCCTCATGGACTCATACTTTTTGATGAAAAGGTACTAAAGCAATTGAATGTCTCTGTACTTTCCTATTCTTTTTATGCACACAAAAAGCAAAGGCTACAGATTCATTTTGTAATGTTCATCTTTGGGCATGATTATTGATGCATATTGTGAGATGATATGTTTTGGGATTTGTTTAGGGCAGACACAGGGATCTGCAACACTATACAATATTTTCTCTTACCCATTGCCCTTACTCTGGCTTTCAAAATATTATATGAGTTATGTTTAAATGTTTGTAGTCTTTCAAAAGTGTGTTAAAAAAAAGTGTCATAAATGCTATTTAAAAAAATCATGCCTAATGAGTATTTATATTGGGCATTTCTATTTCTCGGATTTCACTGATTGTAAGGCTTATCATTTTTCATGAAATATATGTTTGACAAAATGGAAAAATCTGAGGAGAAAACACTGTGCGCCACTTGTGTTGACATTGCAAGTAAATCCCAGATAGCTGACACAGAACTGAAATGCTGAGAATTCACTGAAATGTTGAAATGTTCTAAGTAAGACTTAGTTAGGCTCCTATTCAAACTAGGGTTTTAAGCCATGCTGATAGGGTTTCACATTAGGGTTTTGAGGCTGAGTTGAGGTTTTAAACTATGGCTAGGGTTTTAAAGGAGGCTTTAAAGTTTAAAGGTTTAAAGTTTAAACCTATGTTTGGGGTTTCAAATTAGGGTCTTATGTGTTATTTTTTTCAAAGTTGGGTTTTAAGCGGCAGTTTGGGTTTAAATTTAGGTTTTCAGCCCAGGCTAGGGTTTCAAAGCATAGTTTCAAGCCACGGTTAAGAGTGTGAAGCCTGCTGGGTCAATGTTTTAATTCAGCATTAGGTCAGGTAATTCAGGAAGGTCTGCTTGCTTTGGTGATTGAATGTAGCGCTCCCTAACTTGTTCACCGTACGCTATTTATGTGCTTTATTACACCCAGTCAGAATGAGGGCCACATTTGCACTCGTTTTGTTTATCTAGATGTCACCCTTACACGCACGCACCCGCACACATTGCACTCACATGTGTACACGCACACACACAGGGAGATGTCATTACTAACAAAGATTGAAACAGGTGCTAAATTTCCGCACCTCCCATTAATTATTGCTCTTTAATTTTCACACACACACACACGCACGCATACGCGCACACACCAACGGCAAGTTTGAGCCATAAAGCTTTCTGTGGCAGCAGCTGATGCATGGCAGCTTGTTGACACACACTAACCGTGATATATAAGAGTAGATGAATCTCTAATTAAGCTTTGGCAGGGCCCCGCACACTTCCCTCACAGCGGCACACTTCATTATCTGCCCCAAAACAAACTGCTCCGCCATATATACACACAAGTGCCGGGAAGAAAAAGAAAAAAAAAATCACTGCACAAAATTGCATCTGTTTGCTCTGCGACAGTATTTATTTAGCTACCGGTAAGCCAGAGGGGTTGAAATTTAGGTTTCCGCTACAGGATCAAATTTAAGATAGAATAAGCACTTGAATTGTGAAAATAATCATAGACCAACATAAAGGATTGATTTGACACTTACAGAGCATAATCTTATCTGATGCTTTTTACTTAAATCTTCAAAGTACGACGGCGTATTAGGGCCACGTAGAAATATATATATTTTTTTAGAGGGTGGGGGCAATATGACGAAAAAAAAAAGTGGCAAATTTGGCACTTTATAAACTAGTAACTATGATATTGTTAATCTCTGCTAAAGCAATTAGTATCTCCTTGTTTGAAAACCCGACCAAAAAGTACATTTTAAGTTGTTCTTCCACCATAGACATTTTGCAAACTGTGACTTGTGTAGTGTGACATATGCGTTTCCTTTCTGCCGGCACTACACTTGACACAAACAGCCGCACAACGCAAGAAAAAAAGAACCCAATTTGCCCTCTTTTTTCCTCATCACATTAAAAAGTGGCAAATTTGCTACTTTTTTTCTCATCATTTGCCCCGTCTCTCTTAAAAAAAAAAAAATTCTACGTGGCCCTAAAATTGTATCAAAGCATTTCTTTTCCCAAACACACAAATGAAGCACCTCTCCTGCATTATTTGTTACTCACATCTTTGGCTTCCGGGCGGCATGGCTCAGTGGTAGAGTGGTCATCTGCCAACCGTGGGGTTGTGGGTTCGATCCTCAGCCCTTGTGACCGTGTTGAAATGTCCTTGAGCATCAAGACACTGAACCCCGATTTGATCCCAGTCGACCTGGCAGAGCCCTGCATGGCAACAGTCGACCACTGGTGTGTGCGTGTGAATGGGTCAATGTGAGGCATTGTAAAGCGCTTTAGGCACCACATGGTGAAGATAAATAGAGCGCTACATAAAAAGCAGTTCATTTACCATTCATATAGATTTTGATCCCAGTTTCATCACAATAAAACCTAAACAAGGTCCAAATGTTCCATGTGAGCGAGGGTGGCGGCGGGATGGGGACAGAGAGAAGGCACGGGGGGTTGGGGACAGGTCAAGAGGCCTGACCTGTGATGATGGCCCTGGTGACAGATGTCATGTCAAGTTTGGAATGGCTGTGTTTTAATGAGCTGTGAGTCACTGTAAAACACACACACACATGGACACGCACGCACACACGCACACTGGATCACTGTAAGTCGTCTGACGCAACCCACCAACCTGTCTGTCACTCAACCCAACCACTGCATCATTACAATAAACACTGCATGCTGGAAGTTTTCTTCAACACCACATGATCTTTTTACATGCGCACTGTTTTTTTTTTAATCAACATGATTAAGGTGTATACCTTCAATTCAATTGAATGGACCTTTTCATAATCTTTGTCAACACATTAGTGTGTCATTTGTCTCATTAACATCTAACAATGTGGGGAAAGATGATATGAGTGTGGTCACAAAACAAATTAAACTCGTATCTAAAGTAGGGATGGAACGATATCCAAACATCATGATACGATATCACGATATGAAGGCCACGATACAATAATTATCACGATATTGTCGGGGGTGGGGGAAGGGCTGGCGATATAGAAAAAGTCACAATATTGTAAAAAACAAAAAACAAAACCTCATACTAAAAAAAACAAAACAATTTTATGTTCATAAAGCAGTAAAAAATATAAAAATATTATATATAAAAATCTATAAATATATGTATTGAGGCACTTACTCCACACACTCAGTTCACAAGCGTATTTTTTTCCCCTTCATCTGATAATTAGCGTGGATTTTAAACGTATAAGGGCCAAAAAACATGCCTTGTGAAAATTAAACTGCACTAAAAACCTAGCCACCAGAGGGTGCTAGAACTACACAAATGGAAATCAGCTTGACTTTTTTAACAGATGTGTTGCATTTAAATATCGTGAACATGACAACGACGATATTGTGGCAGTTTTAATATCATATCATGATATCGTTACTTATCATTACATCCCGAATCTCAAGACACCACTTGAGTTAAAACAGTAAACATGCCACAAGTTCTGATCTAAAAGTAATTTTAAAGCAATACCTTTCAAAATAAACAACTTACACATGCTGCCTGTTAAACATTGATTTTCCTTTCATTTTACTTAAAGTAGATGCAAAATGATGTCATCAAATCCTGCCCCCAGATTTTGAGAAACATGAAAGTGATGCAACAGTTAACACTAAATATGTCCAAAAAAAATCTGCAATGCAGCACTTTTCAACTCATCATATATTTCCTTTAACTCCACGTCCATGCTAATGCAGTCAGCTCTCTCGTTTTTATTTTGTTTTACTATTTGGCTCCAGGCCCATTCTCCCTCAACTCTGGTCTTTATTTTACATCATTGTTTGACCACCCTGACTGTACTGTATCTACACCGTATAACAAACCAAAAGGAGGACTACAAATGAATCACGGGGGGGGGTTGAGCTTCCATAAGAAGTGCTAAATGCTGAGTCGTGTTAAATTCCAGCCAAAGAAAGCGTCTCTCCAAAGAATTAGCGCTTAATTAGGTCTTAATTAGCATAATTATGCGTGCTAACAGTGTCTCGACAGAATAGCGGTTGTCAGGAGGCTTGAGCCATCTGTAAGGGCAGAGGATTAATACATCATCTTTTTACACGCTATCGCAAAGTGCTCTTCATTAATCAATGTTGCCTTTATAGCGCAGGAATGTTGGCATTTTGCATTATGCGCCATTAGAAGGCTCCCATTGAAGCCGTGAGGGCTCTAATTGGGCCTCGGGTGAGTCTTAACACTTGACGGGAACACGCAGTCAAACAGCAGATTTGTGTTGACCACGGTTAACATGGCTGAAAAAGAGACGATGGGACGCGGGGAGTAAAAAGTGTGGGTCATGGGAGGTGGGTGGATTGACAATGAGAGCGTGGTTAATAATCAATGGAGAGGCTTGAACTTTGAGGATGCTTTTTCATATTTGGTAACCAGCGCTGCTGCGGAAGGAGATGACAAGCTAAAAGAGAGAGCAGGAGAACAAAAAAGGTACTTCTAGAACATTCTTTGAAAATTTGGACAACAGTTGGCTGAGCTACAACATGCAAAATGTAAACCGACCGATCGTAGCGCTGAATAGAATCTTATCAATACATCTGTACCTGATTATAAAATAACCAATAAGAGGAATGAAGATAATAATGAAATAACATATTTTTTTTCATCCTAATACGCTCACAACAATAAAGATATAAATTACAGGCAGACTGACTGTTTTACAATACTTAAAAATCTTGTGTTAAGAAGAATGTTATGTTGACTGTTACGGTGTTCAGCATATATCAGCGCATCAATCAGTTGTTCTCTAAAAAAAGAAACTTTTTTTTTTTTTTTTACATGTTTATCCTTCCCACATCATGCACCACCCACTAGTGTAAAGGCAGTGGAATTTGACTCAAGCAGCAAAATCCATCAATTTTTCTCCTTGTCAGGGGGCGGCCATTTCGCCTTGTATTGCCACCTGAAAATTATATCACAGTACCTAAGGGTGCAGAAGCTTTCCAAAGGAACATCACATGACTATACAAAGAAAACAGGTGAGCTGTGATTGATCTTTACCTGAGCCCTGAGCAACTGTGATGTCATTTTCATTTGCCAGCAATTGACACAATGGCCGCCACCTGAGATCGACGACAGCGGATGGATTTAGCTGCTTAATTCATATTCAACAAATGCAATTTTAATCAGAATACCGTGTTTAGACTAGTGGACAGGACATATTATAAGAACATTTTTGACTTGACCTCTTCTTTAAAAATATTTTAACTTGTTAATTGCAACACACTTAAACTTAACAAAACACATTTTAAACACATTGTAAGCCAATTTGGATCACACACAAAAAACAAAATGCAAAAAAAAAAAAAAAAAAAAAAGTACAATAAAATATAGAGGTACTTTGACCCAACCCTTGCTTGGCCAAATTGCGAGCAGAAATTGGAGATGCGAGTGTGAAGTTAAATAGTGGCAGCAGTTTGGCTGATAACAATTCTTCAAAAAAAGCTCAAAGCTTCAAACCAACAGTTGAAGTTTACCGTTTGACTAAATATAAACCAAAGAGAATTACATGTTGCGTATTTAAACAAAACACAAGTTTGTCTTACGAAAGTCCACTAGCTTACTGCTAACGTATAATGAAAACGCCATAGACAGGCGAACAAAACAAGCTTTGATATCCTCCTGACTACCAGGAAAAAAAAAATATATTGTCCAATCATGTTTATTTTGATATTCCCCAATCTTTGTGAAGTAACTGGAATACTGCAAAATACATTTTTGAAAAAAAAGTTTTTATTTTTAAGCTATGATGTGTCCACTACAGAGGACATTTTTAAAAACTTAAATGCTAGGCTCAAATACAGTTAAAATAATTCAAACAATACTTTAATGTGTTCTTAAGCGTCTTATAAAAAACATGCTAACAACATTTAAAGTCTAAATTTGTTCAATAAAAAGTGTTATACAGTTACTTTTCCTCTTCCCTAAAAGTGCTTGCACTGAGGGAAGCCATTTTCTTTTATGATGCAATCAAATGTAGCAAAGCCCAACCCCTACACATTTGGTATCATTGGAAAGCTCTGAATGTCCTCTATAGAGCAGAAAAGGAGTTAATTCAATCGTATGCACTGGGTGGGAGATATTCAAGTTAAAAAAAAAAGTCCACTACAGATGACAAATTTGAATTGCTTTGATTTAAACGCAAATGGTAGCAACAGACAATTTAACAATATGCAGAGGCATATTTTTTGCTCTCTGTTCCATCATCACGTCTACTTATATAATGTCTGTATATTTTAAACTATCCTACTAATATAGTTGTCACCTGTCCCGTTTTTCCCAGAATTATTCTCTTTTTTTTTTTTTTTTTACTAGCTGTCCCGGAAAAAAAAAAAAAGAGAGAAAAAAAATCTCTCCCGGGACACAATTTGTCCTTTTTTGTTGTTGTTGTTTTTTGTTTTTTTGTTTTTTTGTTTTTTTAAATTTCCTTCATTCTGGCTACTGATGGTGGAAATAGCCATGCTACATATTCCAACACTTTTATCGTATCACATTCAAATCTCATCAGATCAGGTTGCAATTGATTGTACTTCTGTAGGATTTTGTAACTTCTCGTGCCTTTTGGCTATTGCGCTCTAAGCTTTTCTTGTTTCTTCTCGTACCTTCATTCCATGTGAACAATCAATGTCTTGATGGATAACAAGCATGGCACATCTCACCTTCCACTTTAGGGAGGGCTGACACAATCGTTCCCGGCCGCTGCCATTCCCATCCACATGCACACCCAGAGGTGCGGTCCGGCCACATACACACACCTCAGTGGCGATCTATAAGAGCCCTGAGCCTTCGGCGACCTTGAGACACGCCACTCTGGCCTTGCCAATAGCGATATGTGTGTGCCTGTTTGCATATGTGACACGCATCACTTTCATATCACGTCATTGCTACGATGCAACACCTAAAAAGTAAATATGTTTTTGCAGATTGGAATTAAACAAACCCTCCTCACACTCGCTCACACACACACACGCATGCACGCGTTCGTGCTCTCGAGGGCATTAGCATTATCGATGAGCTCACCCCGTCACCTCAGACACGGGCTCTTAAAAGAGAATAATTTCATGCAAATGAGATATTGATGAGTTAATGATTAATTGGCCGCCCGGCCGTGTTAATATGCAATAGCTGTCGTGTAATATGCATTTCTAATGACTCTGTCTCGACGTGTTCAAACAAATGGGCCACTTTGATCATCGGGCTTTTCGCCGTGTTCGCTCCCCGGGATGAGGCCTCAGCCTGGGGGGGGGGGCTTTAGGAACCAGTTACCGTGGGGAGGCACGGCATAAGAACAGGCAACTTATGATATGAATATATGTGCCTATTAGTGCTGTGGTGAATGAGAAAACACTGTTTGTATAATTACTTTTTTTTTCCCCTCTGGCACAATATCTGAAGCCAACAACCTGCCTCAAACCTGGGTGTCAAGATGGACAGTGACTTTAAACTGGACCAGCAAATTGCCGCTGTTGTCAAATCCAGCTTTTTTCATCTTAGACAACTGGCTAAGGTAAAAAATCTCCTATCTCAGCAGCACGTCGAAATGGTAATAAAATGGTAATCTTCGTTACATCTCGGCTGGATTACTTAATGCGCTTTATTTTAGGATCAGCCAGTCCTCCCTGCAGCGTCTCCAGTTTGTCCAAAATGCTGCTGCTCGTCTCCTTACTGGTGCCCGGAAGAGGGAACACATAACCCCTATCCTGGCTTCTCTTCCCTGGCTGCCCGTGAAATTTAGAATCCATTTTAAGATTCTTCTATTTGTTTTCAAATCTCTCAATGGTCTTGCCCCACCTTATCTCGCCGAGCTCTTGCACCCCTACACACCTGCCCGGTGCCTCAGGTCAGCAGACCAGACTCAATTGGAGGTACCGAGGGCTAAATGGAGGCTTAGAGAAGATCGAGCCTTTGCTGTTGCCGGTCCCTCCCTTTGGAACGACCTACCACTAAATATTAAGCAGTCCCCCTCGTTATCCTCTTTTCAAACACGTCTTAAAACACATCTGTATTTTTTGGCTTTTGGCGCACCATGAGACTTGTTCTTGGTGTTTTGTGGTGTGTATGAGTTTGATGTTAGTCTACTCATTTATGTATTTATTTATCTCTTTATTCACTCGCCTACTTCTTATTTATTTAGTGATGTAAAATGTATTTACTTGTAAAAAAACAAACAAAAAAAACTCGTATTCGCACTTCAAAATGTTTAATTTGTTCTTGTTTACTGCAAAACAGATATTTATGTTTATGTACAGCACTTTGTATACAGCAATGCTTGTTTTTAAAGCGTTTTATAAATAAAGTTGAGTTGAGTTAAGGCTGTCAGGATGCTATCAATGGAACGAGCTCACCTGGACAGGTGAGGGCAGTCCCACGAGCCAGCATGATCCATCGTCCAAATTATATCAGGACAATCATTTTTGAAATATTCTTGCCTTCATGCATTATGATTGGCATGTACGTACAAATAAGAGTTTAGAAACTCCCCGGTCACCTTAACTCGGCCAGTTAATATGAAAGTTATATACCAACTAAAAATGGAAAGAATGGATGAAACAAGGATTCATGTTTAATTCAATTTCAAATGTGTTTGTATGAGTGTGTGTTATTATGAATGTGCATAATCAAGCTAACTGGCCTTAGGGATGATCTGTCTGTGTATCATTCTGTCTCTCTCCATCTATTGACTGTATCTGCTTGAAGTGTGTGCTCCATTGTGCTCTGTGTGTGTGGCACGAAGGATGCAGGCTTTTCATGTGTGCCACAGGAGCTGCAGACAGATGGATGGAGAGTAAGGACGGGACAGGATGAGACAGGCAGACCCGCGAGTGGACGCCTGTTGATGGCTGCCACTCATGTGACTAATGTGTTGTGGGACTGAGTGACGGCAACACGGCGCGGTCTGACCTCACCTCATTTAATCAGGAAGTCTTACAACAAGGCCCCCCATGTTGTTACTTGTAAACACCTCAGGTTTTCCACCAAGAGGTCGGACTGTGACTTTGCGTGTATGACTGCTTGAGCTATAACTTTTGTTAAAAAAACAACCACTGCAGGCTTCATTTGACTTGATGCACGCATGGTCGACTGATGTGTTTACAATTATTAGGAGATATGTGTTTGCACTTATCTTTTTGCATATGGCTCACTGATGTATGTACACTGGTGGCACGTGCAGATAGAAATCCGTCACTAAGTGTGCTGCCAACCAGATTGCGCCCCGGTGCACCGGTGTTATTTATGCATATGTAAATTAGGTAATTTGCATACATTTGACACAAAATATGCCCACCCCAATGCAAATGAGGCTCATTGATATGCAGCGTCTAATTCAATAACGCCAGCGCAAACAGCCACACGGAGTTTGCGTGACGCAAATAACGTTTATGGAATGCATGTATAAACCTGCCGCACCCTCCCGGGATCATGACAGCAGTGCATGGCATGGTGCACGTCCCTCTCTGGCTGATCACGCAGAGAGGAGAGAGAGAGAGAGCGGGGGACCTTTTTTTTTTTTTTTGACGTAACCCGGGCTGATCGGCAAAGGCTGGGGGCGGCATTTTATGATCATTTTTACGTGCCAGATGCATACTGTATGCATACATCAACTTCTGAAAATATATTTTGAATAAATGATCGCACCAATAATTTGTAATTTATGAATGAATGATGTTGTTGTCGTCCTCTCTGCTCCGTACAGCTTAATGGCGCTAAATGAGGAAAACACTTACTCTCAGTCCAACTTCGCTTTCTGATAATGTCGTCTTTCTCGCAACTGTTACTATAGCCTACTACCATGTTCTTGGCGCAAATCCATTGCCATGTGTGGTAAATCAGGTGCAAATTTGCTCCCAGCTGTCAGAATTTGTGAGCGTGTTTGCGCCGGTATTAAGAGCAATATCCTTAGTGAATAGGTGGGTAACTGGGCGCAGACTGCCGGTGCAGTTGTGGTGCAATATTTCGCACTATTAGCGGACGGCGCACATTCTTAGTGAATATACACTTTAGTGTTTTTAAAAAAGAAAAAACTGAAAAAATACATTCATTCATTAATTCATACAACCTACTTTTGCACCCTCCTGTATATAAGCAAAGTGCGTATTAAGTTTGCGCATGCGCAAGGGAAAAAATGAGGCTACCAACTACCCCATCAATTTGAATGGCGGAGATTAGAGTGGTGACAATCTTTGCCTAAGTGTACACTTTAAAGCTTGCAAGTCAACTTCCCCGATATCAGTAAACCACATGCTATGCATATTAATAAAAATCAGCAACTTTCCAGCCGTTGAAACGTTTCTATCGGAGCCGATTTCATCGGATCCAATTCATTTTCAATGACCATTTGATCGTTTCGCCTACCCACAATGCACTACGCCGCTACCCATAATGCACCTTGAATTCAAGATGCGACTTAGCTTATTGTAACAATCAGCAGTGTGGCACAGCGCCACGAGGTGGCGCTTTTTTTGTGTGTGGAAGTAGTTTCCTTTTTCCTTTTTGACGTGCCGTCCATGACTTCTCAGCCTCCGCGTATTACAATATGTATCTCCCATACTGATTTCTGAGAGACTCAGTAATTTTTAACGTGTGGATTCTCACTAACACTTTTTGTACGCTGACGTGAACATGAAGAATGAAGCAACATAAGAGCAGCAATCGGTTTCATAGCTGTGATAAAGCCTCTGCTCACACAAGCGCTCAATGCACTTTACTTTCTAACAGGCTTCTTTTTTTTTATTTGATATTTCCAATGATGAATAAACAGACTGACACTGACCCATTTGAGGGTGTTTTCATAAAGAAAGTCTGTCAGGCGCTGACTTTTCTCTCTTTTGTGATTTGGTTAACTCTCAGAAAGACAGACAGACAGACAGATGGTATACAGCATTGAGAAATATGGGCTGGGAGTAGCGCCGTTAAATCAACAAGATGAATGTGGAAACAATCTCCAAAAGCATTTCAAACATTTTACGGGGGTGTGCTGAGAAGCCGACATTAATGGAAATATGGAGCTGAAAGTGGAGACCATTTCCAGTGGTAACTAGAAAACGGGGGCAGAAAATGACTTGATGGATGGAACATGAGACTCAAAGAAGCATACAAGTCGTAACAACAAAGCGGCTGTGGTGCAGTACTGCAACAAAGTGCTTATTGGACAGTCAAAGCTTTGCAAACCTCTTTTTTTTTTGTGCGCACAATGCAGCTCCAATGCGAACATTTAAGTGAAGTACAACTGACCCCAAATGCTCCCTTCTCCTTACCAGATGTCTCTACAAGATTATCCTGATAGATTATCTTGTGATATTGGGTGTTTCAAAGTAACACAATATTGAGGAAAAACTAACAAGCTATTCTGTGAAATGGTTAATTTCAACTCTTCCCTGAAAAAAATTGCCAATTTATGTTGAGCAATTATGATTTTATAGCACTTTTTTACGAAAGGAAAGGAATTATGCCTGACAACAAAGAAGCACTTCTTCAAAAGCAGTACAGCGGAGGACTCGCCAAAGATTTGTTTCCAACCGAAAGTTGGATGAAACTGGCAGATCCAGCCACCGGCGAGTCGAAGTGGACGGTAAACATCCGGTTGAATTGTACTCTGCTAGGCTAAGCTACATGTAGTGTGCTAAGCATGCTTTAGCCCACATTAGCAGCGGCCATCCCCATTGCTCCACGCCCACACGGAATGACATGAAACCAGACGTGTTGAGTATTTTACTCTGAACAGAATTGCCGCAGAATTGGGATCAAGACATCTTTTTCTTGCTCATTACGTCAGCAAATTCCCATTGAAATGAACGAAGACAGTTTCCGGTTGCGTCATCACGATCACGTGACTAGGAACATGGCGTTCCACACGATACATTCGAATTCTGATACTTAATCGGTTTAAAATAAAATTCAGGGAATAAAATGCCAGAGATATTTGCACTTTTATTATTTGTACACAATGCCTAATCCAATAGTGGAAAACGATTAATAAGTGTTGTATCGCTTTAAGAGTGAGTTTTTTTTTCTTTCCGATGTGCTTGCCAACAATTAGAAATGTTAAACCTGTTCAAAGTTTACGATTGCAAATTGCGATTGTTGAGACATCGCTGATTCGTTAGGCTATGTGTGGTGTGCATCATCTTGAATGCACCACGTACGATAATAGCAATTTCGGCACTTGTAAGGAAAGGCGCCAATGTATCAGTATGGGGTCTATGCCGTGGAGGAGGCGGGACTTCCGGACTTCACACACTAGTGCTGTTTCCGGTTGTTGTTTGCGACATGTGGGCCGCGTCCCGTTGCTTGCGCTTCCACCATTGTGCTCCTCAGTTGCGCGATCCCGTCGATGGGTGCAAGTGTGGAGTGTGTCTGTCTCAGTTCTCCGAAGCATTTCAGAGAGCCGAGACACGTTGCGCTCGTGCCCATCGGTGGGGGTGCGAGTGTTGGAATGCGGCCAGCAGTGGCCCGAAACGGCGCTGATGTGTAGAAACCCGGATGTCGGAAGTCCATGGCATCTTCCCCATTTAAAAGTGGGTTTCGGATAAGAACTACAATGACAAGCAGTTGGTAACTAAAGTGGCATCGCCAACTACTGGCCTGGCATGCATATTACAATCTGTGCAAGTCCACTTACTATAATGAATTGTTTGCCCAACATCTTTTATTAGACATCATGACGTTGTGTAACAAGAGCACGATTGTTTCCTGCAAGTCTGGCCTCCTTTTAAGTGCAACGTTCATGTGCCGGTCAGGTCTGATCAAGGCAAAGATCCATTAGGTTAGTATGCAAATGTATGTATGCGAGGGCCATTGATTGGGGTGAACGGGGGCTGTTTTTCAGGCGCGCTGACGCTGATGAGCAGAGAAGGCTTGGCGTGACCTGTCTGGGTCTAAGTCAATATAGTGTCACATTACAGCACAACTCAATCACTTACAATCTGGAGTGGGCCAGGTAATAATGTCATTTCCTGTTGTGAGTGCTCACAACCACGCCAATGTGAATGTGACCTCTACAAACCAGTAGAGTGACGGCGAGCTCACAGTTTGGATGGCGAAAAGAACAGTTTTACATTCTGTCCTGGCTGCTCAGCATAATGTGGCCAAGTTAATGTTGAAGCTATGCTGTTTTATGTGAGGAGAGTTACCTCCATGTCACACCTTCTGCATTCAGTTACGGGTCAACAAAGATAAGGATGAGTAGACAATTCGAAAAAAAAAAAAAAAAATGTAACCCAAAACATTGCTTGTGCAGTTAAATCACAATGCTGTTGACAGGTTTCCTGCAGGTGGCAGTAATGTCTGCCATCTTCTGCGTAATGAAACTCGACTCGAGATCTCGCCTCTCCTGACTGACATTGTGGTTATCTCTGTCACGGCACGACGTAGCGCACTGACCTGATTTTTATGATTCCAACTCTGACTCCCCGATGAGTTCAAACTCTCTGAGGACGGGTGGATCACATATGCATGCTGTGCCAGAGTGCATTATGGGTAAGGGGTCTTAAAGCTTGTGGCGTTAAAGCACCTGACAGCTCCCGCACCCCTCAGTGCCGTGTGTGTGTCTTTGTGGCTTCATTCAGAGTGACAGCGTAGATTAGCGGTGTAATCCTCGTCGAGCTACACGGGATCTACGACTAGCAGTACATGCACACGTGTGCACACACACAAAATCTTACAATACTTGCCGTTAATTGAAACATTAATAGAGGCTACATTTGTAAGTGGCTGACTGAAGGGAAATGATTTATTTATTTTAACTTTTTGTTGCAGTCCACTTGAATTGGGGCCAATTGGATGTCCTGCAGTCAAAATTGCTTCTCTATTTTTCCCTTATCTTATTGGCCAAATATACAAATTTTGAAGGTGCTTTCAGACTGGATTTGGAGATTTACATTTGTAGGCATGGCAGCCTTAACTTTTTAGAAAATTCATTTCCTGAAACCTGTTCACTTAGAAAGACGAAATTTTGGTCGGCATGCCACTCACGAGTAGTCGGATTACAAAAAGTCTCAAGGAGCCATACACGGGCATATACTGAAGTCTGTCATTTTGGTTTGAAGCGGCAATTTTAGGCTCATTTTAGACATTTCTAGGGGTGCTTTTAAGGCGCAGCGTAAAACCAAGTCTTAGAAAATTTAGCCCCTCAGAGGCACTTTCTTTTTGCAACACGAAATTTGATCGACATGCCGATCACCATTAGACCCACGTATATATATCATAAGCAGGCATAGACAACTCCAAATTGTTGCACAGTTTACGTTTGGGCAGCAGAGTGTGACAGCAAAGTTTGGTAGCTCACAGTAAAACATGACATAAATCCTATATTTCTTCCACTGAAGCGAGTTTTAATTTGCAATTTGAAATTTTGTAGTCATGTCTGTATGAATAGATCCATAGAAAAGAAGCCATGCCTGAAAGGGTCACAGGAAATTTGCCATTTTGGTTTGTTGTGGTGATTTAACGGTCATTTTGAACCTTTCCTGGGATTGCTCCCCTAGATATTTTGTCCCATTGCGAGCAAATTTAAACTAGCCGTAAATGACCCTAAATTATTAAAAATGTTTGATTTTTTATTTTTTTTTGTTATTGCGTGTGGGCAGACATGACTGCAAAGTGTGAAGATTTGGCATAAATATAAAGCTCTATTCAGTGGTCACTGGAGGTCCTTAAAAATTATTAAGCTAGTTTCACTTTGCAACCCGTCTATCATCAGTTGACGCACAAATAATCCCAAAGAACCATGTACAACAAAGAGGAAGTCTGCTATTTTAGTTAATTGTCACATTTGCTGTAAGTTTGGATATTTCCTTTAAAAATAAACTCTTCCTAAATACTTTGATTGGAACCAAATTTAAAATTTATATACAAAACAGATTGATCATGCTAAATTGTAAATAAGAAAAATATTTTTATTTGCATACATCAGTAAAACTCCACAGCTCTCTCTAAAAAGAAAGAAAAAAAAGAAAGAAAAAAAAGAATGCAGTTCTACAAAGTCAAATCTTGACCAAACGTTAAATTGTTCTTCTGTTTGAAAAAGATTTTTCTCAGCAAGCAATGAAGTGCTTTTTTTTTTTTTTTTTTTTTAAATCAACAACCACCACATATTGACACCAAAGATTTGGGTTTGTTTGTGCGTGGTTAACTGGTTAACAATATGTACTCAAAGAAAGTTCACTATATTTGTCTTTTTTTAACCCCAAAAGAAATATCTGAGGTGGCAGAAAGATAATAGCGGTGTTTTGACTTTTCCCGGATGTGTCGAGGAAAAACACTTAGAGGGATGCTTTGATCTTGCTTTTAATTAGCTCCCATTCCCCTCTAGTATTCCTCTTTTCTGTATTTGCAAGAAAGCGCGTGAACAATGCTCACAATGAGGCCCCCTTATGCCGATATCAGCGTTTTACTTAACTTTCCCTTTCAACTTGATTCTTTTTTTTTTTTTTTTTTGTTAACTCCTTTTCTCCTCTCTGCCAACTTTCGTCGGTGTCCCTGTCCGTTTTCGCAGTGGTGATAAACTCATCATGTTTCCGAATCAATATTAATTTCACAGCCTCGCAAATCAATGGCGGCGGGGAGGAAGAGGCTCCTTTGCATGTGGAGCTCCTTCCTCGTCTGCTGCCAGCCGTCGTGATGAGAGGTGACGGGACATCCGCGCTGCAGCCGGCGGGGAGGCCCCAAACTCGCTCATTAGCGCCCCTCAGCTGGAACCTCTCACTTTGCCACTATGGCCCCTTCGCCAAGATGTGTGAGTGTGTGTGTACTGGGATGAGTGAGTTTATCTACAGGAGAGTTTGGAAATTTTCCACTGAAATGTCTCGCTGATCATATTGATATAATTGGACAGTGTGTGGTGTGCATGAGTCTGAGTGTGTGTACGTGTATTTAACATTGATAGTCCCAGTCATTGAAAAGGTCTTTTTCAGGGGTGTCAAACTTATTTGACATTGATACTCACCTTATATTATTATTACTTGTATGTACACTGTACATAATTGTCCCTGCATTTCTTTGTTATTATATACATATTTTAACACAACAAATTTGAAATGTCAGTTGCTATGCAGTCGCTATGTTCCTTGTGATAATGGCGTATTTTTCACTCTTATTTTGTAGTTACTATGCAGTTGCTATGGTCTTGTATTAATCTTATTTTGTCATATAGGTCTTTATTCTGTCATATAGAATTGTGCTAGTTCACAGTGGGAGTTAATGAGTGACACTTTTGTCAAAGTGTTTTCAGTTTTCAGAGCGTTGTCATTTCCTTTCCCTACTCTTCAATGCAAGCTGTTCTTCCATGTGTTTGAGGTTGCTCTGCTTTTTCAATTGAGGATTCTCAGACAAGGTTTCACTGTCAAGTGTTTTGTTCGAGGCCATTTGAATCCAGTCCTGCTCACTGTCGTTTTTCTGTTTTTGTAGATAAAGTGTCTGTTTTCAATCTAAAAAGTTGCCTTTCTTACAGACAACACGTCGAAATGTCAAGATAACTAATTTGTTTATTTTAGGAGAGAAACAAAGTTGTCATGTTTTTAGAGCAAAGTTGTATTTAAAAAAAAAAGTGTCATTTTTGCTAATGGAGAAACTTCTGTTACGATAGTAATATAAGTCAATAAGGCAAAGTTAAATGAAGTCATTTTAACAAATTAATTTAATAAATAAAAATTTCTCTTAATATCTCACCTTTACTCTAAAAAAATAAAAACAAACAGGATTCTATCATTCAAAAATACACTTAGAAAAAACTTTTTCCCCCCTATTTGTTCTTCAACGAAAAATAATAATTCATGCAGGGATGTTTGATTTACGTATGTGATGACACATCACAATCATACCTAGGTTAGAAAATTTACTTGTTTAGTATATCGCTGCTAATTTATGCTATTAGCCAGTCCGTGTGTGTGCGTGTGTGCGCGCACGCATGTGTTTTCTATTTTGACAAATTATTGACCAGTGTTGAAAATGGTTTGCTTACTTTGATGATGCAACGTTAACTGCGTTAACAATATGTTTTTGGGGTACGAGGATTCCAAACAACATCATTGATGTTTGTCTGTTTGTTTGTTTGTTTGTTTGTTTGTTTGTTTGTTTGTTTGTTTGTTTGTTTGTTTGTTTGTTTGTTTGTTTGTTTGTTTGTTTGTTTGGTGTATCGTTAGCTCAATAGCATACTTGCGGAAATCATTTCAACCTACTGTCACAATATCAATACAAATACCAAGTGTACTTGCTCAACATTCCAAAAATAACCCAGGCAATTATGCTATTAGGCTAAAAATATGTAGGTATGCACTTTTTTTTTATATATAACAATTGGTTGCTAATATTTACTTTTAGGACCCCTAAAGCTACAACTCTCGGATCTTCGTTTTCAAACCTGAGCCTAGGCGTGTATGTGCGTCGTCCTTTGTGATGGTGACACAGTAGCTAACAAGTAGCTACTCAGTTCACCGTCTGCAAATCACGAGCAGGCTACCCTTGCTCTACGATGTTCACAAAACACAAGCAGCAGACGCTCGCAAACCAACACGTCAGCGAGCTGGCTTGCGAGAAACTCCTCACACAGAAGAGGAAGCCTTGCACGGAGCCCAATTTACGGGACAGATGCGTGTACAAAAAGCGGTAAGAGGGAACGACGAGGCAGACAGGTGAAATGATGGCAGTGAGCGAGAGAGAGGATAAAGTACATCCAAAAGTGCACGTATGAGCTAAGTGGGACAGAGCTGCACAAGTTTGGACTCTCCAGCTAAGGAACACAATTTTTTTTTTAATCCCCCCTTGGGGTGCCATCCAACCTTCCCCCCCAGAGGGCCCTTCGTTTGGGGCTTGCGCTGCCACCTCGGCCTTCGCGACTACCGAGCCGTCAACAAATTAAGAGTCGCTATTGTTGCGGTGACAACAAGGCGCGGCGCTCGCCACGGGTGACGCCGCGGCAGAGCGCTGACAGAACTCCGAAATTCTCCTAATCATGGGCGGCTGTCAGGAAGCACCTGTCCTGACACCTCTGCTTAAAACCTGTCTCCCAGGCATAAGATAATTACAAGTGCCAGCAGAGGAGACCGGGAGAAAAGAGGGAACTCTTTCTGTGTGAGGAAATGGAGCCAGGGAGGCTTTTTTTTTTTTTTAGACAAGTTGCCATTGAAGTGGCAGATAGTGTTCAAAGGCAGGAATGGAGTGCAGGGAGGTGTCTGGGGTGTCCCCCCTCAGCCCCACTGAGAGGGCTGAGGAACGGAGGGGTGGTCCCTCGGTAGCGCTGTGGGGGACAGGTGAGGGACTGAGCTGTCACTGGACCCACATCGACACAAGCCCACACAGACACACACTGTTTGAGTGGTCCAGTGTTCCATGGAGCAGGCCACATTTTAGGTGATGCTGGTGCAAACAGTTTGTGGAGTAGCTGTGTTATTCCTTGATGTTGTTTTTTGTCTCCGTAAAAAAAGTTGTGCCAAAGTTTTGAGAAGAGTTCAACCGAATATGACGGCAGGATTCTGCAACTAGCTTTCATGAGTAGTCGACCAGCAGCAACTAGTAAAATTTGGATCACAACTCAACCATGTTGCAAGAAATGTCAGACCATAAAAAAACAAAGCCATGTTGTAGCTATCAGGTGATCTTTTACAACACAAATGATGTTTCCGGCTACCAATAAACCAATTACCACTGAGCAAGGCCGGTTCAAGGGTCAAAGGTTTCAGGGTGCTGAGCTCCTGGCCAGGAAAGATACATTTAACAGTTCATTTTAACACAATTTCATTCCCCAAAAATTTCATTCTCTCATTTATGTTGATGGGCATCCAATCAGTTAGCTTTTCAGTAGTTCATTGCCTTTAATATTAATGCACGCATTGGACGTACTGCTTCTGTCATTCCAATGCCAACAGACGCTCAGCAAACTCCTACCTAACAACATAATTGCAGTAATTTTAAAGGGATACAAGATTTATAACTCATTTTCCACTATTTGATTAGGCATTTTGTATAAAGAATAAAAGTGCAAATATCTCTGACATCTTATTCCCTGAATTTTCTTTTAAACCGATTAAGTACCAAAATAAGAACATACTGTGGTGCACGCCATTATCCTGGTCACGTGATCGTGGTGACATATCCCATGCGTAAACAAAAGCCGTTTGTTAATTTAATGGTAGTTTGCTAACGTAATGGGCACGAAAAATGCTGTCTTCTATCTCAATTACTTGTACTGCACCAATTCTGAATAAAATTGTCAGCACGTCAGAGTAAAAGTCACCTGGATGTTGACCGTCCAGGTTAGGGAAGGTCCACAACTTACATTTCCAGAGTGAACAATGTCAACGGTGACTTGACTGGTAATTTGAGCCTCTGTAACATGCAATTTGAAGACGGTCCCCAACATCGACTCGCTATGAGCCGGCCTGCTGAATGAGTCAGCCAGTTTCATCCGGATTTGGACACAAATCTTGCTTCTTTGCTATAAGGCGTAATTCCACCTTTGATGTCCGCCGTGGGACGCAATAATTCTTTGTGAGTGTCTTTGTTGTCACTGGCAGCCATGTCATTCAATGTGTATTTTACATACTCGATACGTCACGATGATCACGTGACTGTCCAAAATGGCCGATCGTGTACTTAATACAAAAATATTCTTAAAAAGTGCTATAAAATCATAATCGCTCAACATAGATTGATAATTTTTTTTCAGGGAAGTGTTGAAATTAAGCATTTCACAGAATAGCTGGTTAGTTTTTCATAAGTCTTGTATTTCTTTAAGTGAATATTACATGGAGCCTATCCCAGCTGGCTTTGGGCAGTAGGCAGGGTACACCCTGAATTGGTTGCCAACCAATCGCAGGGCACACAGAGACGAACAACCATCCACACTCACATGCACACCTAGGGACAGTTCGGAGTGCCCAATTAACCTGCCATGCACGTCTTTGGAATGTGGGAGGAGACCGGAGTACCCGGAGAAGATCAACAACAACTAATGCTAGGCTCAAGCATTCATACTGTAGACACACGACAAGCTGTTCTTCTTTCCAGGTGCCTCATCTCCCAGGTCATCTATCCAATCACAAATCACACTCACCTTCATAGCCAAACAGACCGTCCCATCTGAAAAAGTCTTGCAATAATCCACAATACATTATTGCAAAACATTCATTCCTCCTGTTAATATACATATACATTTTTAATTAGATACTGTAGCAAGTAGAAACACTTGCATTTATGTGAATTGAAGTTCTGATCGGTGAGGTTCGGAATGTTTATGTTTGTGTCATCATTGCTGACCTTGGCGTTAACCTAAAAAAAACCTGAAGTCACCCCAATGCAATAATAATACAAAAATGAAGTCATTAAACCACTGGACATATTGAGAAAAAGTCGTAATATTACCAAAATAAAGACACAACTTACTGAGGTAAAAAGTCCAAAAAGAAGTTCACATGTACACTATTGGTCACTGTTGCTCTAAAAACACACAACTTGTCATGTTATGGTTGTCTGTACGGCTCCCTTGAGTGAATCCCTAACAAAGCAAATGAAGTAAGCTCGTGCGCTAAGGCTAACACGTAGCGACGCATGCTTACGTTTCATTACAGCTTGTCATTTCTCAAGCAGCGGGCTTTCCTTCAGACTAACACTCCTGTCACCGTGGCCGCGGGAGGGCTGAATTATTCAAATAGTCCTAATTCATCCCAGCTCGCTTTTGCAGCACTCTGCCACTCATCATTTGTCTTTTCATTGTTGCCAATTTACAGGCAATCCCTCCCATTAATGATGCCAACTGCTCTAAAACGGAGGATGGTGAGGGGACAGGGTGGAAGTGGAGGGGGGGGGGGCAATGGCAGAGATTTTTACAAGCTGCTGTTGCGGTTATAAACGGATGATTTACTGACTTTCAGCCACACGCTCCGATTGTTAAACAGGCTTTGTTTTATGAAATTTTTAAACGTACATATGTGGCTTTATTTGCCTGTCGCTAGTAAGCATATTTTGGGAGGGGAGCCATGAAATATATCTACATCTGCTTCCTGTGTGGGCATAAAAGCCCAGAATTGACTTTCACTGTGCACCAATGAGATCATTTTCTTTTTACACTCAGCAAGTGGTACGAAAACACTTTTCTTGAGGTATTGACTGAGTACAAAGAACAATAAAGATGAATACATCACAGCCGATGGTGATGACGCAGCAAAATGGAACTTGTCCTTTTAACGACTTATTACCTCCAGACATATGCGTGCGTTGCAGTCGTAAACATTTAAAGTTAGTAAATGGTCCGTTGCCGTGCATCAGTCTCTGTAATGAAAAGTGGGAAGCGCCGATTGTCCTTCTCTTGCATATTCCGAATTGATTGTTTTGTTTAAAACTGGATGCTGTCATAAAGACTAAAATAGGTCCGGGGGCTACACCTTTTTTTGTGGCCAGCAAAATGAAATCAAACACCTACTTTATGTTTCTTTCTCAAAAATGATTTGATTTTGCTCCTTTCATTCTTGCTGAAGATGTAAATTTATTTCCAATAACAACATAGTTCAATTCAAAGCCCAGATATAGAACACATATACAGTCTGTATATTTTTTGAGGGGTTCGGTGGCCACTGGTCTGTACTCTACAGATAGCAAAATTGAAATGTATTGCAATTGTTATTTTTTTTTTCTGGGAGGTGTGGAATGCACATCATTATCTTCATTTCTACATTTGTACAATGTGTGAATATTTTTGACATCTCTGGCTTTACAGGACCACACTATATCCCACCAGACGTAGTAGAAGAAGAAACGCTGCTAAGTTTGCTTCTCATGCTAATCACTAGTTAGCTATCTACTGACTGGCTCAGTTTATCATGGACATAAAAATGAACATTAACCACATTGGTGAAATAAATATTGTCAACTGTATTTTTTACCTGTTTTTGATTGAGTTAAGACATTATGAATGTAAAATTAAATTGTGTTTTTTCCCACATGAAGTTATGACTATCGCCGTTAAGTTACGATTCGTTCTTCATTAAGTTGTGACCTGTATTCTTATTCTTATTTTTGTATTCATTTTTTTTAAGGTGTAGCGTAATTACGTCATAATAATGGATCCTTTAACTGTAAATAAAATGGTTTTTATGAATTAGTTCAATCACCTGTATTTATTGCTTGGATATCCTGCTTTATGTATCAATATATTACTAGCAGGAGCAAGAGACTACCATTTTAATTATTAATGATTTCATTTTCAGACCGTATCGATCATAATCAGAACTGCAGGTGTATGGAAACAATCATAGACGTGAGCGAGAATTATTGATCAGTTGAGGAGAGTGAGTGAGAGAGGCTCGGTGAAGCAGAGTGATGGAAGTGCACCGCTATCTTAAATGAGGCATCCCATATGAAGGTCTGGATTAACCGTATTTAATCTCTCATCAAACAGACAATAACAGAGCAGTCTAATCCCCACGTCCCTCACCTCCCATTTCTCAGATTAGCTCCTTGCCGGCGTCTTGGCCGAGCAGCGTGGCGTCGGTGGCAGCCTGTCGAGTTCTCCTCCACAATGACCTCTGCTGGAGTTTAGAAGCGGCACCATAACAGCACATTCTGCTCAACGAAAGTTGTCATGAGGACACTGCTGTTGTGTGATGGCCAGGTAGAGGAGAGCCTCAACAGATCAAGTAGAGTGAGCTACCATTTATCATGGTCAGTTCCAGACCCACCTGCGATAGGTCAAAATTTGTGACATGGAGAGACCATATTAAAATTTTAAAAGTAAATAATACATTTAAACTGATTAAAATGTGTATTTTAAAGTTCTGCATTTCTTAGCACCTGTTCTCATGCTACATCACTTTCTGGAAACACAGGCTTGCTTGCTTGCTTGCACAGTTCTCCAAATATTTTTTGAGATTTTGCTTCAAGCTGTTTAATTAACACACCAAATTAAAGTAAATTGTAAAGCTGACAATTAAACTCAAACCAAACCAAAATCTTAAAGCTAGCATGAAATGCAATAGATGGGCGAATGGAAATGAATATATATACTACAGTAATTATAAACCTTCAAACATGTACGACTTTAACAGGTTAAATTGTGAAATAGATGCACCTGTCTTCTTTAATTTTGACCATCCCCCCCATACTTCTAGATTGTTAATTTTAGAATGCTTTTTTTTTTATGACAAATGGCAGACAAAATGGCAGACAATCAAACACAAACACTGATGTGTACAAAGAGCACATGACTTAGCACTGTCTGCAGAGCGAGCCATCCTCATATTGAGAGTGGCAATTAAACGTGAAATTTTCAAACAAAGGAGCGCTTGACTTTGAGGCCCTCGATTGTACTACAAACCCAGTAATTAGTGCGCGAGATAGGCCGATGTAATTACAGCTAAGTGTGAGCACCCTGGAGTAAACAAATATGTTCATCAAGCAAATAAGGGATTACCGAGTATATGCTCACTTCGCTCCTTAACCCGTCTGAAGCAGCGGGGGAACGCGCAGCGCAACGCCAGGCGAGTGAGACGAGCAGAAATGAAAAAAAGAGAGACAGACGGAGTCGAGCAGCCAGGCCGAGCCATATAACTGCTGACGATCAGTGTTTGCTGCGTGAGTTTTCTCTTCATAAAAACGAAAACATAAATAGGCAAATACAATTTGGAAATGTTTATTTTTGTTTACTTTGAAAATGGTAACCATTTGAATTAATTTCTTAAAAATCTGCAGCCATTTTCGAATATGTATGGCACGGCATCCAAAGTCAAACAATAATTTGGGTGATGCTGACCATCCATCCATCCATCCATCCATCCATCCATCCATCCATCCATCCATCCATCCATCCATCCATTCAAATCCATCCAACCAAATCCATCCATCCATCCATCCATTCATCCATCCATCCATCCATCCAAATCCATCCATCCATCCATCCATCCATCCATCCATCCATCCATCCATCCATCCATCCATCCATCCATTCATCCATCCATCCATCCATCCATCCATCCATCCATCCATCCATCCATTCAAATCCATCCAACCATATCCATCCATCCATTCATCCATCCATCCATCCATCCATCCATCCATCCATCCATCCATCCATTCACATCCATCCAACCAAATCCATCCATCCATCCAAATCCATCCATCCATCCAAATCCATCCATCCATCCATCCATCCATCCATCCATCCATCCATCCATCCATCCATCCATCCATCCATCCATTCAAATCCATCCAACCAAATCCATCCATCCATCCATCCATCCATCCATTCAAATCCATCCAACCAAATCCATCCATCCATCCATCCAAATCCATCCATCCATCCATCCATCCATCCATACATCCATACATACATCCATTCAAATCCATCCAACCAAATCCATCCATCCATCCATCCATCCATCCATCCATCCATCCATCCATCCATCCATCCATCCATCCATCCATCGCAGGTGAGCCAGAGCTGACTTGGCCAAGAGTACACATTGGGCCAGCCAAATGCAACGTTAGCCTCCCAAGTTGTTCTAATTTAATCTTTTCCCACAGGAAATAATGTCAAATGAATTCATTTGTTTCAAAGTGTTACGAGCACCTCGTTTTAAAGGTACTATATTTCTGGAATTAATGAATCTTGTATTAAAAAAATCTGCTTCTTTGGTTAAGTGAAGAGTTTTAATCATCCATTGGCTAGGGGTTGAATGACTAAAGATTTTTTTTTTATTATTTTTTTTTATAATTCAGTGTATGTTATTATAGTAAGATCAAAGTCAATTAAATAACATTATCGATGTTTTTTTCAGCACAATGTAGCACCGCGGTCCTGAAAAGTTTTGACACCACTGACCAGTTGCGTGTGAAGATGTATTTTGACAGATCATAGAGAAATAAAAACAGTACTCGTGATTAAAAGTACAACTTATGCAGAGCTGTAGCTCTCCAGCCATATCTTAATAACATGAAAGGGAACTATAGAAAATGGATGCATGGTCATCATTACACTTTTGTGTCTTTGTCAGCACCAGGAAGGTATCATAAAAAAAGCCAAAGGAAAAAAGGAAAACACAATTTTGAAGCAAATCTGTAAATCAGGGCTGTCAATCTTGTTTTAATCCCATGTCACATTTTAGTTAAGGTGGCCCTCAGACAGCCAATTATGGTGAAACCGCATAGGTTAAATGTAGAATCTCTAGGAGAGTTTTTTTTTTTTTTTTTTTTTAATCATTGCTTTTGTGGTAAGCTTTGTACAGAAGTGAATATTGTGACAAACCTTTGGATCTGAATTTGACACCTTGACCACCGGATTTGCTGCCGTTTATTTGGCTATTTTTTACAGAGATTTTTGTGTGTGTGTGTGTGTGTGTTACCTCCAAATTGTACGACGATTATGACAAAGGTTTCACTGTACATTTTCGGTGACATTAAGCCATGAAGTCTGCATCCTGTTAACAAGTTTGTTTTTGCTGATGGAGTCGCACGCTGTAAATTTGGGGCATTCATTTTGATCCAAACCTCCGCTGACCATCTCCCCAATTGTTTGTGTGTTCGTGCTGAGCTGTAATTTCTCTCCCAATTAAAGCAAACGTGATTGAAGACTGACCTGTTTTAGTACAGCCTCAGGGCACAAAAGTTTTTTTGTTTTTTTCTGCAGTGCTAGGCCAAACAGTTTAGCTGTATGCTCCAACCTGTGACCAGCCCCCTGGCCACCAGCAGACAAGTCTGCTGACACGGACAGTGATGTACCTGAGCATTGGAGGTGAAATATGGGGCCTCACAATGACCTCAATGCACACGTATGGTCTTTCTTTTAGCAAGCAGGCCTTATCTGCGTTCTCGATTTGCTGGGGTCCATTGTATTGTAAATTGTTCATTGGTATGAACGTGAACATCAATGATTGTCTTTCTGTGCCCCATGATTGGCAGGTGACCAGTGTAGGGTGTATCCTGCTTCTCACCCGCCTTTCTCACAAACACTACGCTAGACAAAATGGATCCATGGACTATGAGATGCATAATATTCAACACTCAGTCAAATTATCATATGATGAATAATAGGTTATCCCATGAGACCACTCAAAACTTCTCTTGTGTGTTCTCTAGTTGCCGAGACTGCTACGCCTCAGAACAAAACTATCTATATTTAATTTTCTATGTAACATACCCCAAAACTCCCTCCAGTGTCAAGCGCTTAACAAAAGAGCGACTTTTTATGTTATTTTTTTTACGTGATGCCACATTATTGTATGTTACATCACCTCTAATAATTTAGGACTTCTCTAAATGTTATAACTGGAGCGAGCTAGTGGCTTTTGTAGGTGTGCACGCCGCAGTTCTCGGCCTCGGGCAGGCTCATGTTGTACTGCTGCCAAAAACAGTAAAGCAGCCCCCCGTTGATATCAGTTATTAATATTTAACAGTGCACTATTAAAGTTTAAGGCGGTTGAGATGGAGCTGGTGGGGGTAGAAGAGGCTACTTCATGATCACTGGCCATGCAGCACTCTAAAGCACGTGCACTAAAGCCCCTGACAGTGTTACAGTGTGGATTTAGAGAGGCGGGAGGCAATAGTGCATGAGACTGTGCGTGTGTGCGTGTTGCATACAGTCGCGAGGACAGTGGAGCTGCTTAATAGCTGTACTGCACGTCCGCAAGATTCTATTGTGCACATGAGTGCTGGCAGGTATTCATCATCAATGTCGCAGGCTGCTGATTGTTACGTTTAGAGTTTGTGGGGCGTCAGGGTCCAGTGAAAAGTCTTACAGCTGCACGTTCACTTTTAGTTGCCGCTGTAAAAGTGCAATGCAGAAACAAATAAAAACACCATATGCTTGCTATTGTTTATATTCAACACGACATACAGTAAATGGGCAGCTTAATATAGGTGTATACTGTATGTGAAAATGCTCTATTATATAGTGGCCTGAGGTGCTTATCTAACTGCAAGAGGACCGGGTATTTATTAAGGTGTTTATTTGTACAACTGAATTTTAGAATAAAATAGGATCATATGTTGCAGGTGAGGTAGACGAACATATCATTGGTCTACTTTAAAAATTGTTGCAATCAGTAGTTCAATGAAGGTAATAATATCCATTCAAAACAGGATAAAGGTATTGATTTGATTGTTAAAACCATTTATTTTGCATTGACAGACGTCAATTTTGATTTCAACGGAACTAAAAATATGTCCAAAGGACCCAAAGTTTTTGGTTTCCTTCCGATTACATTTTTTACATTTTTTTTGTCTTCATGCCCTCCAGGTAGTATATTGCGTTTGAGTCAAATGCACTTGCGCGTGTGCATTGAAAATGACAACACATCAGTACCACCATGGTATTGTACATGAGCTCTGGGTGGCGGAGTGGTTACTGTTGCTTGCCTTCGATGCTGGCATGTGGGCTCACTTCCACACCCAGGAGACCATGTTTGTATGTGTATGTGTAAGTGTACTTAAAAAAAAAAAAAGACATTGTACTGTATCTGTAGCCATTTAAGGCTGTAATATATACTATATTGTTGGGCTTTGAGTGACTGTTTTGAATTTGGTAGTTTGAGGGTCAACTGCTTTCAGAAAGCAATCTTTCATTCGATATTGTTTAATTACAGTTCAGATTGTGTAGGCCTGTTACGTTGTGTTTGTCTGGGCTCATTTGCATGTTGGACAATCTGTTTTGTTGTTGTTGTTGTCTGACATCTTTTGAAAGACTGCCCATGGGATATTATAAATAGGATATTCTGCCTTATCCATCATCTTCTTTCTCCTCTTCTCTCTTCATCCTCACCTCATCTCTCGGGGTAGATGACCAGCCTGCTGGTGCACACTGACAATCAGTGGTACTTTATAAATTGCGAGAAATTTTATTTGGTTATACATAAATTAATTAACTGGTGTCAAAGTGAATATGTTAGTGCAGTTAAAAGTTAATAAATTAGTTTGGTTCAGTTAATAAAATGTTGAGAAAATATTTTGGATCAGGGCAAAAAAATGAAGGTTGATTCCTTTGAAGAATTATTGTTTACATGAACATGAAATAGTCAGGTCATACAAAGTCACTCAATTTAGTTTCTGCGAAATCAAATGTTTTAGATGTGATATATGGATATATCTTGTTATATATGGTGTGGTGTGGGTGGTTGGGCCAACAAGGACTTTTCTCCAATCAGATTTTATCCTCTTTGTATCTCAAAGTCTGCATGTGATAAAATGCTAACAACAGCAGTCTGTGGTAAAACACCTCCCTTGAAATATAGTGAGTGGTAAACTTTTGTTATCACTACTGCTAACAAAACATGAGAGATTTCCTGGCTGGCTCGCTAAAATTAATGTATCTGCAAAAGTACATCAGAGAGCTTGTACTATCTTTTTTTTTTTTTTTTTTTTTTTTTAAGTTTACCGTCAGTGATGTCATTTTACATTACAATTACTGCAGAAACAGGTCATAAAAACACATAGGAGTGTGCATGTGCTTTGCACACCAGTTGAGGAAGGAGAAAACAGTGTTGTTACTGCCATCACAGTGGGTGTTTTCCATACGCTCTGACGTTTTGAGGTAAACAAGTCCAAGCAAGGTTAAGAGAGGAAGAAACAGCGGCGATGTTCCGACGTGTTTGAGGAATAAAAAGAATAGGCCGGCCGGCTAAAAGTGAGCATGAAAAATACGCCACCTCCCCCGCTGACCCATATCATCCATTATATGCGGCGATTATAAGAATAGATCTGCCTTATGGCTGGCCATTGGAACAGGAAACAATAGCTCACTGTCAAGGTGTGTTGTAACCAAGGGCTGACCAGCTTTATTACACAACTGTGCTTCCAGTTGCTTACCTGCCACCCGCAGTCTGGTTGAAGCTATATTAGTCAATGACCTGCATCCTTCTATATTTCGTCTAACCCTAACTAGCAACTACACCTTTTCACGACCTCAAGTAGATCCTCATTGACCCAATGGATGTCAACCCGTGCATGATGTTGTAGAACACACTCATTCTTTGCTCGATCATTCCAATGAAAGCAAGGTGTGTCTCTTTCTCAACTGCTTCATGTCATCGCTCTTCTCATGCATTATACATTCATGCAAATCACAATGGCCTGCCTTCGGAAAATACAGGAGAACCCAAATCTTTGCTAAAATTAGTCTTTTAATGAAATTCTCTCCCATAACCCAAATGCAAATATAGTAGAGTAATTCTGTCCAGGAATTAAACTTAGTTGAACTGCTGTATCTTAATAGCTGATCTGAGGCCAGTGCGGCCGCTATTAAGTCTGTCAGTCGCGGCGCTTGAACGCAATCACAGCTTTGCCTTCTCTTGCGTGGCTTCCTCCAGTGACCAGCTTGGAATTAACTCACACACGCACTCACATACACACACCTCAGTGCTTTGCAATATAATGTTTCTGCATTGATATTGTGGATGTAATTATGCTCAGTTGATAACTAGGGATGATTTGTCTATGGAATCTGCCATAAAAATTATAATAGAGGGGTGTCAAGAGTGCTATTTTTGTTATGAAAACACATTGCAAAAAAAAATAAAAAATTAGCTGTGTTTTTGTGGGAGGCTGTAATGGGTTAATACTAATAGATAATTCCAATCATTTCATTGGGGAACGATGATGTGAGATATAACTGATTACATGTACGACCGGGGTCACTGAACAAGTTCAAATCCTAAAATCAAGTCCCTGATGGATTAAAATCTTCAACTCACATTCATGTTCTGAGAGTTACATTAAATTAATTCTGGTTCCACATTTATATGTACACTGTATGTACATTATAATAAGGAGCCATGTGACCTAAGTGGAGTTTTTGCAGGCACACAGCATTTCCTTATCACTCCATTTGAATGAGAGCAGATGAGGTTATAGCACAGGCATGTAAAGGCGACTAATGCTTTACTAATGAACATATCGCACCTATCGAGACGTGTGTGCGACATGTAAACTGTGTGTGCACTTTATTACCATAAACAGCCCTTTATGTGGTTGTACTGATTGTAGTAATGTAATGACTGCATGGCTTCATACTGAGTGCTGTTCCTGGTATTTGCTAACCTTCTGACAGGTCTCACATGAACGAGGTCCACACCACTGCAAACTACCACTAAAATAATAAACATATTGTGAAACCTCTCCAGTCAATCAAATGTGAGCTCTTCTGTCTTGTGGATACCGCTAGATGTTAGATTGTGCAGGTGTACCTAATATTGTGGCCAGTGAAAAACCACTGGTGCTTTCACTTCATTCCTGCTCCAAGTGACTGGAGGTAACTGCCAGTGATAACTAGTAATTACATCCATTTAAAATGTGCATTATTTTACCTCTGCATTAAATAAACTAGTGAGGCAGAAAATTGTCCAGTTTTATCCTCTCTTTTATAAACACACATTTTCTTACAGAAGGCGAGCCACTTAGATTTCTTTTTCTACATCCTTCAGTGAGGCTAAACATTCCTGAGGAGTTTTCCATGTTAATCGTTAAGGCGCTGGACAGAAGAAGAAGACAGACAGACATTCGGACGGACCTTTCGGGAGTCACAGTCAGTACTCCGGTATGGAATTAATCTCTCTTCTTCATTGCAGGGCAGCGTGCACCATTGAACTTTGATAGAGGATTCATCTTTTTGAACTAAGAAGACTTTAAAAAAATATTATTTTCACCCTTTCCACAAAGAGGACATGATTTGCCGGTTGAAAATACATTTGAATGGACATCTAGTGCCTATTCACCAGGGGAACCTGCTCCTAATACGAGTCGTGGGGTCTCGTCCCTGTACTGTAGGTGTGCTCTCATTGTATGTGGGTGGCACAAAGGGCGATAGGAGTCTTTAGAAAAGAGCAAAGCTCTCCGCAGATTAGACTCCATTAGCATTTAAGGTACTGTCATAAATTCCTGCCCAAAGTGGAGGGGCGAGGCGGGACAAATGAAGCAGGATTAATAGGGGCCCCGAGTCCAACTGATAGTGGGGATTGGGAGGCAGGGTCACCTTGGGGGAAGAGGGTGCTTGAGGAGGGTTAAGAAAAAGCTAAGACAGACTCAGACGCACGAGATGAAAATATCCCCCAGACTTGGGATTTGATCAAAGAGGGAACAAGTGTCAAAGTTAAAAGGTGAGATGAGCTTACAGAAACACACTGGCAGGTCGTCCTCAAAGCTGACCTACGGGCAAAGTAGTGAGGTCATCATCAGGAGACAGATAACTTCTGTGTGGGGATGAGGTGAACTCGTGTCATGGTCAACACCTGAAAGAAAGAAAGCATCCAATCAGCTGCCATGACTTTCTTGTCAAGGTGTCTCTCGTTGTCTCATCGGTTTGTGTGTGTTTAGTTCATTGTCCATGTCATTTACTTGCCACATCTTGTTCCTTGTGTTTGTGTTACTTTGAAGCTTGCTTTGGACTTTGCTGATTTTTTGTGGTCTTTCAGCTACTCAAGTCCCTAGTTTGCCGTTTTGTTTTTGTTAAATTATAGGGTAAATTACTTTTTTGAGCTCATACCTGTCTTGCCGCCTTGCTCCCAGCATTTGGAGGGCAAAAAAAGTATATATATATTTGACACACTGGTTTTCAGTTAATTTATTTAAATTTATTCAAATATTAACCTACTCACCAATCAAACTTTAGAATGATATGAATACAGTATATGCATATATTGAATAATTATCTAAAAAATAGTATAATATAAATATAATAAATAATAAAGTAAGTAACTCAGTGAAAACTACTCATGTACTGAGTTACTGATGAGCAACTTCTGTTTTTTTTTTAATCAGTACATGAATAAAAAATAAATAAAAAAACGTGTAAAAAGGGATGTGAAACTTCAGATATTGAGCAAGAGTACAATATCACTTTAATTAAAACAACAATACATTAAATCTTCATAAAATAACAGGAATAAAGGCTAATTTAGCCATAAGTAACCGTCTTTAATGGCCTTCCTTTGTTTACAATCATGAAACAACAAAATGGGCTCTCCGGATAAAGATTACACAGAAAACTGTACCATTTTTTCAGTTCTTGCAGGCAGAAATGTGGACATTTTTAAGCATACACAGATGATAGTTTTCATAGTTGTAGTAAAGCTGTTGAATCACATTTGATTACACAACCAAAGGTCTTCTATGCATTATTTTCTCTTTCAAATTTATCCTGTGGGCCAGATTGAACTCAATAGACTGGTTTTGCCTCACGACGTTTAACACCTCTGGACTAACACTTCACTAATTACAGTATACATGACTATACACCATCATACAATATAGCGATAGTGCTTGACAGTGGTGTTTTTACTACCATTTGCTCATCATTGAAAGAAAGTGTCAGCCAACTAAGGATGTGAATGTCTGCCCTCATTCAATTTAACTGACCAGCACTTAAAGTTGTGGGGGAAAGGTGACTTACAGGTATTCTATACAAATAAGTGCACACACCTTGGCTTTTCATTAGCTCTCCAATAGTGTCTGGTCCAAACCCGAGTTGTCCCCAGTTTGTGTTCATCTGGAGAAGGTCTACAAGGCAAATTATTCCAGACAGCCAAGATGAGATTCAATGAAAGTTGGCCTTTCTGCAAAGGACGGAGGTTGTCAGTGGCTCGTTGTATTGCACTGTGCAGAGAGTTAGAGTAAAGGGATCCATCTGTCAGAGCTTAAGGAGTTTTCTAACACTACATTGACCTTGAGTGCTCAACATTGATTTCCAGTACCGCCTCCCAAACAGCGCCGCAAACCCCGCCGAGCACCGCGGGACCCTGATTGGGAACAGATTTCCCAAATTCCGATAGCGTGCCACCTGCCCGGGATGATGGATAGTCCTCCTGTAGCCCATCAATTCTCACCTGCCGTCGAGGAGGTGACACCTGGGCCAGATTTATCATCATATACGACATCAGAATGGGCAGCCAATTGGGGAGAGTTGTACTAAATTCAAGCCCCGCCCCTTCAGTGGTTCATTCTATTCGGATATGAGTGTAAGTCGGTGTTGTGACAGGAGGGAAAGAACGAACGTGAGAGGGCTGCTTAGATGCTCTAACATCAACAAAGAACAAATAACTTGTTGGAGTACATTTAAGATTTAAATATGTACAAGGCGTCTTCAAAGGACAAACTAAACATTTTGTATTTTGTAATGCTGAGCAGAGTAGTTTTAGAATTGACTTTCATCATATTATAATCGACTACAAAAAAATCACGATTCATCCAACCCAGAATTCCTACGCCACTGTGCAAACGCGTTAATAATACACCATTTGTAAGCTCGAAATGTTGTATGACGTTACTGTCAAAAACGGAGGACTCCCTGCACAATATTTAAACATATAAAATATTTTTCCATCGTGTTCATTATTCATTCACACGAACGGATCCAATTGCATCCCACAGAAATCCGAGTAATCAGGCGAGCGTGAATGAGCTAATTTAATTAATACCCGCCTGTTCCTGATAGTGATTTTACGATGAGCTGAAAACCTTCTGCTGCTTTTATGGTTATTTGAAGCCAAGTATGTAGCATCTATTGCTCAACTCTATTCCTGCTTATTACCATTGGTTAGCCACCCTAAAAATTAAAAGTGTAGGGTTCATCAACCGTGGAGGCTAACTAGTTCAGGGTCATTGCAACAAAGGGATCTGACAGCATTTTCATGGAGGTAAAATTCAAAATACTGAGCATTTCCCTCCCTTCTAACCGAGTCCTTTCCTTGCCCTCGTCCGCTCTTCAAAACCTCCTCCCTTCTCTAAATTTTCCAGCCCTTCACTTGGCGGAGCGACAGCGGTTTCTCCGAGGCTCACCAGGCACAGTAGTTTAGCCCTGTGTAATCCAGCCAACCCTATTTCATTAGCCACGCGGACTAAAGAGCTTAACGACACATCCCCATCGCAGAAGAGGGAGTAGAGGCGCAACACAAATTCTTCAGAATACACAGCCGCTCATCCAGCATTTATGATTCCTCCCTCTCCCCGAAGCCTTGCCTCTCCATCTTGCAAAGCAGCCCAGAATGGATTAGAGATGGCATCAATGGGATGAGACGTTTTACCAATCGATTTAGACGGAGCAAGGCATTGTTCTTCTGAGTAGAAAACTTTGGATCTGGCCAACATTCATGTGCCAAATGCAGCTGATTTGGAGATGGAAGTTGTGAGGACGACTCGCTCGCACTCCCCCTTCGTCATTGCATCCAAGACTACTGCTTGCATTTAATCACCAAAGTCATTGAGGACTGTTTCACTGTCTGTCTGTATTGTCTAGGATAAACATGTTGGGTTTAAGAGGCTGCAAAGTAGCTTTGTTCTGATCTGGGTGAAAGGAGGATAAACAGGCAGATTGAGAGAAACCTGATCAGTCTTAATGGTGATGGTTTCGGCTTTCGTCTTTCACTGCTGCCTTCTGCCCGACAGCCAAAAACACCATTGTACTGATTAGACGGTGATCCAGAAAATGAAAATAAACCCGTGATGTTCCAGACGTCTTTTACTGGCTAGTAAAGAAGTTACCCTTTACCTCAGCTGTCAAATACCGCATCAAAATAATGTACGTATGCCTCAAGCAGGAGGTTGATTGTAATGGAAAGACATTCTGAACCTGAAATTGTTGCCGATTTAGACAATGTTAGTAGAAGCAGGGTGCCACAAAAGAGGCTCAGGCTAGGGGTGTGGGGGGTGTAAGGTGTTGGGACATCCTGTCAGCAAAGGGCACATGGGGGGCATGCTAACGGGACATATTTCTTCATGAGGGGCGACAGTGACAGAGGAGCGACAAAATGAATGACCTGTCAAAGGAAATGAGAACGAATAGTTGCTGTGTTCCGTGGAACGCGGGCGCTTCAAGCATCAAGAGGCGGTTTTGTTTCCAGACCGGAGACAGGACTAAGAGCAGGATTGGGACTAGCTACTGCGGATGCTTGATGTTGATTGAAAAAAAAAGCTGATAGTTAAAAACCTTCACTTTGAGTTTTAACACCACAGCTTAGGACAGGTCCTTAACGAATATTTGCACACCATGGTTCAAATAATGACGGTGTTGTCACAGCCACATAAGCCTACTTCTTTTCTCTGAGCTTTTATTGGACTTTACCTTCTGAAAAGGTCTATATCTGCCTCCGAAATCCGATTCTTTATGAATGACTCGAGAGCTCAGGTCAATGGTGAAATCAGTACACACTGTATCAGTACTCTTACAGTCCCAATTTGAAACGATTTTCTTTAAACTTTCAGGAGTCACCTTTCTACTGTCCAAGCATTACTCTATTGATTTGAAAGGATCTTTTGTAATTTCAAAGCCATAAATTGCACACTTTCGGTCACTTTGTTTGGGTTAGTTAGTATATTTCAGTATGAGTGTCCTTGCAAGTGTCTCTTTGTGTATTTGTGTGTTTTACCTGACAATTAATACGGACAATTACAAAAATCTTTAGGGATAGTGTCGATCCTTCACTTTTTTTTTTTTTTTTTCATGTTTTTTTGCGGCAGTGCTTCGACCCAATGGGCTTTACCATATTCATCCTCCAAATTCCATTTGCTGTACTGCTGCATCTCACCACTCGGCCTCCTCTAACTTGTTCTGCCTCTGCCTCTTCATTAGCGGCCGCCCTGTGTTGAGAAGAGAGTAATCTGAACTATGTGTCCCAAGGGCCCATTCTTTTACTTCCTGCTGTAGGAATAAGCGGCCTATTGATTAGTTATCAGGCTGTAATTGGGCTGCGATCTCCCTCTGCCCTCAGATATCCCCTTGATATATGACACTCTTGACAACCAGAGAGGTGGGGGTTGAGTGGGGTGGCGTTTGCCCGCCTGCCAACACTTTACTCAACAAAATGTCTTCCTGACCACACGGATGCGGCTTGTGCCCACATTTCTCTCGCCAGGGAGGCTTTTCCAACTTGGTGCCAAGGAAAGATCAATCAATCTCTCAAATTATACAGCCAACAAGAGTCTAAGGGGACCTTCGGCTCTCTGGAAAGTTTGAGTGGCCGCAATTTTTCTCATTGGAATAAACTCTAAAATAGTAATTAGACTTTTAAAATGAAAACGGTGCGGCTTACTGAGAAAGAAACTTATATAAGCTGTGCGTAAGTACACCATTCGCATGTGGATAATTGCCTGTGAGGGATTTCAATACAAATTGAGGCTCAGGAAGCGGATAAGCAACAGGAAGGGTGTCTCTGCTCCTTGTGTAAGCATCCACATGTACTGTGAGTGTGCAAAGAAGCGTGACTAACTCTTACTAAGTCTGTTTGTGCATCTTTTCCTCTTTTTTACAAAAAGCTGGAAGATACTTTGCTCTCTTCTCCGGCTTTTTTTCCCCACATAGGTTTGATTCCCCCCTCTGGAGCCTGTTTCCCTCAGGATGCGTCTTTGGGTAGGTAACTGTTCAAATGGTTAACGTTGAAAGGTTTTAATTGTGACTCAGCTTCATCAAAGAGTGAAAGTGGAAAAGGACATCCCACTGCGTTCTCCAGTCAGACCCGATGTGTCAAACCCTCCATTTAACAGCCGGATAAGCGTTTATCCCCACCCTCCTCCCTGCCTACCCCTCCGCATCACATTTGATAAACATCTCATTTCCACGCTTGAAATTGCCGTAATCAAACGCACGGCCGTCACGTGAAGCTTGTTCATCATCCCTCGATCCTTCCGCTCTCCAGCGTACCGACATCCCAGCAGTGGAAGCGCGCTCGTCTGCAGACGTTAATCTCGTGGAGAAGGATCGTGCTGTGAGGCGTGCTCTCTGACAAAGTGGAGAATAATTGGGGAGGATGTGGCTTTAGTGATCATTCTCCACCCGAAAATGACTACAGCAACAGGAGATTATCACATGGAGGGGAAAACAAAAATCTGATTTGCAAAGGTGTTTTTAATTGTGAGTGTAACAGCCTGGATGAGGGAGAAATAAATGACTACTCGGACACAGATGCTTCTTCTCCAGCGTCTCAAGCGAGAATCTTTATCTTATGAATATTCACACCAAAAAATACAAATATTCTAACTTGAACACAAATATTGCAATAATAACAAAAATAATACTCTTCCAGTGAACATGGATTATAGTTGGAAATACAGTCTCAAATAATAAACAAAACTGAAATATAGTGTTTCAAGTACACTTCATTTGCCTATAATCAATATAAACAGATTGTCCATCTTAAATCTATTACTACTACCACAGTTTCTCTAAATATTAATATATTCACACAAAGTACTAACAATTCTCTATACACATAAGATTTTTAACCATTTGGCTATCCACACATCAGTAGTCGCAATGTACGACCATGGACACGTGAGCCCTTCATAAACGGAAATGGCCCCGTGTAGCTAGCGTATCTAACTAGGGAATATACACGGCGATACAGCTTTCAAAAAGTTCAAAATCACACCATTAGTTCAAAACAAACTTCCTATTAAGTTTTCTCTTGATGTTAATGCACAAAACATTTGACTTTCATACCTGGATGAGGGAGAAATAAATGACTACTCGGACACAGATGCTTCTTCTCCAGCGTCTCAAGCGAGAATGAGCATTGCGCCGAGAGCTCCCTCTTCAGTCCTTGTCAGACATCACTAGTCGATCGCCAATCACACTTTTCAAAGAGGCCATGCTAGCAGATCACAGATAACACTATACAGCTATATAGAAATGTTTTCAAATAATATTAATGGTTAAACATTTAAAACTTGTCCCTAAGCTCCTCCCAAAGACGTCTTGCACACTCTCCACAATTTCCCAATAAATCTGTCTAGACCCACATCTGAATTCTGCCTATAACCAAATTATATACTGCTGCTTATTTATGACTATACATAATCTACCACACACTCCCCTACAAAATTAGATGTCGTCCCGACATCACATTTACAATCATCTAACGTCTCCTAGTTGCCTTCACTGTTATGACGTAATAACTATGAAGTATATTATACTAGCTTCAGATGAAGAATAAATGTCCCACTGTTACAGTAATTAAAGTACAGTATTAGTACCCCTGCACATAGTAAGGCCAGTATGTCTGGAATTGTTCTCTCAAAATCGGCACTGGCTGAACTTCTCTGAATGGTAACGGCTGATACTGGTAGGGCTGTGTATTTATTTGTGCTACAGTATAGCATGTTGGAGTTCCAAGATGATCGTAGGTGAAGATTTTAGGAGGTCTTCTTTCTCTTCTCGGAAAGTCACGTCTTTGTACTCCCTCGTCTTCACCAGAATCTGAGTCTAGAGACATTGGGACTTCATTGTGTACTTCCTCCAGGGGTTCAACATCATACTGATTTTCCTCTTCCAACAGTACATCATCCTGCTGTATCTCAGCCTCGGTGTTTGTGTTGGATCCAAGTCCGGATTCATCCATATTCAGTGTTGGTGTCTCTTGGTTCCTGTTTTCTTGCACGTCGTGTTCAGTAGTACCATCTGCAACGGGCATTTGATGCTCTCCGACTGGCTTGTAATAGTACACACTTTCATCTTCTTCATCAGTGTCTTCCTCTCGAACAATGTTTTCTGTAGAAGTCCTCTTCTTCTTTTGCTTGGATGCTTTTGTCTGGATTTCAAAAGGTAAGTGATCACATGGTAATAGCAAGTTTCTGTGCAAGATTCTCAATCTTCCTCTACCCTGTTCAGGTTTGATTTCAAAAACTGGGTTGTTTTCTCCAACCTGCCTGATCACAATGTGGATATCATCTTCCCAGTGATTGCGGAGTTTTCCCGTGCCTCCTCGAGGTGTCAAATTTCGAACCAAGACACGGTCGCCAGGATACAAAACTGATGTCCTCACTTTGCTATCATAGTGTTTTTTTCCTCTGTTTGATGACTTTTTCACATTCTCGCGTACAATGTCATTTGCTTCCTGCATTTCTCTTTTCCATTTTTCCATGTATGTTCTGTGGTCTACGTTTCCTGCCTCAGTTGTGAAGCCGAATAGGAGGTCAATAGGTAGTCTTGGGGATCTTCCGAACAACAGGTAGAAAGGAGAGAAACCTGTAACCTCACATCGTGTGCAGTTATATGCATAGATCAGCTTATTCAAGGATTCTTTCCAGTTTGTCTTCTGTTTATCGGTGAGTGTTCTCAGCATTTGAAGCAATGTCCGGTTAAAGCGTTCAACTTGTCCATTTCCTTGTGGGTGGTATGGCGTTGTTCGCGATCCAAGTACACCACAGTTTCTTTTTAGCTGGGTAAAGAGCTGATTCTCAAATTCACCACCCTGATCGTGGTGTATCCGTGCTGGTAATCCAAATTTCAGGGCAAAATCATTAAATATCCGATCAGCAACTGTTTTGGCAGATTTGGAGGTGGTGGCATAAGCCTGTGCGAAACGGGTGAAGTGGTCGACAATTACCAGTATATATTCATATCCACCTTTACATTTGTCCAAGTGCAGAAAATCAATTGACACAAGTTCAAAGGGTTGTGTGGTGATGATATTGGTAAGTGGTGCCCGTGTTTCTTTGGATGGTGTTTTTTGTTTCAAACAGGAACAAGTCTTTGCTACATAATGTTCGATTTCTTTTTGCATGTAAGGCCAAAAAAATCTCTCTCTGATCAGTGATGTTGTTCGATCAATGCCTTGATGGCCCATCTCATCGTGCAATGCTTTCAGTGCCATCGTCTTGTACTGCTGAGGTAATACCAGCTGGGTTTTATTTGTTGTCCTCCTCCGAAGAATGCCATCTTGATCAATGTGAAGTCTTTCCCACTCACGGATTAGACATTTGCTGCGCAAACCGAGAATTTTAAATTCTTGTCCTGATGGTTTCTTGTCTTCTAGTTTAAACTGCAATACTGGGGCAATATCTTTGTCACTTTGTTGTGCTTGTCTGATTGCAGCCATTGAAAAAGGCTTTTGTGTTTCTTCATTCATTTCTGAACACTGCAGAGAGGAGAATACTGGACAAACCCATGGAGAACTTGAATTTTGAATTTCAACAGCTTGGATTGTTGCAGCAACACAATCTGATGCAAGCTCTTCTGTGCACTGTTCCATCATCTCCTCTATGTTGATAGGCATTCTTGACAGGCTGTCGGCATCCACATTTTCTTTACCTGGGCGATAACGAATGGTAAAATGGAAGTCAGCTAGCTCTGCTACCCATCTACATCCAGTTGCATTGAGTTTCGCACTTGACAGAACATAAGTAAGTGGATTATTGTCTGTAAACACAGTAAAAGTTGGTGCATAGTACAGATAATCTCTGAATTTTTCCGTGACAGCCCATTTTAATGCAAGAAATTCCAACTTTCCAGAGTGGAGATGATAGTTTTGCTCAGCAGCCGTCAATGTGCGAGAACCATATGCTATCACACGAAGTTTGCCATCTTGTCGTTGATATAAGACTGCTCCGAGGCCTTGATTCGAGGCATCAGTGTGAAGGATAAATGGTTGTGAAAAGTCTGGGAATCCAAGGATTGGAGGCTCAACCAGACAGTCTATCAATTGCTCCAAGATGCATTGATGATCCTCAGTCCACTCAATGAGTTTGTGTGATGGTACTCCTTTTCCTTTCACTGTGCAACGTCTTGTGTTTGTCCTGTTATTGTCTGTTGTCCCTTTCAGCAAGTCATAGAGTGGCCCTGCAATACGTGAGAAGTCCTGTATATATTGTCTATAATAGCTTAACAGGCCCATAATAGCTCGTAGATCTCCTACATTTCTTGGTCTTTTGTCTTTCAAAGCTCTCACAGCAATGGTGTCTGCCGGGTCAATTTTGCTACCCTCAGCTGAGACGACTCTTCCTAGATAGCGGACCTCACGTTTGAATAATTCACATTTACTGGGCTTTAATTTGACTCCATATGTTCTCAACAACTGTAGCACTTTTCTGACATGAGCGACATGACTGTCAAAGAACTGACTGTACACTAGCGTGTCGTCCAAGTAGGGGACGCAGATGTTGTCTCGCACTTCCTCCAGACACTCCTCCATACAGCGTTGAAAGGCTGCAGGGGCATTCATCAACCCAAATGGAATTCTTATCCATTCGTAGAGGCCCCATGGAGTCACAAATGCCGTCAAAGGTCTGCTGACTTCATCCATAAACCCTTGATGGTAGGCCTTCCCTTGGTCTAACAAGGAAAACCATGAGTTGCCACCAAGACTGTCAAGAATGTCCTGCACTCGGGGAATTGGTTGTCTGTCCGGATGTGTCTTCTTGTTTAGTGCTCTGTAATCAATACAAAGACGCAAGCTTCCATCTTTTTTTCTAACACAGACAATCGGTGAGGCATAAGAGGAGTTTGATTTTGTCACCCAACCTTGTGCAATGAGGTTGTGCAGATATTCTTTCATCTCTTTATATAAAGGCTTGGGCACTGACAGGTAAGTGCGTGCAACGGGGTCCATATCTTTCAACGAGATGTTCAACTTCAATTTCTCAATTTGTCCAATGTCATCATCTGATTTGGAAAAAGAGGAGCACTCGTCACGAAGCATTTTCTGCACCACTTCTCTCTCTGGTTCTGTTAGGTGGCTTAGGCTGATTGGTGGATCCCACGAGCATTCAGCAACTGGTTCAACCTCCGCATTTACTTGACTCAACACAACTGGGGGCAAATTTCCCAAAATCGAAGTTGGATAAACAGCTTGGGTTTGCTGTACCGTGCCTACAACAGTTCTTCCTGATAACTCAATGTCGTGATCAGTTGGATTTTGCACATCAAGGACAAAGTACGGTAGAACACCTTTTCTGATTGTCACCAAAGTCTCGCAAAATTCAAGACCTTCAGCCCATTGTGGATTTATGTCTGGTTCAAACAGATATGTTGCGTTCTTTCTTAATGGCTGTGTTTTCACTTTACAGTCAATCTTGACAGAAGTGTGTTTGGGCACAATGACTTTTTCTTTTGTTGTTCTCACAGCATAATCATGTGACTGTTCGCTGGTCACAAGATCAATGAAGGCTGGAACACTTTCTTTTTTTAGACTGGGAAAAGCTGAGATTAACGTCTCGTGGAACTGTTCTTTTTTTGCAGCATCCAGCTGTTCTGCGGTGCAGATTTTTATTATTTGCTCAATGACATTGTAGCCAAGGATGGGCTGTGAGAGTCTTCCACTCTTCATCACTAACATGGGGACAACAAGTTCCTTGGGGTTAGCACCTTCTGCAGCTAGCCCAAAAGTGACTTCGATGAAACCTTTGTAAGGCATGACTTGTCCGTTAGCAGCTGTAATTTTTAAGTCATCGGGCATCTCAAGGAGTTCAGAGACATCTCTTAATTGTTCTCTTGGCAAATGTTTCCTTTTCCACTTTTCGTCAACAATACAGACTTGAGAACCTGTATCCCACAGTGCACGGGTTTTGTGGCCTTGTATGTAACATTCAACAATACATCGTTTTCCTACAAGAGCAACAATACGAGATTGGCTGTCCTCTTCTTTGGTACAGGTGCTATTTGTTTTTGGGTGAGAATGCTGGTGACATCGTTCTTTGTGTGTTGACCAATGTTCAACTTGGCATCTTTTTGAACAGTAAGAATCTTTTTTACACGAGGCACATTTTCTCAGTCTTCGATCTGTGTCAGCAATACCACAATTGGAGCAATATTTTTGGGACATTACTCTGTTGCTGGCCACTCCCTGTCCCGTGGGGGTAGCCCTGTTTCGTTTAAAGGAGCGCCTTTGTTCTGTCTAGCTACTCTCAACTTGCAACCTGCGAAAAAGTGTTCAGCACTCCCACACCTGTAGCAATGGTTGCAATGTTCACTTCCACTTTGTTGGCAGCCAATACATTTCCTTGGGAATGAGCGAGTTATTGGGTAGCGGTGCTGTGGCGCAAACCTCTGTTGATATTGGGCTGTCTCTCCTCTTCGTCCCGGCCCTTGGGGAGGCCAATAACTTTGTGGTGGATACTGATAGAGTGGGGCACATTCCGGCACTACAGGTGTTGTCGGATACTGCGTCTGTGCAGGCTGTTGAATTGATTCTCTAATCTGTGCAACTTCAACACTTAGACTTTTCAAGGTAGCCATGTCAGAGCGCATTTCTTTCAGTTCATTTAAAACATCTGACTGAATTTTGCTTTGGTGTTCTGAATTTATATTAGTGCATCTTCTATCAGTAGGTGTGTCAGTAGACTGAGCTGAGTGAACAGTGATTGGACGCTGTTGGGTAAGTAGTTTCTTCTTGTTTTGTCTTTCTGTTTCATTGGCACAGGCAATATTGAGTTTCTCAAGGAGCACTTCATCACTTGTTGTTTGTTGCAGGTATGGCTGGAGATCGCTCCGAATACTCTCACTCTGAAGGCCCGTTAACACAGCATGGAGAAACATACTTTGCACTAGGACAGGGTCATATCTTAGTCCAGATTCTGCTTCTTGTGATGCAAAAATAACCTTTTGTCTCAAATCTAGGGCACGGATCAGGAAATTTTGTGGAGTTTCTTTATTACTTTGAACCTCTGACGTGAGCTGTTTGTACAGTTCGGTTGCCCCTTTTTCTTGGTAGTGGGATCTGAGAATTCTTCTCAGGATAGGCAGGGTTAGCTTAGTTTTACCCTCCAGGTAGCTGCGAAGTTGTAAACCTGGTGCTATTGCCCTTATCACTGCATCAACAATTTCCAGTTCAGGAAACCCCTTACTGATGCCTTGTTCAATTTGGTGTGCAAGACTAGAAAAGGTAAGTTTATCCTTCTGCCCAGGTTCACCAATCTGACCTGAAATTTTGAATTCTCTTCCCCATTGTAGTGAAAGCCGAGGCTGAGGTATCTGCCTAGCGGAGAAGGAATCATGAGTAACACTGTTACTCTGCACATTGACTGCTTTTTTTGCTTTCTTCTGTCGTGATAATGCTAATGCTAGCTGCAATGATTCTATTTCTTTTTCTAAACACTCTTCCTCTGAAGGCTGAATGGCCTGCTCTTCTACAGAATCTGGCTGTTGTTCATGTAACGCTGCCTGGTTTCTCTCTTGTGTTTTAGCACCCTGTTGCAACTCGATGATCTTATCATTTAATGTCAGTAATTCGGCCATGCCGTGATCCTCAAGTTCAGCTAACTCTTTTCTCTCTAAATGCATTGTGATATATGCGATGAGAGAGGAGCGGCTTTTACCCGACACATTTTCAAGATCCAAACCAGCAATACATAGGAATTCACATATGTCAATCAAATTGTCTTTTGTTAGTGTGTATAGTGCACCACCAACTTCAAGTTTCAGGTCCTCAACCGCTACCAACGCCATTTCACTCACTGATCCGTGGACAACAATGTGGTGAAGTTACTTCTCTGCCGACTGGACACTGCAGCTCTCCTGGCACACAAAGTTGACCTCAGATGGCTTGCAAGTCTCTTTCCACAGGCGATGAACCTCCACACGTTATTGTCCACACTGGCTGTAGATGTGTAAAGGGTTGAATGATGATCAGGGCGTCTATCTGGGACAGCTGGCCCTCATCAGATTCATCCCGGACGAGCCCCCAAAATGTAACAGCCTGGATGAGGGAGAAATAAATGACTACTCGGACACAGATGCTTCTTCTCCAGCGTCTCAAGCGAGAATCTTTATCTTATGAATATTCACACCAAAAAATACAAATATTCTAACTTGAACACAAATATTGCAATAATAACAAAAATAATACTCTTCCAGTGAACATGGATTATAGTTGGAAATACAGTCTCAAATAATAAACAAAACTGAAATATAGTGTTTCAAGTACACTTCATTTGCCTATAATCAATATAAACAGATTGTCCATCTTAAATCTATTACTACTACCACAGTTTCTCTAAATATTAATATATTCACACAAAGTACTAACAATTCTCTATACACATAAGATTTTTAACCATTTGGCTATCCACACATCAGTAGTCGCAATGTACGACCATGGACACGTGAGCCCTTCATAAACGGAAATGGCCCCGTGTAGCTAGCGTATCTAACTAGGGAATATACACGGCGATACAGCTTTCAAAAAGTTCAAAATCACACCATTAGTTCAAAACAAACTTCCTATTAAGTTTTCTCTTGATGTTAATGCACAAAACATTTGACTTTCATACCTGGATGAGGGAGAAATAAATGACTACTCGGACACAGATGCTTCTTCTCCAGCGTCTCAAGCGAGAATGAGCATTGCGCCGAGAGCTCCCTCTTCAGTCCTTGTCAGACATCACTAGTCGATCGCCAATCACACTTTTCAAAGAGGCCATGCTAGCAGATCACAGATAACACTATACAGCTATATAGAAATGTTTTCAAATAATATTAATGGTTAAACATTTAAAACTTGTCCCTAAGCTCCTCCCAAAGACGTCTTGCACACTCTCCACAATTTCCCAATAAATCTGTCTAGACCCACATCTGAATTCTGCCTATAACCAAATTATATACTGCTGCTTATTTATGACTATACATAATCTACCACATGAGCACTTATAAAAAGACTTTGAGCAAGAGCCAGAGTGATAGGACCACCTTCATCTTCTTGAAATTTATTAGGGCCCAAGCACCAGATCTTAGAATTGTTGTTGACTGACATTCTTCTGACGAATGAGCGACCTTTTTGGGGCTCTCTGAATGCTCTAAATTCACCAGTTTTTACAGGCACATCTGTCCTGGTGAAGGTGTACAGTATAGTATGCACAAAGCTACCTTGACTTTCGACTTTAATTGGGCAATTTATGGTGGTTTGATTCAATTTAGCCTACATGTGCAGTATGTCAAATAAATGTTCCCCATTGGAATCAATTGAAATGCCATTATCACCGACCTGGAGAGGGCACTCTTTTTCAACTGAACACCATGGTCTGAGATTTATTTGGGGGTGCTGATTTTCATCCCAACCATTTCACACTCAGATGCGAACCACTCCAGTGAGAGTTGGAGATTGCGGGTTGATGAAGCCAACACAAACACACAGAGATGCAATACTGAGGCCACCAAACTGGACATCCTCAATATCTTGGCTATGCCTAGAAATTCTGTCCATCAAGGTTATAAACAGAATTGGTGACAAAGGGCAAACTTGGTGGAATCCAAAGCTCACCAGAAACGACTCCAACTTACCCAGTAATGCGGAACAAACTCCAAGCTCAATCCAGATTTTTTAATACCGTCCTAACTACCAGCAATTCAAATTTGTCCTCTGTAGTTGACCTTTTTAAACCTCACTATCTCCCACCCAGTGCATAGGCCTAAGATCGAATTAACTCCATTTGTGCTCTATAGAGGACATTCAGAGCTTTCCAATGATACCAAATGTGTAGGGGTGGGGCTTTGCTACCTTTGATTGCATCATGAAAGAAAATGGCTTCCCTCAGTGCTTGCACTTTTTAGGGAAGAGGAAAAGTAAGTGTATAACACTTTTTATTGAACAAATTTAGGCTTTAAATGTTGGTAGCATGTTTTCTATAAGACTCTTCAGAACACATTAAAGTATTGTTAGAATTATTTGAACTGTATTTGATTCTAGCATTTAAGTTTTAAAATATGTCCTCTGTAGTGGACACATCATAGCTTAAAAATACAAACTTTTTTTTCAAATATTTCTGTTGCAGTATTCCAGTTACTTCACAAAGATTGGGGAATATCAAAATAAATATGATTGGACATTTCTTTCTTCTTTTTTTTTCTGGTAGTCAGGAGGGTAAAGTACAGATCTTGTGGGTTACATCTGGTAATTGGAAATCACGCTTATTTCATCCTAAACTCTGCACAGCTGTTTGGCTTTCTGTCCTGTGGACATTGTGCATCATACAGCTGCATTGCTGATGTTGGCATGATGTGTGATGCATGTTGGGGGTTGTTAATGAGGCCAATAATGAAGCCAGACAAAGATGAGCTCAGCTCCCTCACTTTAATTGATCTTCGCTTCGGCATGTTTTTATTCACTAACTTCCATTCTCAAGCTCACAAAAAAACAAAAAAAACATGCATTGCATTACATTTTCAGGAATTGTTTTATTATTTTGTGGTTTCACCTAAACACGACCCAGCATATACAAAATTGAATCATGTGTGTTGATTTTAGTTTTAAAATACAACGATACAGCCATGCTCATAGCAGGAGACTCAGTTGGGATGTTGGAGATTTCCACCTGCTGTGAGAGACAATAAGCAGATGTGAAGACGAGAGTTTGACACATGCAAGTCTGCTCATTGTGGCCAATTAGCGGGTTGAAACCTCCTTTACGGCTGGCACACTGCCAGACAGTGGGAGAGTGTGTCACCGGGTGAGTCTCAAGACAATTTCATGCAGTCTTTATATCAGATATCTTATGTACTCCATACATGGCATTTGACGGAAGAAAGTGTGTCAAAATGTTTTGCATAGAGAATAATGTAAAGTGAATTATTCATTCCAGGGTCAAACTGTTAATTGCCGTAGTTATTAACTTTACAAAGTCGATAATTGTTTTTGTGAACGAAGGCACTGAAGTTCTTGTTTAGTGAGGGAGGGGCGACTCATGCTGGATGTGTCACGTGTTGCTGTTTTAGCAACCCCCCCCCACACACACACAAATAAACCCACACACACGCACACACCCCCCATCTGGTATACTGAAATAGTGAAAACAGTTTAGCTTTATTTTTCTACAATTTAATACTGCATAGTTCTCATATTTGCTTCTTTTTAGCATCTATTTTCAAACATTTATAATGCACAGTATTTAGAGGGGTGGGGATCTCAGAATTCACTTTACATGTCTATAAATAAATTAAAGAAGGCAGCACGGTGATGTAGTGTATAGCACGTTTACCTCACAGTCGGGTCAAGTGAGTGAAGTGGGTGAGTTTGAATCCCTGTTTGGGATCTTCAGTATTCCACACTCCTTAATTGCAAAGGTTTTATTTGCCAGTGCAGTCTCAGAGAAAAGCATGGTGATGTTCGTCGTACTTGTAATTCTAACAGCCGCCCGCATACTTTCTCATTCTATTACAAAAGACACAGTTAGTTAAGACCCTCACTCATTCTGCGCGCTGCTAATTAAATGTGTCTCAGATGAGCCCGCTGAGCTCACTTGTCTGCGCGTCCCCCCACACCCCAAGCCCTCATTTGGAGTGCCACCAGAGTTTAATATACGGCATTAAGCGGGGGATTGAGAATTAATATGGAACCAACCTCCCTGTCGGAGCGCAACGAGCGATTAGAAGACATAATCTACGTCGTGCAGAAATCCTTTCGTTTAGTTTGGCTCCACATTAAAAGTGTGTTCTTTGACTTGTGTGAGCGAGTGTCCAAAAAATGCACACCATGCAGAAAAAGTCAGTCCCAAAAATCACCACTTTTTTTAAGGGTTGACAAAATGTTCAATATTTCATGCGGCATTGGGATATCATGGTGTTTACCTTGACACATGGCTCTTTTTAATAAATGCTATTTTTCTTCCTTTACACAGAGCTGGTGTGGCTCCAGTGGTGGGTCTGGAGTTGGCGGGTAAAGTCTTGCAAACAAGGCGCACGTCCGAGGTAAGTGTGCACCTTGAGGGGGAGCCTGCAGGCAAACAGAATGCAATAAAACTAAGGAGTCCAGCAACTGTGGCACTTAGGAGGAAGCTTTTAATGGATGTAACAATTAGGAACGTCACTGCACCACTAAATCACAGTGAGGTCCGGGAGCAGGGTCATCATTATCAGTGTTCTCCTAGAAGGTCACGCCGAGTCTCATTAGCGCATACACACATTCACAGACTTCGAGGGTCAAAGTTGTGCAACAAAATAGTGAAACTCTTCAATGTCAGGGCCACTTTGCGTGCCGCATCATTCCCGTTCTTCCCCTCAGCTCACTAGTCCATCTTAAACGTCAACAGCTCAAGTCTTTTATTCAGATATGATGAGTCCGCAGGAATAATAAATCAGCCAGGGCATTTTACGGCACTTCTAATGTTGTCATACTTCATCTTTTAATGTGTTATCAACGCGTGAGAGCCAAATATCGATCGTGCGTCGTCAAACTCTTTGACAACAATGCAGTGAATAAACACATCTCGTGTTTGCTATTGTGTTGGGGCTCATAAATATTGTAATGTTCATCCACAGAATATCTTGTAATAGATTTTCACAGAATTACGCTACGCACTAAAAGTTGGTGGTATTGGGTGAAAGTTGAAGATGAACCTAAAATTTCAATCTAACCATTCCAAAGTACAGATAATTTGTTTTTTAAATATATTCTACATATTTGAGGATAACAGCTGAAAATGTGCAAAGACTGAGAAATATTTCGAATTCATTTATGGAGATAAAAAGTTCAAGTACCATTTAATTTAAGTTTTCTTTATTTTATTTATTTGTGTGTGTGTGTGTGTGTGTGGGGGGGGGGGGGGTACAGTTAAAATGGGGCCCTAAGATTTACTATACTTTGACCGCAGCTCAAGACACCACTCTCCCACTCGATTAGAATTTGACCACCTTCATTCATATTTATTGGTTATCTGGTGATCTATCTACCTTCTTGACCTTCTGACTTAAAAATCAAATTTGTTTCTTCTTTCTTGCTTCTTTTCTTTAAAAAGCAAATTTCTACAATGTCAAAAAAATGCTTTCAGCCTCTCCATGCTACACATGCAGTGATTGACATGTACACGCATCATCAACTCGCTATATAGAAAAACTGCGACTTCTGCCGTTCTTAACAGGAAACAATTTTTTGAGGGGCCACATGCACTTGTCACTATTATGTTTTATTGAACTGCAAAAAACCTGATGTTAGTGTCAACAAAGAAGTTGATTGCCCTTTCTTCTGTAGACAGAGACTCCCCATGCTTCACTGTTTCATCCACTGGTAAAGAAATGAAAGTATAGGTATAGTTAAGTTTTAGTGGAAAACAATATACTGTATCTACTGGATACTCTGTATGCCCTGACAATGCTGAGTGTCGCTTATAACCACAAATGTATGTTTTTGATCTAACAGGATTTTTGATTTGCCATTACATCTGTAATGTTGCCACATCTACTATCAACTATTTATTTATTTTTTTACCTTACTATCTATTAGAGATTCGACTCGCAGCCAAAAACTGCATTTGCATATTCGGCAACCATTTAGCCAGCAAGTTCCTAATCTACTCAAAAGTGTTCGAATTGTACTTTTGCTAAGAACACATTGCTGTGTAGCCTGAAAAATGAGAAAAACAATTTGAACATAATGGTGAATGAACTACACTTATATAGCCCTTTATCTACAACATATGCTTTACCAACCTTTAATGTGTACACATGGCAATATGTTATGGAATATTCTGACTTCGAGCCAAACATTCGGATTCAGCGTTTGTTATTAATGGCCAATTGGCATCTCAATTGCGTCACGACTGATTCGTGCACAGCTCTATCTTGGTCAAAATGCGGCCGAAGTTGGGATTCCAACTACCTCTAACCACAGGAAGCCAACTGCCAAGTCACTGAATCAGATCGGCTCAAGTCCAGAACTAAACTAGCAGTTTAAAGGTGATGTAGCGTAAATAAGCAAAAATGTGCAAGTCCATTTTAAAAAATGTTTGTATTACTGCATGGCTGGGTTAGCATTGCTGACAAGAAGTGCGGACTGTGCTCTGCATACTCGTACAAGGCTCATTCACCTTTACGGCATGTTAATAAACACAAGAGCGGGACACTACATCGTGCCATTAGCATCTAATGACTAAATATAAACATAAAATACAGTATGTGCGTGCGCTTGTTTCTATTACCAGTCTGGATTTCCACTGCAACATCAGATGGGACACCTTATCTGTTTAATATTTATTCCGAGGCGTCCGAGGGCCCTCTGTCGTACGCTCTAATGAATAAAACACGATGTTTATCCTCCCTTGTTTAATGTTAAATCCTCATGAACAGTCACAGGGACCAAGAGAATATTTACTTGTGTGGAGACACCGGGGAGTTGGATTATCTGCAGGCGGCTTTGTAGTTTTCCGAAGCAACCCCTCCCTCCGCCCCACCGACCCCCGTGTGACGCGTTCCACAGAGAGTGCTCTTATTTACTCTCCGGCCCTCTGTGTATAGGCCTTCTTATTGTTTGCTCTCGTGTGCCGCCACTCTCGAGGGATGTGCTGCTGGAGACGACACGAGATGATCACGGCGTGCGCGTGTTTTCAAAGCACGCGTGTTGTTATAACACGCTTTAACCAAATGAGATTGTTTCACCGGGACAAAAGCGAAATAATCGACCATAAGAACAGATCGGTTTGGATCTTGACAATCTACTCTATATGGCCAAAATCCTCATTCAGTTTCAACTTCCTGTGAAGTGAAAATGAATGTACTCTAAATTTGACACACACAGAGTGTGGCTAACAAGACTGCCAAATTTCAAATGTGAAAAAAAAACAACAAGTATAGGAAATGAAGCTTCAAAACAACGCAAAATCATGCCTTTCTCTCCACTCTCAGATGCTGTCACTCAAAGAGCACTTCTACAACTTGGAAAAATGAATGCTACTAATAAAGTCTCGCATCTTTCTTGCCACTGTGATGTCTCTGCCCTCAACCTGACTGACCAGACTTCTCTTTTGTAAGGATGCTAGATTTTGTTTCATTAATATTTTAATTAATGTCGGTTTGAGATCTTTCTGGGTATTTCGCAAAAATAGGCATCAAAAACATTTTGCCAAAACTGCACTTAAAAAAGACCAAAAACTGACCACGGCTAACACAAGATAATGCCGGCAACTGGGACTCTATATGGCTGACGACATGGCATTGATAAAACAAGTGATTTTAACTTGACCAAATACAACAACTGTGCAGTTAGTTCAAAGAGTTTCCAGACTTTTTTTCTACGGTTTTGTCTGCCAGTCAATCACAGGGCAGATGTAGAACAACAAACCTTTCACACCTGTAGACAGGTTAAAGTAGGGGTCACAACGTACTGCCCCCAAGGACTAGGCTACAACAGATGTACCCCTACCCCCGAAAACAACAACAACAACACATGATTCCAGTGCATATCAGAATATGTGTGTTATTGTGCCATCTTACTGCAGTCACAGGTGCAGTTTAATAAGCTCAAATAATGGAAATGGTTGTCACTATTATGTTGGTTCTACAATAATCATGTTGCAGTGTCAACCAAAAATAAACTAAATTATTGTTGATACGTATTATACACTTCTGAGGTTTCAGGTTCAGATCTCAGCTTCAGCCTTTCTGTGTGACGGTAGCATTTTTGCTAGCATGTTCCTCACACATTCCAAAAGAAAGTTAGGTTCATTTAAAACTTGAAACCTAAGAGCTGAGAGCTTCTTTTTGTGTGTGATAAGCACTAACAGTTTGATACATACTTCTGAAATAACAAATTTGCTCCAATTACCTTTAATCATATGATATTGTTATTATGTTATTATTGAGAGGTGGAGATCGAATAACTCGGCTAAGTCAACCAGAAAAATTGCTCAACACAAAAATGTCTGCTTTAAGCAGGATCAGTGTCATTACCTGAGTAACTGATGGAGTAATCAACAGGATAATCAATTTGAAGATTTGTTAGTGACAGCGCAGCCTTAATTAATCATTTATGTGAAGCTGCTGATCATGTTAATGGTTTCGCACAATAATTGGGAAACAGATCAATATACAAATATGCAACACTTTATTTCTATAAAGCTTTTCCCTTTAAAAAAAAAAAAAGGTTCAGATTTCCTAGAAAATCACAATGCCCCATCACTGCTTAGCTAGTTTTACTCATATGTTTGTCGCTATTGTCACCTAATGAAGATCCTTTTCAGAGTTTAGAAATATACTTTTTAAATGTATTTTATTTTGCTCTACATCACATAGCTTATATTAACGTTCTGAATAAATCTTTTAAACATGGCAAAATACATTGAATTCTTTAACAGCCTTCATGAATTACTCATTTGTGTCAAGAGGGGGCGACATTGGGTTTCTAAAAGATGTCGTGCAGTTTGACCATGCAGCGCGCACATGTTCACCTTTGCTCTGGTTTTTTTTTTCTTTCTTTTTTTTTTTTGGCAACTTGTCTTTTTATTAGGTGTATAAGTGTCATTATTATTATTTCCATGTATTAACCTTTCTGGAGCAATGATATAATGCTTTATGGTTTGACATTTAAACTTTGTAGTGAATGTTTAACTGTTAGATCGTTGCTAATTAATGTGATTAAGAAAAAAATGTACACAAATTACACTAATGCTTTTTTACATTTAACTGCCACAACAACGCAACGTAACGTCTAAAAATTAGACAGCATATTTTAACTGTTAAAACACTATTTTCCAAACGTTTACTTTGTCTCATGAGCTCCTGCAGCTCATTGGCAGCCTCGCTCAATTTCAGATTTGTGATGTCAACCCGCTTCTAAAATGAGCAACGCTTTTAAACTGTGGATAAAGAAAAAAAAAATCTATCAATCCCTGGGTGGAGTTTTCCTTTTTTCTCCACCCTTCCAGCCCTCCTTGTTCATCTCCCCTCCTGCTCCTGCTCCTCCTCCTCCAGCTGCAGCGGCAGCGGCAGGCAACTATTTGCCCGGGACACATACGTGAGCCTTCTCAAATTGGCGCGCTAATCCCTAAAAGGAGCCATGAAGTGTTAAATGGCAGAAAGAGGCAGAGCGGCGCTCAGACTCACGCACGCCGGGAGAGAGGCAGGGAACACCGCTGCTGCTCCACTGCGTCACACCGAAGGGGAACACATAAACAAAAAAACAAACAAAAAAAAGACACCCAAACTTCTCTCCCGAAGCGAAGCGGCGCCGCGCAATCAGTGCGAGGTGAAGTACAGTGGTACTTCTCCTCTTTTTTTTTTTTTTTTTTTTTTAATTCCTCCGCTTCAAATAAATAAAGAAATCAAGCTGGCTCAGTGCGTGTCTCAACAGCCCACTTTGACAGGTGCTCCTCACCCCCTTTGGAGGACTGTCAACAGCAAGAGGATGGCATCAGAGCTGGCAATGAGCAACTCCGACCTGCCCACCAGTCCCCTGGCCATGGAATATGTTAATGACTTCGATCTGATGAAGTTTGAAGTGAAAAAGGAGCCGCTGGAGCCCGATCGCAGCATCAGCCAGTGCAGCCGCCTGGTCGCCGGGGGATCCCTGTCTTCCACCCCGATGAGCACGCCCTGCAGCTCGGTTCCCCCCTCTCCAAGCTTCTCGGCGCCCAGTCCGGGATCAGGGAGCGAGCAGAAGGCGCACTTGGAGGATTTCTACTGGATGACCGGCTACCAACAGCAGCTCAACCCCGAGGCTCTGGGCTTCAGCCCGGAGGACGCCGTAGAGGCGCTGATCAGCAGCAGCCACCCGCTCCAGAGCTTCGACGGCTATGCCAGGGGGCAGCAGTTCGCCGGGGGGGCGGCACCGGCGGGCGCCATGGCCGGGGAGGAGATGGGCTCGGCGGCCGCCGTGGTGTCGGCGGTCATCGCTGCGGCCGCGGCGCAAACCGGCGCGCCGCACCACCATCACCATCACCACCACCACGCGGGGGCACACCACCCGTCCTCCGCGTCCCAGTCCGGCGGAGGCGGCGGCGGAGGAGGCGGCACAGGGGCCAACCACCATCACCACCACCACCCGCACCTGCGCCTGGACGAGCGATTCTCGGACGAGCAGCTGGTGACCATGTCGGTGCGAGAGCTCAACCGGCAGCTGCGCGGGGTCAGCAAGGAGGAGGTGATGCGCCTCAAGCAGAAGAGGAGGACGCTAAAGAACCGCGGCTATGCCCAGTCTTGCCGCTACAAGCGGGTGCAGCAGCGGCACGTCCTGGAGGGCGAGAAGACGCAACTCATCCAGCAGGTGGACCACCTCAAGCAGGAGATCTCCCGGCTGGCCAGGGAGAGGGACGCCTACAAGGAGAAGTACGAGAAGCTCATCACCACCGGCTTCAGAGAAAACGGGGGCTCCGGCAGCGACCACAACCCCTCGTCCCCGGAGTTTTTCATGTGAGTCCCGGCGTAAAACAAACAAACAAACAAACAAACAAACAAACAAAAAAGTTTGTTTTTATTTTTCCCCTCCTTTTTAACAAACCTTTTTAACATTTGCGCGGAGTGTTTGTGCGTAAAGTTGCGCACGTAAGTCAGTTGAGGACAAATGTATTTGAATTTCTGGGTGAGAATGATGATCTGAATTGATTGACTCTCAGGATGAGTTAGTGGACTTTGGAGTTTGGCTTTGCATCGATGACCAAGCTTGTCATGTTTTAATCATTGCTTATCATTTAGGCTACTCTTGTCATATGACAGCAGACATTCATTTGTCTTTTTTTATGTGTGTGTTTAGAAAACTTTTTGTTTTGTTTTTGTCATTTTCAGTCACTCATAACCCCCTTTTCCCTCCGTGAAAACATCCAAACTAAAACTGCACAAGTTTGGATCATTTCTGTAAAGCAAAAACGACTGTGAAGCATGCATGCTGGTCATGTTTTTTTGTTTGTATTTGTTTTATTACATGTCTGCCTCATCGTCCTTTTTGGAATCTGGACAACATCGACGCGCGTCACCTGCATGGACCCTGACACACTTTTTCGCGTCCTATTTGGAGTCCACTCAAATCGGGATGACACTGAAATAAATCAACAGTATTCAGGATTCGCCCACCGATACTTCTTTAATTTAACCACATGAGTACATCAACCAGTGGTCCAAATTTTGCAAAAACGAGCTCTTCTTATTTTTTGTCGTGTTTTGTTCATTTAAGGACTTTAAGCAGAACTCTCTCGCTAAACACATTGTTTGAAAAATCCATTATGTTCTCCCAGTGTTCAGTATCATGCATCAGTCATTGTGATGTCCTTTTTGTGGTCTCAGTGAAGTAGCGGCAACATGCTTTCAAAATGGAAGTGAATAAATAAACCATTCAGCAAATGAATGGGGGGAAAAAAAAATCTCTGGACGATGTTTTACTTCTTTTCTTCAATTTCTCACGGTGTGTGTGACACTCGCCTGCTTTGTGTTGTTTTGTTTGGCTTGCTTTTCCCTCAAGATGAAAAAACAACGACAACAAATCATTTCAATGAGTGAAAGTCAATGCCTCATCAAAGTACAAGGGCAGTGCGCATTTACGCACGGATTTAACGCAGCAAACATTAAGACACAAAATGTGTGTTTTATTTTCCAGTCCACTGTGCAATTATCACTGATTTTTCTAGCAGATAATGTGCGTTTTATTTTATTTTTAGGAAACGAGTTTTTTTCTTTTTAATATTCGGAAAGTGGTGGCCTTCACCTGTTGCGCACAGCAGAAATATGACATCTTTAACCCGATTAGTCAAAACAAAACAGAACACTATAATACTTTAAATAAGATGTTTAGTATTTTGTGTCCGAGCTTAGGCCACATGTGAACGTTGTGTGCGACGGCCTAGTCAATGATTGATTTTTGAGTAAACTTGCACCTTTTTTAACTTGACAAACGTCCACTTGTTGCGTTCTCAAAAAACAGTAAAAGAGGCCCTCCAAAAAACATAATTTCATAGAGATTAAATATGAATTTAAAACAATGGTGAAAATGAGTCATATTTAATGAAAAGAAAATAATAATAATGATATAACATTTTTGTAACAAATTGTAGAAACGTATCTGAAACTATTTTCTATATATTGTAATGCCACTAATATTATATAATTTAAATTAAGTATATTCAACATTTTCCTCTCCACTTCATTAGTCTGGATGAAAAAAAAAAACACCCACACACACAAAAAAAACAACAACTACATGAACAGATAAAGGCCACATGAGGCGTTCAAAGTCGTTCAGATCTGCAGCATTGACTGGCTTCCTGCAGACTAACATGGCTTTAAAGAACAAAGCTGTTGTACAAGGTCACCACGCATGCGACATATGCAGTGTGTGTGTGTGTGTGTGTGCTTTCTTCAAACGTGTGCGTTTCTTATGGAAACTTTGCATTGCTGTGATTAAACAGCTGCTGCATAGCTCTCATCACATTCATTGTGTACACACTACACACGTGCACACTTGGTGACCTGCAACTTTTGTGGTCCTGTGCGAGGAGGTGATTTGTACAACCTGGATGCTGCTTTTGTATGTGGATTCGCTGGCCCACTTTCTGCTTCGTAGAAGCCTTTTAGTGAGTGTTTGTGTCTACTAATTTATGGCCCTCCTATCTGATTAGGTCAATGTAGTAATTCTGTTTAATTCCATTCTGCTGATTATGTTGTGAGGAAAATGTTTGTGTCAGTGCGTGTGTTCTGGTCGAAATTTCACTTCCTGTGATGAAGAAGCAGCAAGCACAGGAAGTGAAACACGCCACTCACATCACACATACAGTACTCAGGCCACATTATTAATCCCCTCCATATGAAGAGTAATTCTATTCGCCTCCACGCCATGTATTGACACGTTGCTCACTTTGCAGTCCACCCTGTGATTAAATTATTAAAGATAATGTAGTTGTCCCCTGTCACCATATTGGGCTTGTGCATTTTCCAGGTCAACTATGGGAAATCACTTTGAAATGTATCAGTATTGACATGTAAATCATGGCAGCGTAGCTCACTTTAATGCCTCGGTATTAACAGCACAAAAAGGATGCGCGTCGCCGTCCATTTGCCGGAGTGCTCGCTGACCACCCGTCGATGTCTTTTATTTGACCTTGTGGAGGACGAGTGGGTGCTGAGTGCATTAAATCTATGGGAAGAAGTCATTTTCGCATGACATTGTCGAGCTTGTTCTGTACTTCGGGTTTGTCATCCCAAAAAGGATTGCGTAATAAATGTCAAAGATGGAGCCTGTTGTTGTTATCGTCTACAGTGGAAAGAGTTTTGCATTACCAGCGCAAATCATACTCTTCTTCTCAATTTGCAGCACAACATTTTGTTCATGTTCTTGGAAAGAAAAGCACACACTCGCTCCATTCCAATCTCCTCCCCCTGATCTGCATCTGCATCACTCGGCACAATAAACATTTACATTTAAAGTGATTTAAATGGCTTGCATTCATGTGGCGGCGCAACACGTCCGCTCTCTCGCACGTCCGTCACGCACACCTGAGCTGGCGCCCTGAGTTATGTGCCATTTATTTGAAACACTAATAATTCAACTTGTCCTGTCATCCTCTGGAGAAGCATGCGAGCGTTTGTGTGCGCTGAGCGGAGGTATTGTGATGGTCTGAATCCAATCCAGTCACAACATGAAGACGCTGGAGTACAAAAGCTCGTCTCAAAAATTCTCCGTTCTGTGCGGAATTCTTTTTGCAGGATACCAAAAAAGTCCCTCATTCCAGCCATAATCATACCACTCTATTTTGATTGTGATGCACTGTGAGACTTTATGTTTGCATTCTAGTTTGTAGTCGTCAATTGAACTGCTTCATACCCAGAATCTCGTGTCGGCTCCTGAAATATGTGGAAAAATCGGTATTGTTAAGTGTTATTAATGCACCACTGCCAACTACAACCACAATAATCACCTCTGTCATTGCATCTCAGTCCAAAATTTAGCATTATAATCTTTGTAAAAGCACACTCTTAAGATACAATTCTTGTTTTGGGCCTTATAGTCAGTGGTAGATGAAATACAGTACAGTAAATGTACATGTGCAAAAAAATTAACAAAAGTATTTCTTCGCCTACTTCGTGTTAGTAGATCTTGCACCCCTACATTAACTTGCTGCTGCCAGAGCGGTGCAACGCTATTGACGAGTGTCACGTGTCTGACAAAAGATTTAGAAAAACAGGGCGAAAAAAAAGTAGCAAACAGTTAGAAAACTAGCAGAGTAAGAAGTAGAGGTACTCAATTTTAAATTTAGTAAAGTAAAAGTAAAAAATACCCCTTCATAAACTTACTCAAGTACAGATACATACAAAAATTACTTGAGTACGGTAACAATTCCCCCCTTGCTCATAGTGTTCTGTCCAATTACCCATCTTGTTCCTCTACTTTTATATATGAGAAACCACTGCGCCCGAGAAAAACAACCAATCAGAGACAGGAGGTGTGGCTTACGAAGTGTCAGTAAAATCATTAACCCTCACTTACGAATAAGGTGCTTTTCTGAAGTAGCAGGTCAGTTCATGATGAGGGTCTTGCCATCTGTCGCTAATTGGTTGTTGTTGTTTTTTTGTTTTTTTTTCCCGGGCGTGGTGGTTACTTGTATATCAGATTAGAGGCACAAGATGTGCCCAGAGAAAGCTGTTTCCCCCTCAAAGCTAATGTGAATTTATAATGATTGTTTTAACAAACATGAGAAAAAGTGTTTGTCCCTCCCAAACGCTATATTTGCTTGTAGATGTGTAACTGAAAGGGAATATTCATCTAATCAGGATTTAATGACGTGTGACGTCTCGGTTGACTCACAAGCAACAGAGTCCACTGTGTGTTTTGGACCGCACGCAGCAAACATGAAGGAAGGAGGACTGCAAACGCGTACGCTCGCGGCGCTGGAGGCCAGCCCGAGTCTTGCGTGTTTGTTGTTGCATCTCAATGAAGCCAGAGAGGTGATTCTCCCGCTTTGTGTGTCTCTCTGCCAGTCAAACAGACATTGATCTCAAAAGCAAGGCAAGGTGACCCGCCCGTGATGTTGAGCAGGCTTCCAAATGCTCCCCTCCCACCTCCCTCGCTCGATTTCATTTGCACCTGGGAAAGGCCTTGACCCCACACGCTGCTGCCATGTAGCACGTGGGCCCTGCGCCCTACCTATCACTCCGTGTGCTGCAATTTAGAAGAAATACACACATGCAGAACAGGTGTGTGGAAGAAAGGCAAATGTTTCAGTGCCGCAAGGTCTCATCGGAATTTACTCGAAAATCATGCAAATGTTCAACTCAGGTTGACAGCTGGTGCCACAAAGATGGTGGACATGCTTCTTGAGAAACGTGCTTCTTTCCAAAATGCTTTTTCGACTGACTCAATCTCACCTCTCATTACTTAAATGTGTTTCATTCTAGCAATTATATCATGATGAATCACCATCAAAAATGTACTTCCCAATTTGCAGTCATTGTTGTTCTGTGAATGTTCTGATTAATTCAACTCTACTTGCTGTATACCAACAAGCAATATTTTAATCTTCTAATCACTTTAGATTAGATTAGATTATATTTGAAGTAAATTTTAAAAAATGTATTCAGAAAACAAGAGGGGGAAATCCACAAAAGAAAAACAGTACATTTTATTCAGTTTGACCTTTTTAGATTACTGTAAATAAAAATATACCGACACGTAAAGAAAAACAGTTTTTAGCCAGCATGTTGGTACTTTTTGATAATTGAAAAATGACGTTGCCAGTTCTGCTAGAGGCTAACAGTAGCTATATGTGACTACTGCTGCGACAATTTAATTTGCCCCATCTTTCGATTAGAGCAATTATTTTCATAATGATAAAAATATAGTAGATTTTCTACTAATTAAAGCATTACTTGTCTAAAATTCCAGCATATTCTTGTGAAATCTTACTGGCTTCCCTCCAGTCCAATATTGAACATCCTCGCACTTGACTACGCTGCGCCTCACTTCCTGGGAGCTCCAGTGCAGTCAAACGGGTCAGAGTCCATTTGGTCTGTTTGGGATTACCGGGACGTGAATGCTTGTCATTGTTAGTGGCAGTTGGATTGAGAGAGGCTGTAATCTGCTTTGTCACTCGGCTCCTCGTTTCTCCCTCTGGAAGTGCGCACAAGTATTATATTTTAGGAAGAAGATTTGTGGTTTATTTTCCTGACTGTCTTGATGATGCGTGTCTCTTAATGCCGATGTTAAATGTACACAAATCTTGTATTTTTTTCCCCCCCTTGGGTCATGTCCTGTGTTATGTATTGTGCAATTTTTTTATTTTTTTGTAAATTCATGAAGGTACATTTAAGGAATGACAAAATGAATGAAAGTTCTCAGAATGGTTCTAGTTTGTACCGCTTTGCTATTATGTTTTAATCATTCACATATTGATTATTTATTTATTTTTTTATAATGAAATGCTTCAAGTGAAAATAGATTTTCCATTTATAATCTGAATTGCTGTTTTGTGCAGTCATTTGATGTCCTTTTTTTTGCTTTTAAAAGTAATTCCATATCTCTTCTGCATTGCAGGACGTCGAGAAAATTCCTGCATCTGTGATAGAGAATTTGGACTTCACCGTCCCGTCACCCTGAGTTAGAGGTAACCTGCATCTTTAGAACAAATACGTTAAACTATGTCCTAGTCCATATGGTGTTTTTATTGTACACTTTATACCACAAGTGTATGTTTGTTTGGCCTTTTATTGACAGCCTTCAAATGTTCAGAAATGATTCAAACGGAACAATTTAGTGAAATAAATTCACGTACCGATTTATTTCCATGTATATTTTTGACAGCCGACTCCCCGAGCAGCATTTTATGATTAGATGCATTTTGCACTTGATATTTATCTCCGTGGGCAACCACACCCCTTCCTCGCTCTCTTCTCTCTCTGACAAGAAGTTCTTGATTGACAGGAGGGGGTTTGACATACGACGCGCTCATGGGGGTTGAGGCCAAAAACCTTTCACTTCATAAGATGACCCTGTGAACCTCCTTCACCCCACTCTGCTCCCTCCGAGGAGCCAGACGCTGCGCATGTATTTTTGACTTTATTTATAGTTCATATCTGAGTGACACGGCAGATGGGAGGGGCTGAGAGACTCAAGCAATCGTAACTGAGATCCCACATATGACCAGAAGATGAATCTCAATAAGCTATGTATTTGAAATGACCAAACACATGAACGCACAAACACAACCATATATCTGCTGTAGTACCAAGATTGACCTGTGAGAGGTAGCACAGTGCCACAGGGCCTCCAAAAAATACAAAGAAGAAGAACGAGAAGTTGTGGTCGTAGAAGTAGAAATATAAGAAGTCGAGCTGTCAAACAATTACGTTTGAAAATCAGATTAATCACATCTTTGAATTTTGATTAATAACGATTAGTCACTTAATTAAATGGCTTTTTTTAATCAACATTTTTTCCCGCTAAATTCGACGAGCACCTGTTATGTGTTAATTCTTTCGACATTTAATGTTAAGAAGACATCTTCAACATTTTTTGATCCACTGTACGCTCCCGTCCTCATCTTTTTCTAATCAGTTAATTACTTGCATAATTTAAAATGAAAAAACAAAGTTTGATATCAACAAATATTCTGAATGTCATACAAAAACATTTATTAAATGCTTTACTTTAATGCATATAGTTATGGTTGTTGCTCAAACACACCCTGCACTACCTTTAACGTAAACATCCACTGTCAGCTAAAGGATCATCTGCGGTCAAAATTAATAGTGTGATTAATCTGCTTTAATACATGATTACGCGATATATTTTTGTGATTAATTAATTAGTTAATGCTTCAACTTTGACAGCCCTAATAAGACAATAACCTGTCTTCTTGTCATTTTTACTGTGCTGAGTCACTTGTGAGACTTGTTATACAAACAGCCCATCACTGCTTTGTGTCTGGCAGCAGCACGAGCTTCAAGTCGCATCCTGATTGGCAGTCGCTCCCTTTCACATCACAATCGCAAAGCCCAAACTCAATGTTGACCGCAGACATAACCCTTTGCCATTATAAATATTGAACAGGTTTAACATTTGCGATTGTTCAGATCAGGGTCACTTCTAACACAGCACAGGATAATATTTCAGAGATATTCAAGAATCAGACTGGAAGGGAATAAGAAAGTTCAAATTTGGTACATTTGTCGGTATGTACTGTCTTTATTAGATTGAAGGATTTGCCATTGTAAATATTGAACAGATCAGGAAGGAAAAGTCACTCGTAACACACATCGCACCACTGGATAAATGCTTAGGATAATCATCCAGAGACACCCAAGGATGTTTAAAGAGAAAAAATATGCTCAAATTTAAGTCAAGTCAATCAAGTATTTGTCTTCATAAATATTGACCATGTTTAACATTTATGATACACTCCTAACACACCCAACACAGCAAGATAATAGTTCAGTGTAATATTTCAGAGGCATATGAGAATCTGTCCTTTCAAGGAAGGAAAAAAAATGCTTTCATATTGCCTGATTGTTGCTATGTGTGAGATACGCTTGCAAGTCAGACAAACATGCTTAGTATTGTCCCATCTTGGGGGAGAAGTTGCGGGGTGCTTGCGGGAGGACTCAGGTCAGTCTGATTGGAATGCGGACGCACATACGTGGGGAGGACAAGAGGCGGGAGGCGGTCAGACAGACCGGCAGGGTAACCAGAGGCAGGCGGTGACCTTCTGCCGCTGTAAAATCGAAGGCTTTATTTAAAGGCCTGGTCAATGTGCTGGATGCTGCGGAGGTATCAGCCTCGCAGCCGGCCGACTCATCAGCAGCACTGTAATACAACTCTGACTCTAACCCCCGACGTGCGCACACACAAACACACACAGTGGACACATCAGGTTTTACAGTGCAGCTGAGAGGCTGGACAGAGGAAATTACCGGATCAGCATGAGCTAAGTTTACAGTGCAGCAGGAAGAATACTTTGCTCTTTTACAGATAAACACTAAATGCGGCGTCATTCCCAAAAGGTTTTGGTGTCTGAAGATTAACCACAGGCAGCACATTGAAGACTTGAATTGTCTGTAGGTGTGTGAGTGTGTGTGCTTGTTGTTGTCTATGTAGGATGTGATTGACTGGCGACCAGTCCAGGATGTACCCCGCCTGGGATAGACACCAATTATATGCAACACTAATGACAATAACCACGATGAAAAATGGGATCGATAAATCCTCACATGTGCAACAAAGCACGACTTGGAAATAATGTACAACACCAAAAATATTAATTATTATTAAATTTGAATGAATAAGATTATCTTAACAGCTATCTTTTTTTTCCCTTTTTTTCCCAAAACGGGCCCAATATATTTATCAACCTAACTAGTTTAACTTGTTTTTGTTTAAAAAAAAGAAAAGAAAAAAAGAAAAAAAAAGCTCACAGACATTCATTCTTTTCAAACAGTTGGTCGAGTTACTAGATTTGCTCTCGAGATTTATTTATTTATTTTTAATTATTATTTATTTCTTTTTATTTTTTTACAAGTAATATACCACATAGGGGAAGACTAAATGCCAGTATTGATTTGTGAAAAAAAATGCTCAATTGATCATAAGTTGACTTACAATCTGGGCACTGTAACCCCTTTCGCACAAAGTTTCCAGAAAAATTGAACATCAGATGCGTTTATAGTTTTTATTCACCTGTGCCTTTCACACTGAACTCTTCAGAAACAAGAAAGGTGTCGACTTCGATCCCCACATTCCACATTGATAGCAATCACACAGAACTGTCACATATGAAAAAAGCCAGTTTTCCCTGGCACTCTAAAAAGGGCAATTATGTTCTTTTGAGAAACAAGCAGCTAAAATTAGCGTGCAGCAGACAGGGTACATCATCATTCAGCGCGTATAACACTTGCTCACGTTTTACACGTGACAGCATGGTGAGGGCAGCGGCCAGTGAAGCAGTGAATGCCGGATAGTGAGCTCGTGCGTGCGGGACACAGTGTGGGAGGACACCTGCCTGCTTCAGCATTTTCCCTCTGACACTGGTGGGCTGTGAGGTCACAGACGGGGCAAGCTAAACGAGGATTTGCAGCAGCATTTGCTGCACCTCCAAGAACTCTATCTTGCTCGCTTCCCACCTGCAAGCCACCAGGCTTGTTCCCCCTTTTTTTGAAGAGGTCAGCTGTGCAGAACATGAGGACATTCTACATTGGGATGCCATGTAATCCAACATGAGAAAAATATATCAGTAAAACATGACATCATGTCATTAGAACCTAACTAACAGCATGTTCCTGGCCTCCCCGAACATTCAGAAGTTAATCATTAAGCCTGTTCTGACTTGAGTGCTTGTTAGTGTTCGACATAAAGCAGGGCATTTATTTAACCATCAGCACTTTTAAAGATACACACGACAAACACAGAACAACTGTGTGTATAATTTTAATCCCTTTTTTAAGTGCTTTTTTTAATCTTCTTTTGCTTTCTGCTACATCTCAAAGCTGCGCCCTGGAGCCACACCTCCAAACATCAGCTCCTCTTTTCAACTTATGTTAATATACAATCATCTCTCTGAGGTTTTCACTTGTTTGCCCCGATATTGTTGTTTTATTCAAACGTAATGAGTTGCAAAGATGTTACCACCCTGAGTGTGTGTGTGTTGGCGCACGTGTGTGCGTGCCCCTGAGCCACTGTTGTCCTCAGGTTGCGACTGGGTGCTCGCAGCATGATTGAGTGAGGAAAGTGGTGTGATCTCATGTTTTCTTCACGTATGGCTTGCAGCCTTCAGCCTGCAGCCTTCCTCTCGCCTGCAGCGTCCTCCTGCTCCTCCTTACGCGGCAAACGCACAATCTGGTCCCCTTGCGTCACCACGGCGGCTCTCGTTACTCTTTTTTTTTTTTTTAAGGATTTGTTCCCCATTTCATTCCATAACCATGCTCGTAATTTCAAACATTGAAATCCAAAATTATCTTTCCCCATTGAAATGAATGGAAATGTAAACACTGGAGCACCAGATAACACCAACACACACTTAGTTATGTTTTTAACAAGAAAAAAAATGCCCTCAATAGTATACAATCATACCATCATTGAATAGAATGTAAAAAAAGGAAACAGTTGGTGCTATATGAGAATTCAATGGGCATCATGCTGCTCATTCTGCACAAAACAGAAGATCAGAGCAGTTTTTCAGCTGCTGTTTTTTTTTCAAATGATAAATAATACTAACCTTGCTCTGCAAGATGAATTCTCACAATATTTGTGAGTTCACAAACTCCAGAAAATACATCTTGTACCAAGCCCGTTGATGTTCACTGATCTAAACCACTGGTGGTTCAGACCAATCATAGAGCGACATTGTGTTTGGGGCGTCATATGCAGCTGTGACGAAACCATGAAGCCAACACCGACGCCGGGGCAAACAAACAAACAAACCTAACACTACAATTAATTCTGTTCTTGCAGAATTACTCACCGTTTCCTTGATGAATGTTGGACAGCGAGAGGCACTTCGTGCATTTTTAGCTGGTAAAGATGTTCGTGCTTTTTTAACCCCCTTTGATGAGAACAAAGATGACATTTTCATCTGTGGCCGTGATTGGTCAAAACCAATGTGCACAATGCCGCATTGTCCAATCAGCCTGAAGTATTGTACAGAATGTCTCACCTTTCCCGAGCAAATCACTGTGGAGCAGTCCCAGACTGATATTGTGGAGAACTCCCTTGAGTGAATCACAATATCAATCAATTGTTGTATGCCAATGCTAATGTACGGTAAGTTGTTAAAAGGTTTATAATATTACTGCAACATTGATGCTAGTTTCATTCGCCCATCTGTGTTGCATTGTAACCAACATGGTGATTTTGCTTAATTCTCTTTGTTTTATGCTTATTCTTAAACTAAACGTCAACTGGGAGTGTCAATAATCATCTTGAAGCCTCCTTTTTTTTTTTTTGAAGGATTGTTTCAAACAACGGCTTGTTGTGAACTTAGCTGCCACTAGCTAGTGCATGTGAAAACAAACATTTGTATTTCCTACTTCTTTGCCAAAATAAGTCTGTTACTTTTTTCAACCTTAGCAAATGACATCATGAAAAAAATTAAAAAATTAAAAAAGGTGTTCAAAATTCTCAGTGTAATCTGAGAAATTTAAAAAAAAAAGTTCAGTTTGTATCATTAGCTAATTCATTATTTACTTTATTACATTTTTTTGGTCAAGAAACAAACAAGCAAACAAAAACAATTGGTATACTGAGAATACTTTTGCCACCTCTGCGTCTAATTGAATTCTATTGGCGCCATGCTGCGGAGATGTTAACATGGGACAATGCTAACAGTCCTCGGGACGTGTTTCCGCAGCAGAAAATGAGCGCTAAGATCACTCTGGCAACATGATTTATTCAAGGCGGCAAACTGTGTCTTGTGTAGACCCTAAAGGATCCTATTTTTATAGCCGTCAGCAGCAGCACTTCTCATACACACACATGCAGATTATGTATCGCGGCGACGCCTTTGGGCGGACACAATGTGCGTGTTTCCTCTCACGTCTCGTCTTAACCGTCTTGCAATGTTCGACACCCCCCAACTTGGACGCACTGGCAACGAGCTTTAATGGCACATATTTCCCGTGCTCTGGCCGAAACGGGATGCATCTTCTCCTTGTTAGCTTGATAAATAACAGCGCTGCTGGGAAAGTGCTGAATTTTAGCTTTCGGCCTCTATTTTGCGCTGGATGACATTAATTTTAAGTGGCGGGGGAAAGCAGCGAGCTAATACCGACAAATAAATAAAGAAGAGGGGGCACACAAGGGCTGAAATCGTTCTGCTGCGACCTGCTTGTACACACGCTCCTTTATTCAGCCGTAACCTACGCTCGCTGGCCAATGCATTCGGTCACACTCTAATGAGAGCCAATACAGTAAACAATATGATTTTTGGGGTGCACTGGTGCAGAATGGCTTTGAATCATAATGCCAACTGGTTCCAATGTTGCTCCTCTTATGTAGTCAAGGAAGTTCTATAAAAACATCACAAGCAATTTCAGCTCTGTAAATGCCGATACAATACCTTCAATTTAAGCATACTTAATGTATGTGTACTATATTTAGATTTTTTTTTTTTTTAAAGTTTAAACCACTTTAAGATTAAAGAGTTCTAAAAGATTAAATTCAGATATATTATACTTAAAATTTAAATACAACTGAAATGTACGGGATTAAAAAGTTATTGTGGGTTAAAAATAAAAGTTTAAACCATTGTAACATTTTAGGGGAAAAAAACGTAAATTATTTAATTCACACTGCACATGACAATTGAATGAAAAAAAAACTAAATAAAATTAAACACAGTTTTCAAAGATGAAACACAAATATTTGCACTGAAATAAGTTAAATACAACTAACTGAACTGTAAGCGGTGCTACTTCTGCATACCACTAGAGGGAGCCCATGTACTACTAGTGGTATGCCTACCACACTTTGACAATCACTTGACATCTGATCTCATTAGATTAGATTTTTACTTTGGCTTTATGTTTTCCTTTCAGATTTTTAGCTTTCTTGCCTCGACGAACACACGTTGCCGTTTAAGTATGGCGTCTAAAATAAGGTCCAGATTTTAGGAGCTGTGTAAACAATATATTTGATTAACTTTGCATTACGATACATAAAATGACATCATAATGTGTGCTTTTAATTCCATTCAGCCGGTTTCTCTCATTCTCGCGCATCCCAGATGTGGTGCTGGCAGTGCAGCAGTCTTCGCTTTTAATTTTCTGCCCGTATTTATCACACACTGTCGTTTGACGGTCACGTGACCGCGTGAACTACTGCCGAGTGGCAATTAAGGCTGATAAATCACTCATTTACAGGAAGAGGAGGAGGATGGAGGAAACGAGGAAGGAGTATGATACCAAGGAAGGGAAAGATTAATGAACAGCTTGTAGTCCTTCACAGATATTTTATTTGTTCATTTACTCCAAGCTGCGGCGTTATTGTGCGCGCGGGGGCCGGCGTGCGGAGGCAGACGCACAAAGAGAAGGATGCAGGTAGTTGCTGTGCTTTACTGCCTTTGTGACATGACTGCTTGTGCATGTATGCACCTGCAAACGTATTAAAATACAGTGAGACACTTGGCTGATGGATCTCCTCCGACTATAAACAGGAGAGTAAACGCACTCACAGCTCGGCATGCGGAGGAATTTAATTGCACTATCCTTTATTTTTTGTCAGCACGTCGTCAGAGATGTTGTTCCATCCCTTTTTATTTGGGCGTTTGGTGCTGAGGCTCACAGTGCAGTGATGGTATAAGTTACATCCGAAAGTGTGTCTCAGCAGCCCTGCTGCAGGTCAGTGCCCCATTGAGACTGCCCACTCACTTGAAAAAGGCTGATTAAAGATTCATGACAAAAGGGGGGAAAAAATCAGTGCAGCCTTTTTAATGACTGAGGAAGAAGACAGGTGGAGAGAGAGCGAGATGGGAGTGTTTTGTTTCACCTGCTCACAGGAAGCCATTGAGAAGTTTCCACCTGCAACCGTCAGCACAGATCTCATGTTGACAAACTAAACTGGGTCCCTGCGTGGCGACTTTGAACATTTTCACAGGTGACACGTTCCATGATCCCCCACCGAAGTTTACTTTGTAGTTTTCGTGTGGAGGTGGGGGGCTCAATTATGCGATTACAACCCCCACCAAATTGTTACCCTTATTAAATTTTACTGTTAAAATGAGGAATGAAGAATAAATACCGAGCTGCTGATTGTAGGCTGCGTTCAGAAATGAATGGGAGCGGAGCACACTCGGCCTCCGACACCACAAGAGGACGACGGAACGTCCACTTAAATAAACACGTTAAAGTTTGTCTTTTTATTCTAAAATGACTTACCTTAACCAGAATCCTGCGTCGCAATGTAGCCAAATGTACAATTCTGGTGTATTCATGCAACTTTTAAATCCTTGTGGAAAACAAAACCAAGTTGACTTCGACTTCTTTGTCTTCTTCTAAATCAGATGAAGAAGAAGAAGCAACTTCCAACAGAAGTATGGAAGTAGAGAAGCATAGTTAAGGCAACTTGACTTCAGTTTCCTCAAGGATCTACAACACTCATAAATCCAGCAGGATTGCACCTTTGCCTGTGAGTCTGGTCATATTAAGCCATTTTAAACTTAAGAAAATATAACATACCTGTTTTAGTGCCTGTACTTGGCTCCGTATTTTGGGGTACTTTGAATAACCAAACAACACATTTGAAAAACATTCGGAGTTTCTGAACAGTCTGAAAAAAGCACCGTGCTTGGAAGCGTATTTCTGAATGCACTTACAGTACGATGAGGGAACGTGAATTTGGAGCTGTCTAATGTCCATGCTCTCATTTTGTAAAACAAATTTATCCTATAAATAAAATAAAATAAAATAAAATAAAAAAAAAATAAAAAAATGTTTTAATTAAAATAATAATAATAATAATTTTTGACCCGGAGGGAAGAAAATAGTAAGAAAACCTGCAAAATAGCGAGGAAAAAAAATGCTAATAATTAAGTTATGATCACATTATGAAAACCCATGATAGAATCAAGCTGCAATCACCGAACCTTTAAGTAGCGACGGAACGCTATAATTGGATTTACATAATTCCCTATGGAAAATATTGCTTGAATTACATCATAAAAAAAAATCAAATAAAAAAATTTGCTTAAAAAAAACATGTTATTGTGGCGGCGTGAACCATGAACCGCAATGTAGCGGGCAACACTGCCCTCGAAATGACCAACACAGAACAAAAATTTCCCCACCGACATACCAGAAGTGTATCATAGTACCAAGACCGTCCTGCAAGAACCATTGGACATCCAGACTGTCCAGAAATACAAAAAAAAAAAAGAGAAGAAAAACAAATGGAAGAAGCTAGGCTAACTATTAGCTTATCAGGTTACTACGTTCTACATTCATTCGCCCCACCGTTTGGTAAAAAGTCACAGCCACTTTTGGCTTTCAGGTGCCTTAATAAGACACTCAACAACTGGTTTAGATGGTGAAAATAGTTTCTAGTATAATGTCGGCATTCGTTGATTAAAAAAAGAAATGTTATTGAATATTTACATTTTGGGGGCAGCAGAGCTAACCCCAGCTTTTTGGGGTGGAAAACGATTATTGGCAGCTCATGAATGGGCATCAATTATTCGCGGATTTTCACCATTTGATCGTATCTCCTGCGAATAGCGGTGAAACAGAGTTAACTAATGAATGTCAACACCAGTAAAAAGTGTGACGTTATTAGCATCCCACCACCTGGGCCGAACATCTGCAGCATCGCACTGCAGAGACACGACATACATCACCGCTACACACACGCGCGCACACGCACATCCTTATTGACATACTCGGTGCTCCTGCAAGGGCGAGGAATCGGCTTATTAGAGATGCAAAGGCCAAAGGTCAAGTACAGGTTCTGCTCCTCTAGTCGGCGAGAAGGTCAGAGGTCATCAGGTCGGTGTCAGACGGCTTGTGATCGGTTTATCACAGCACGGGTCAGCGGCGGAGCGGCGAGACCTTCACAAATCAAAGTTCATTTGCATTCAACACGTTCCCGCCCACCCTCATTTGTTTGTCTTGCATTCCTCCGCTGCAGTAACCACTCTCCTTTGAATAATTATGTGATCTTTTCATCTTCTATTAGCACTCTTTTTCCCTTGTGCTATTTTTTCATCTTCAAAGTGAAAGCTAAAATAGGGCGATCATTGCAATTTAATTACTACATATCCCTTTGTGAGTATGTTTGTTTGTGTGCGGAGATTTGCTGGCCTCTGCAGTTTTTTTTTGTTTTTTTTGGTCTGTGACTCCCGTTGCTTCCCCGTGTCGTCCCCCCGTAGTTTATTTAAATAGATGAGAAACGCAATTCCCAAATTAGGGGGAATCTCCTGTCGCATTTCAGTCTCTTCATAACAACCCCCAGCATTGCACTGCATCCCCTTGACACGCACACATGCGCTGCACGCATACACACACAATATTGCAGACACAGCATTTTTCACTCTCAGGGGTAAAAGGTTTTCATAAATGAAAATAAATACTTTTCTTCTTATGGAGAAGAGAGAGCAGGCGGTGGCAGGAATGACTGTTTGATACCTGAATGCAAGCAAATAAATGACTTATTTTCTTGTAGAGCGTGTGCATTGTACAGTAACTATATTGTGCAAGTTAGTGCTAAAACATACTGTAGGTCAGAAGAAAACTGAAGAAATAAAATCATTTCACAGGAAATTACCATCATTTAATATAATTTTTTTTTTTTTTACTCATTTGCTCCCAAAATTGTATAAACACGTTCTATTTTAAATATTGTCATGGTCTCAAAAATGTATTTACTTGTTTTTTGTTTTTTATACTAGAGCATACAGAAGGCTTTGATGCAGCCTCTGACCTGAAGAGGCCTCTTAAAGCGATGGGAGTTAATACAAAAAAAAAAAAAAAACGACCAACAGGTGGCAACGAAGTATAAGAGATCAACCATGGTCATGTTGCAACAAGTTCTTTTCCCCAGTGTTTTGAACAGGTTTGTGAATAATGATGAAACTTACCTATATTCTACAGACAGAGATACAAATACACTTTTTTTCCCTGATGAAAGAAGAGAGCCTAACCTTTCTTTTGGTAGGTTCCATGTTTTTATAGCACGAGAACACAATATTCTGTATAAAAGGTATTCAATATTGATTATAATCTTGCCCAATCTTTTGTTTTAGTGCATGGATAAGATCAGAATTATCCATTCTTGCATCTTGTTTTAATTGTCTGATTTGATTTGAAAATGGTCCTACTACCTGTCTAATCTTTGTGTTACAGCCACGCTAAGGTCACGTATGCTTTTTCTTTTCTTTGTTTCCTCTCGACATTTCATTCAACAAAGCTCTGACAGGTCCATAACTATAACTCTCCTCCTTCTGCGTCCTCTTTGGTCAGCGACTAAACGAGTCTGTCAGAAATAAAGAGCATTTATCTTATCTGCTGCCTCCACTCGCCGCCTCCCACGTCACGCAAACTGATGTACACGAGCCTCTCCGGTTGGCGTGTTTTTGTGCACGCGTGTTGACAATGTCGCATATTTTGTCTCATTTTGTTTGAGTGGGTAGTCCATATAGTGTGTAGCAGAGAGGCTCGGAGGAGTTGTTGTTTGTCGTCCTTACTTATTGTGGCATACGTCCATCCATTTTCAAGAGCACTTGTCCTAGCTTGTCTCGGCTAAGTTTGGGGCGAAAGGTGGAAACTGGTCACAAAGCAGCAAAGACGAATCTTGCAGTGGAAGCTCCAAAACCAAATACTGTACCTCAAAAGTGGTTAGCAGTCAAACCGTCATCCCGCGTGACATATCGATATCATGAGATTTCAGCTAAAGCAGCTGAAGTGGAGCTGGCAAAGTATGAAGCACTTAAAAAAAATAATTCTATTTTGGTTCTCAGAATGCATTGAGTGACACAATGCTTTTAATTTTGAAAGTTATAAGGACATTGATTCTTCTCATATGTGTGTTTGTATTACCAGTAGTATAGTCATATTTAACACATTTATGTTTATGTGTCTTACCCTATCTTTATTTTTTAATTATTAAAAAAAAAAAACATTTGAACAAATCGTGACTGGTAAAATTCAGGTCAATTCCTTGCACAACTTACATTGCCAACTTTAGCACTGCTTGCAAAAATTAGGATTTGCTTTGTTTCGGATGACAAGTCCATAGATTGGCCTGCAAACAAATACAAAAGGACAACGAAACGTCGGCTTAACAACTACTTTGGAGTTTTTCTTTATAGTTTAAAATTGGTAATAATCGGCTACTTGGCCGATGATTTTGGCCTGTTTGAAGGGTCATAATCATCCGGCTGATTAATCAGTTTTTGTATCACCAACAAAAAAAGGCAAGGCATGTGTGTAGACTTTTGATATCCACTGTTCATTTGTGAACTTGTTTTTGCCCATGCCACCGTACCTGTGCGAATTTCCGCAAACACTTGAAGACGGTCCTTTGTGTGAAGAAGAAGAAGAAAACGAGAGCAAAGGGAGGATGCGCTGGAGACGGCGAGATGAAACGTGTGATAATTCTCCTGCTTCCTTGAGGCCTCTCGCAGCCCTGTAGGGCCCCTATAGGTCCCCTGGCACATGCCTGAGCAGAAAGTCGGGGCCTGCTAATTGGCCCCTGTGATAACACCACCAGAGAGAAAAAAAAAATGGTGTGGGGGGGATGCCGTGTGGATGTTTCTGTTATAGAATCATAGTATCGCCCGAACGCTTATTTTCGTATTTCACCCCTAAGTAATAATTTATAGGTTTGTAATTCTCCTTTGAAGGGTGTTTGACTTGCAAGCGGTGACGAGTTTTCTTCCGATGCGTTCGCTCATTGAAGTCGGAAAGCCTCTGAAAGACAATTAAAAGCGTGCGCGTCAGTTCAAAGCGCCGCTTCAGTCTGTAAACAGCTTGTTTCTCTCTAATTGTTTCATTATCTCCGTGTGCTTATTAAATGTAGCGTAATTGTTAATTACCACAGTAGCTTCTGTAAAGGATTTGTCTTGAGTATCAAAACAAATTAATTAAACCCAATGCGTGCGCAACAACAGACATGATAACAGCAGGTGTGTGAGTTCGTCTTTCACTTCCAGTGCTAAGCTCGTTTCTTTTAATCCCTCAATGAGATTCAAATGAGATTCACAGCTAATTGTAGCAAGGCAGGTAAATGCAGATTCTTTTAATTATGAATCATTGAAAATATTCTGGTAAAATATACCGGAAACCATTAAAAAAAAAGAAAAAAAAAAAGTGTGTTTAATTTAAAGGTTAAAATGTTTGGCTCTCAGTAGTGTGGACCTCTGCCAAGACTAAATCATCCTAAAGTGGGGTACAGATGCCAATTTTTAACTTTGAACTGATTTTCAAGATGTAAGCTACCTCACATATGACAAGGAATACGTTAGAATCTTAATGTTGATCATATATGAAGATTTGAAATATTGTTACTTATTTTTGGCCCGAACCACTTTCTGAGCTGATGAATAAGGAATAATCACTCTTAACACAATGCACACCACTGGATGATCGGTCAGGAATCGGATCATGAAAAGAATATTGTGTGACAATATAAGCACCAAATCTACCAAAGAAAGTGTAGAAAAGTTTAGTTTATGGCTTTTTCTCTTCTGTTCTTTTGTGATCAATAATAGAACATAGTTTGGTTTCACCAAAAACACTGGAAACTAATACTTTTTTTATTTGTGTGACTCCTCAAACTATAAAACAATAAAAACAAAACTGAAAAGGGGCCTCTGATCACAAGGTTACATTAAAAGGAAAGTGCATTGTTATGGCTGAGTCGCCACCTGGTTTGAGTTGGACATCATCGGCTTTTTTACATCGTCATTCACGCCTGCTCACGATCACAACAAACTACTACCAGAACACATGCTGTGCTGGCCTCAAATCCAAAGCAATGCAAGGCCGCCATCTACAGGGATCTGTTAGTCATAACAAACCGGAATTCCACAGACAAGCTTGGCAAGATCCTCTTCTATGACTTGAAAAACGATCTTGACAAATATATTTGTCGGTGGCACGAACAGACTGCTTGCAATCCATTTTTATCTTAATTAGCTTCTTGAACTTGAAACATTGTGTGGTGCTTACAGTTTTGCCGCAGACGCCAGCGGCACTATATGCGACGCACATCTGCACTATTGATAGATGATGCAGGTGGAAACACTTTATTTCAATTAGCGCACAGGAAGCAGGAAATAACCGGCAAATCAATTGTCATTCCGATGCGCGGGGGCTCTCGAGATCCACTTTGTCCACCCGTAAAAGATGAAAGTGGCCGAACCGAGATGGGGGAGGAAGTTGCTGCTGTCCAGTGCATCGATAGTGGGAGACATTTTGGACAGTTTTGTGAGGGAGCCCTCAAATTTCTTTCCTTCGAACTGCCTCACTCCACAATTGAAGCACTGTGCTTGAATATAGGAAATTGAAAATAACATTACTTAGTAATAGGGATGTAACGATACCCAAACATCATGATACGATATTATCACAATATTAAGGTCACAATGCGATAATTATCACGATATTCTGGGGAGGTTAGCGATACAAAAAAAAGGTCACAATATTGTAAAAAAAAACAAAAAAAAAAACGAGCTCATACTAAAAAAAACACACAATATTGTGTTTTTGTATATGACAGCAATAAAAAATATAAAAATGTTATAAGAATTATAATATATATATTGAGGCACACATTGAGTTCCTACACATATTGAATCTGTTCACAAGCATATTATGTTCCCCTTAATCTGACCGTTATTGTGGCTTTTTAACATCCATCCATCCGTCCATCCATCCATCCATCCATCCATCCGTCCATCCATCCATCCATCTATCCATCCATCCATTTTCTTAACCACTTGCTCCTCACAAGGTTTGTCGGGGTGCTGGAGCCTATCCCAGCTGGCTTTCGGGCAGTAGGCGGGGTACAATTGCAGGCTTTTTAACATAGAAGGGCCAAAACATGCCTTGTGAAAATTAAACTACACTAAACCACCAGAGGGTGTTACAACTGCACAAATGGAAATCAACCCGACTTTTTTTTTTTTAAACAGATATGCTGCTTTTATTTTCGTGACATGACGACGACGATATATTGTGGCAGTTTTATATCGCGATATCACGATATTGCCATTATCGTTACATCCCTACTTAGTAATGAATACATTCACATTTTAAAATACATTTTAAAAATGATGAACATAATAAAGTTGAAAGTTAAATACAACTGAACTGTACCTAGGCAGCTATACTGTGTTACCAATGTCAACACCACACTTTGAGAATCACCGCTTTATTATTATTATTATTATTATTATTATTATTATTATTATTATTATTATTATTATTATTATTATTATTATTATACATACTGTTGCTTTAAAATATATATTTAGACAAGTGAGAACAAATTGTTTTGATTTTAAACCAAAACTTCCCACAAGGCTTTGCGCAAGGCAGGTAAAGAAGGGGAGGCAAGTGCAGCCGAGCGGGTCACACACAAGGTAACCTGACATGTATGGTGATATCAGAGATGAAGAAGAAAAAAAAACGCTGGTGCGTGTGCACACTACATCACGCGCGCACACACCTTAAAACGCGGCCGGCGCTGGGATTTGTTTGTGATGTTGGTGCAGTGGACCGAGTCTGAAGAGGTAGTAACAGTTTGATGGCGGCCTTTATGGAGACACTATATAACACCTGTGACAGTCTATTCAGTGCATGTCAGCTTTGGGCTCGGGTAGTGATGGGGAGCCATGGGGGGGTGGTGGGGGGGGGGGGGGGTATGTTAGTGGTGGTGGCGGGGGTCGTTCTTGTGCACCGTTTCCTCCTCTAAAAGGAAAGATGAGGGCGAGACAAGTGAGACACTTTATCAAATGTCAGTGCCAAACCATCGTGCCATAATGATAATCGGGCCTGATTTGAGCATTTTTCCTACCTTGCAATGTCAGCAAATGCTGGATACGTCGGCTTTCTCTGATAGATTATCCTGAGTGATTATCCTGTAGTGTGGAGTGTATTAAAACTGATTCACCTCCCTGCTCAATCTGCTTGAAAAATTTGGGGTCGACAATTGTAAATGTTAAACCTGTTCAATAGTTAGGACGGTAAACGCTTAACTGCTGTACATCCATAAAAAGCAATCAGGCCAAATTTGAGGATCTCTTCCCTCCAATTAAAGTCAGCTAAGGCCCGATCTGTGAAAAAATTATCATCAACATCTATCGATTGATTATAGTGTGGTGTGAGGGACGATAACAGCGATTTTTTTTTGCTCCCCAATCTGCTTATAAAACAGTTGGGGCTGATGGTAAATGGAAAACATGTTCAATAGGTACAATCACAAATCCTTAAGAGCCTCTAACTATTGGGTCAAGTTGGAATATTATTCCTCCCGCTGAGATGAATTTCAACAAAAGTCCCGATTTTTTATGTCTTTAAGATACGTCTGTGGTGTGGAATGTGTTAAGACTCGCCTTTCCCCTCTTCAATCTGCTTAGAATACACAGTTGGGGCCAACAATTTACAAATGTTGAAAGTGATTATTAATAAATACCATCACAAAAATTCAATTGGCATAAACACATAAAGATAATCAAACAAGATTTTAGAATATTTCGACCACTTAACTTCAGCCAAGGTCTAATTGTCGAATGTCTCTGAAAGATTATCCTGAGCGATTATCTTGTGGTTTGAGGTGTTTTACCCCCTGTAAATCAATCAGGGGAGGTAATCCATCCATCCATCTCCTTGACCGCTTATTCCTCACAAGGGTCGCGGGGGGTGCTGGAACCCATCTCAGCTGGCTTTGGGTAGTAGGCGGGGTACACCCCTGACTGGTTTCCAGCCAATCACAGGGCACATAGAGACGAACAACCACTCACAGGCACACCTAGTCGTCAATCAACCTGCCATGCATGTCTTTGGAATGTGGGAGGAGACCGGAGTACCCGGAGAAGACCCACGCGGGCACGGGGAGAACATGCAAACTCCACCCAGGAAGGCCGGAGCCTGGACTCGAACCGGAGTCCTCAGAACTGGGAGGCGGACGTGCTAAACCAGTCAGCCACCGTAATCATAAATATTAAATCCATCATTTACTCCTATCATTCTGAGCCAATCAGGATTCTTGGGCTCTTCGACGGGTGCAAATAGATGAACAACAAACTGGTTGTGTGTTTGTATAAAGTGTCTCACGAGACATTCTCCACTATCGAAATCATAAAAAGTAGTTAGACACAAGCGTTGCCAGGTGGGAAGTATAGGATTATCTTACCATAGAATCAAAATTATCGTATTTTGCTGGAAATTATCGTACACTCGTCATAACCAAAATATAGTCGTTCTTGTGTTACGGTCTCACCGCTCACAGGCACTCAGGGTTTCGTTTTTGTTTAACGTCACTGATCTGTATATATTACTGATAGGTGGCTTGAGTCTTGAGTGATTCCTGTTTGAGAGTGTCTTCTGGGGACGGGCACTTACCATTCAGCCAATCAATGCATGGACATCACTCGGTTCTCGTGCTCAGCAAAGCGCGATTGGCTGGTATTATGTCACATGAGAACAGATACCTTCAGGGATTGCAAAAAACTCTGGCAGTTTCAGTTTTCCCGCCAATAATACGAAATGGTCCAATTATCGTACATTTGCCATTTTTTTAGGATGATTGATCGTACGTTGTACAGAGGGTCAAATTATCGTACAAATACGATAATTATTGTACACCTGGCAACACTGTTAGACACAACTCAGTTGCCACATAGCATTCGGCTCGTTCTTCTACTTGGATTTTCTTGCACCATGCTGCCTCTCACAGGTCACTGTTGGCACTACAGCAGACATGTTTATGTGTTACGAGTACACCACACACGATAAGAGCAGGAAGCACACACATGCGTTTTTTTTTTCCTTGTCAAAACAAAATTTGTTAGGAAGTTAAACATTGTTGAGATAATAGAATACGTTTTCTTTTCCTTTTGGACTCGCTCCACAAGATCCATCAGCCCACCTCTCATTGGTTCCCCATCTCTGCGGTCTTCTGTTTGCTCTGTGATTGGGTATCGAATTAGCCCGCTGATTGGATATTGAAGGTAGGAAGACTGATGAGAGGATTTGGCAAAGCTTTCTCCTGCGAACCTCATTACTCACACTTAACACGCGCACACACACTTAGAGACAGCACACAAGTTTGTTGTATGGATGATTTCACTTAAAAACTCTAAATCGGGCTTTCACAAACTTTTTCAACAAATTAGAAATATATTGAAGACCCCCAACTATACTTCCATTTATGGTGCCTGGGTGAGCTGGAGTCTATCCCAACAAAGTGAGCGAGCGTTTACACTCATGTAGACATTTTAGTCTTCAATTCAGCTAACATGCACTACTAGGAAGAAACAAAAAGGGGAAAGAAAAAAACAAAACAAAATGCTTAAAATTACTCAAAATCGTGGGGGTGGGGATCACTGATTTTTGACAAAGAGCACAACAGATGTGAATTTCTTCCTGCAAGATGAATCAAAAAGCCCTTTGCCATGAAAATGAACAAATAAAGCAGCAAGCAAACTTGTCCTGTGTGACCAGGTGCCATCTGATCGCGTACTGCAGAGGAAGCGTTGCCCTGGGAGAGTGCCGCGTGCAATTGTGAAGCGGATGTGTGAAAAGCTTTGCGCTGATTTATGCTGTGTTTCATCCCACAATAAAGATTATGGATGATGCTATTGATTTAGCCGAGGCAGTGGCCATGACTGGACTGGCGGGGAGAAAAGACAATTTGGCTCATTACCATTCACGGGGAGGAAGCCTTTCGTCCGTTGTGTGTGTGCGCATGTGCGTGTGTGTAAATGTATGTGAACCAGCGACTTAGATCACCGTCTGTATTAGCGTCGCGACTCTTCCCTTCTTTTGTGTTGAAGTTCCTTTTCCACGAGTGACACAAGCAGTCAGGAGGGAGGCATGAAAGTATCGACTCAGCTTTGATTTAAAGCTCCAAAGTGCACATACGCACGGAGGGATATTGTTCGACTCTCACTATAGCCAAAACATTAGGCACACCTGATCTAAAGTTTCTACTTTGACACTCAAAACAATGCTGCGTTCGTACGAGTAGAGTGGTGTTACATTACATTTAAGAATGTGGCAGACTAGGAGGTGTTTATAATATAATGATGCCTTGAGATACAAGTGAGATGACTTACAAGAGGAAAAACTTCTGCAACCATTAAATGTTGGCAAACGTCTGGTGACGTCTTTATAAACTCAGGAAGTGACTCATATTTTCAGGTCAGTTCCAAAATTGTTCGACAAATTAACACCTCTTTTAGAAACACGCCTGTTTTCTTGTTTTCATTTTTTATTTTATTTTTTGCAAAAACCCGCAACCATTCGCCACTCAGTGGAATAAGATCTTTACTGAAGTTTACGGAGTCCTTATGTGAAAGTTTGCGTCATACTGCCCCTGCTGGCCAAATTGCACACAACACAAAGAGCACAATGAATGGATCGTGATGGCCAATCTGTTTAATTCTTTACATTCTATTTAGACATGTTAATACTATTATACTTTAACACAATCTTTAATCTTCTTATTTAAAAACAAATCACAAAAATATAGATATTTTTTTTGTTTATGTTTTGTTTTTTTGTGGAGGATTGAATGTATTAATGTAATTTCTATTCATTTCGATTGGGAATGATGATGATTAATGATTAAAATACTTAATTTCACATAAAAATATTGATTCAAATGTAACATTCGGAATGCAGTATATTATCATAGTGTTTACTTTTAAATCAATTTCAGAACACTTTGCTACAGCCAGCATTGTCGACACCAATGCCGTAATCTTAAATAAAATGAACAACAATAATGAAGCGTATGCTGAGGTCTACAATGTCAGTAAAGCAACTTGCAGATTGCCACATATTGTGACTATCAATTCATTAACATGCAGACAACTTCCATTCATGTCAGGCAACTGCAGCACAGGAAAAGTAAGCACATTTAATTACTACTTTTTTTTCCTCTACAACATTACGTTGATCTTTCCAAATTGTTGTCACAATGCTGCTAATACGTTCGCCCATTTTTAGCGCACGCATGGGCCGACTGAAAACAACGGCTATTATTAGCAGTAATATTAACGGAATGCTGTTTTGCTGACGCCGATTAGAGGACAATGGCGGCAAAGTGCACTTCTCTTTAATTAATTAGCTCCTTTTTGTTTCCGGAGGCCATATACGGCAACATCAACAACATGCACACACACAAATATAATCATGTACTTTTCAGTGCACACACAACAGTTTGCTTTTTAGGGTGGGGGAAAGCAGGAAGTGCGGAGAAGAGGAAAGGGGTAATATCAGCAGGCTATCTATCCTCTATTCCACTGGTGCAAACCCAATCCTCTTTGGAAATAACAAATGCATAAAGGAGCCACAACACAAATATATCTGCCTGGCTCAGATAGATAGGGCTATGCTAGAGTTTAATACCCTTATGTAAACCAGTAACAATCAAGCCCTAACACACACCCCCACATCACCACTAAGGGGACAATAAGGAACACGCTCCATTCTCTCTCTCTCTCGCTCTCTCTCTCTCTAGATATGAACAGTAATGACTGATTGTGTGTTTGTACGTGTGTGTGTAAGCGACTGAGCTGTTTTCTTCAGCCGATATTGAACAATGCGCTAGCCCAGATTGTTGGGCTCCCCGGCGCTTGTTGTGCTTGTTTGTTGTGTTGGAGAGTCGTCCGCGGCCTGACCCCGGGAGATCGCGGCCCGGCTATCCGGCGCTCGCTCTCATTTGGCTCGCTCCTCACCGACTGCTCGTTTGATGGCTCACTCAACCAAAAGTGATCGCGGCAATTTGTCTGGAGACTTTGCCTCCTCTGCCGGAAGGGAGGCGATTACTCGGGTGACGAGAGTTCAAAGCTGAGAAGACTTGTTGGTTCTGAGTGGAGGGTCATTGTTAACTTGGAACGGCCAAGCCATTAAGTGGTTCTTAAAGTCCTCATGAAGTGAAAATAAATTTGGCACATCATAGAAAAGAGTCAAATCAAGCTGTATGTCATCAAATGCTGCGTTTTGCATTGTGTCCTGATGAAATACATTTTGACCAAGAAGGGAGGAACATGACGGATGATCAATATAATGTGTGTATTTGTGCTTAGCATGGAGTTATAAAATGGCAAAGGTTAATATCATACATCAACTGCCATCTGCATGTATGAGAAGAAAAATCACTCACTTTGAGCGCTCTCGTTTGGGCTGATGAGTTAACTCGCCGCTTGACATTTTGCTCTTGCCGGCTGAAGAGAAATGTCTTTTTAGGGGTGTGCGTGTGCGTGTGGTGTACATATGTTGGCATTTGTAACCGCCCTGCTCTTCAACACAGCGTCCCTTTTGTGCAACAAATGGTTTCTCTTTTTGTGTCTAGCTGGGTGCAAGGATGAAAAATTTTAACCACAATCATAATTACAGAGTCCTTACTCAACTCGGTGTTGACAGCACACAGAAAGATTTGCTAGCGAAAATATTCAACAGGTTCACTATTTACGGTGGTCAGGCAGAGGTGTTTTGAGAAGGAACGATAAATCTGAACACACCCCACACCACAGGATAATCTCTCAGGAGAATCTTTCAGAGACATTCAAGAATCTGGACTGGACAAGTATGCATGTAGCCAGGCTTTTGTTAATGTTCATGTCACGATCATGGAGTCGGTGGCTCAGCCCGACTTTCTGTTCGTCACAAATCCATCCATCCTAATTATTGAACAGATTTAACATCTACGATTGTTTGCTCTGACTGTTTTCTGAGTTGATTGGAGAAGAAAGAACACACTTAAGGCATCTTACAACATAGGATAATTGCTAAGGATCATCTTTCAGCGTGAAGACCGTTATGAAGGCCAGAATCACAGAAGTCAACCTCATGAAGAGATCGCAGATATGGATAGATCCCCTTTCCAGGAATATGATGTTTCATGAGAGGGGAAGCAACAATAAAACAAAAATACCAATTATGGTTTTGCCAAATGCGCTAGAGTAAAGATCTTAAATCAAGAAGAAACGGTTCTACAGAGGAGAGCCGCTCTAATTTCCGTGTGTAGGCCATTCAGAACCCAATTTAGGACACATTGATGATTTTGTCTGCAGGGTTGTAAAGCTCGATGCGCAACACGGAGTAGAGCACAAACATAGCAATCTCTGCTAGATGTGTATGGTTGCGTGTGTTGATGCATGTGTGTCACAACATCAAGTTCAACCTGATCAGCAAGCGTAATGCTGCACTCTCTCTGCCCTATAAGACCCTGCTTGGAAAGCATCAAATATTTATACGACATTATCCGCCATCATATAGGCTGTAAGTAAAGAAAACATTCTCACCGACTTTCTATTGCATTACCGAATTCAAGCCCGGGTCTGGGTTTGTTGCCTTGTTACAGATTTATTGTCTTTTATCCGCCATGTTTCTTGAGGAACACTCAAGCGGTTGCGCCGAGAGCCCGCTGGGTAAATGATACCATCGTAAAGCAGACATGCCATCGCAAATACTATTTACAGATCTCGCCTGGGGATTTGTGACAGTTTTTTTGATCTGCCGACTGAAAGGGAGGACGGCGAGGAAGTACAGAGAGTAAGTGTTAATTCTACACGGCAGACACTTGAATGGCTGCTGTTGTTCTGAAGGCTGTTTTATGGAGCAGAAACAGCCGGCTGCGGGTGTTGTTTTCCCCGTGATTGATTGCTCCGGCCCCGGGGCTGTTCGCAGCGCGCCGCGTTTTGTTTGAGTATTTACTGGAATGTTGGGAGGATAAAACTCAGCCGCCTCAGCCGTCGCGCTGCGGCGGGAGACTGAGAGTAAGGCGACAAAAACCCACACACGGAGATAAATAGGGACACTTGGGTGATGGTGGGGGGATAATGTCGACAACACAAGGATGTACACTTGCGATCAGGACTAGATACTGGAGCACCAGATGAGGACATAACCTCATTTAGTAACTGGTTAGCAGTTCACGTTTGGTGAAGTAACAGCAAGTACAAGGGACTTGTCCTACAAAGATGAAGTAACCTGGATGTGTAAAGAAGGTTATTTATTTTGAGGTAAACCAGCACATTTCATCAAATGGGACTGAAGAATGTGGTGGTGGTATGCATGGTGAGCAAAGAATGAAGATAGGATTAGACCAGGACTGCAGCCTGCAGCTGTGGAGCCACTTGTGGCTCTTTAGTCCCTCTCCTGTGGCTCCCTGAGGATCTCTACAAAAAAAAAAAAAATAGGAGAAATTAATTAATTTTTAGATAAAATATTCTTTGAATTAATTAATAATTTAGATTAAATAATAATAATAATAATTGAATATTTAAAAAATGTCAGAATCCAAAGTTGTAATTTGTCAGAAAAAGACGAAAGTTCTGATGAAAAAGTTATAAAATAAATAAATAAATAAATAAATAAAATAAAAAATAAATAAAAAATGTCCAAAAAGTGACCACAAATTGTACAAAAGGAGCAGAAAATTAACATATTATGTATACAAAATTGCAAAAAAAAAAAAGTCGAAAAATTGTTTTTAAAAAGGCAGAAAAGAAAATCTTCAAAAAGAATAAAATTCCAAGAAAGGCACAAAATTGTTGCAAATTGGGATTGCCCAAAAAGTCAGAACATTATTTTTATTTTTTTTATTTTTAAATAGGCAGCTCGTTTGACATCATCACTAAAGATCTTCATTGTGTGTGTGTGTGTGGGGGGGGGGGGGGGGGGAGGGGGGGAGTTAGTAAAATAGTTTTCTTTTTCCAGGTTTCCACATTAAATCCAGTAGTTTTGATTGAGCATATTATACAAAGTGATTTAATATAAATTAAGAAGTTAATCTGGAAAGGGGGGGGGGGGGGGGGTCACTTATTGAAATTGTCTTCGACGAGACATCGCCAAGAATTCCCCCAAGAAATAAAGAAATATGCAACTCTTATGTAACTTTAAAATTACACTGAAATGATAAATATTATTTGGGTCTCAATGGTGATTGTCAGCTTGTTTGAACTCATCACTTGGTTTTCTTTTATGTATGAGGAGTGGGGATTTTGACCTGCTCAGTGTGCAAAGAGTCTTGAAGTGATATATGCAGTGAATAAAACTGAATTGTACTGAAAATTAATTTGACTTATATTGTGGACCCTGGATTGGCTGGCAACCAGTTCAGGGTGCACCCTGCCTACTTCTCGAAGCCAGCTGGGATAGGCTCCAGCACCCCCACGACCCTTGTAAGCAGTTCAGAAAATGGATGAACCGCTTGACAGAGAGCAGCCACGACCTTCAGTCTGTCTCTTTTGCCATTCTTTCATTCACATTTTTCACACGTCGCTCATTCAGCCTGTCAGCCTCTCCACAGAAGCCGCCGCTTGTCTTAAAACTAACGACGTGTGGGTTGGGTGTGTTTATACCCACTGAATACTTCATTAGCTACACCTTTGCCATGCATCCATCCATTTTCTAAAGTGCTTGTCCTCATTAGAGTCTCGGGTGAACTGGAGCCAACCAGCTGACCCTTGTGTTGTGAGCAAGCAGACATCACAACATCCGACCCCCGTCAGTTCATGTGGTTACCTGGCAGTGAAAGCACTGTTTAGTGCTTGCTGTTTCCCTTTTTGTGCTGGTATTTTGTCAAATGGGTGTTTCTAACCATCCTATAGGAAAGTGAATGAATGCTGAGAACAAGAATTTTTGACGAACACCTGGTAAGGGTGTTAAAATAAGATCTGGAACTTTCTGATGCTGAGGGAGGTCATAGAAATGTACAATCTCACCGAAATGTTATAGACGATAATCTGAGTAGGCTATGTGTGATATTAACACATAATCAATGAATGGCCACCAATTAATACTTAGTTGCAGCTGCATGCTTACAGAATGTTTTGGGCTACATCTGTGCTGTCACAAATTGCATCTGAAGGAGGTACAGTGCTCTAATTAAGTCTTGCTGATGCCCACACACCTGCATCCACGTCTTGAGTCGTCCACCGGTGTCTTATTATGGGTCTGTAGTGGGAGTTGGTGGGGAGGGGAAACAAGAGGTGGACTATATGTAAGTAGCTGCGTGCGGCAGAGGGAGATTTACATCTACACACAGATTAAAAGAAGCTCAGTATGTGATTAAGAGAATCACCATCTATAACAGCGCTAAGCTTCAATATCTGCTGCCAAATGTGGAAATTAGGCGACTGCGTGTTTTGTGGTTCCTAACGTATAGGGAACCACGTACACGCATACGCACACACACTTGTGTAAAGGCATGTTGCTGTGGGTGTTTTCTATTTGATGAATGCCAAATTCCTTTCAACTCATTTTTTTCCCCAAGTCTGCCCTCTGCCTGCTCCAGTTCCCCCTCCATCCTTAAACTGTCAGCAGTCATGTTATGTGTGTGTGCGCATCGGCACAAGTGTGTGTGTGTCCACTCCTCCTTCTCCACTGTCAAAAGTATTTGGTATGTATCCTAATTAGCTAATAAAGGCCTCAGTACGGCTCAGTGGGAGGGGCGGGGACATGCAAATGAGCTAGAAGTTCACTCAGATAATACTGACCGCTGGTGGCACCGATATGAACAATAATAATAATAATTATAATAATAATTATAATAACAATAATAATTGGCCTGGGATTGGCTGGCAACCAGTTCATGGTGTACCTCGCCTACTGCCTGAAGCCTCCTGGGATAGACTCCAGCACCCCCTCCCGCGACCCTTGTGAGGAAGAAGCGGTTCAGAAAATGGATGGATGGATGGATGCATAATAATAATATTTATAATAATAATAATAATAATAATAATAATAATAATAATAATAATAATAATAATAATAATAATAATATTATAAATACCTCATACTAGTACTATAAATCCTGCTACTGGTAATAATTCTAATAATAATACCTAATATGCCTGCTGCTACTACTAATTAATGAAATAATTGAAAAACTAAAATTATGATAACTACAATGACATCAACTACTAATTATTATTATTTACTACTAATTTTGTTGTTGTTGTTCTTACAAATGATAATAACTCTAGTACTACTAAAAAGAATCAGAATACTATAACTGCAACTATGACCACAACTACTACTACTGTCTTCTTCTTCTTCTTCTTCTTCTTCTTCTTATTATTATTATTATTATTATTATTATTATTATTATTATTATTATTATTATTATTAAATGGCATAGACGAGCTAATGAAAATTAACATCAGTGCAAGACTCCAGTTATTCTAATTATGTGTGCATACAACAATATTCACAGGCATAGACTTTATTCTTCTCTGTGTGGCTAATGACTATTTACTACAGCTTCGTTGGGTTGGGGACCTTCGCTGCCACTTCGTCTTCCTCTTAATTACATTGCATCTCTTCCAGTTGGCCTCACTGCTGTCCAGAATGTTGTGGTAAAATGTGGTATTCACCTAACCCTATCAACACAACATGTGGAGAGTGTTGTTTTTTTTTTGAGCGGGTGCTGCTTGCTGGCTGGCTCGCTCGTTCTCTCAGATAAGCGAGGCGAGGAACACATGCTCCGAGGCGAGTCATTTCAGCGGCGCTCTTCAGGTCCATCACCTTTGGCGGCAGTGCTTGTCTGGCGTCCTTTAGCCTTAAATCAGCCGGCTGTCTCCATGTGTGAAAGCTCTCTCCTCCTCTCTCGCTCCATAACTCATCCCGTCTGTCTCGCTTCTCTCGCTCGCGCTCTCTCGCTTGCTCGCTTTCGCATAACTCTTTGGGTGTCTCGCCATCGCTAACCTGCTTTTTCAACCCTTCCTTTTTATGTTACCGTTTATGGTTATATCAGTCCTTTTCCTTCTTCATTACCATATCTGTCTGTTTTTTTTTTCTTTTTTTTAATTCCTCTATACTGCGTTCACATCCATTTCCATGCTATGAGTCCGAATAAGGCACCACTGCCCGTCTTGTTGTCCTTTTTTAAATTTTGTGGTTTGGTGAGCAGTGATCTGATTGTGTGGAAGGCAGAGTAATACATTCAGGGGCAAGTGAGGTCATAACCTAAAAGATGAGGACCTTCCTTTCTGTCTTTCTAATAAACAATTTGTATTTAATACAGAGTGACGAAATATAAACATGAATAAAAGTAATGTCTTTTTCTCATCAATGTCAAACGATTCTGCAAATAAACAATGAAAACACTTTCATAAGCATCCTTGGCCAATGATGAAATAAATATTCAATTATTATTATTATTATTTAATCTAAATTATTAATTAATTAAAAGAATATTTTATCTAAAAATTAATTAATTTCTCCTATTTTTTTTTTTTTTTTGTAGAGATCCTCAGGGAGCCACAGGAGAGGGACTTACTAATGGGGGTATATGCCATGGAAGAGGCAGGACATCCGTGTTTTTGCACATCTGCTTTGATTCCGGTTGCGACGTGTGGGCCACGTTCCAACACTCGCATCCCCCACCCCTGCGCCCCCCAACCGTTGATGGGCGGGAGCACGCAGGGCTTCTCAGCTCTCTGAAGGGCTTCGGACAACTGACAGACACACTACACACTCGCACCCGTCGACAGGAACGCGCAACCGAGAGGCACAAAGTTGGAACCACAAGTATTGGGACGCGGCCCACACGTCGCGACCCGGAACCGGGATCAAAGCTGATGTGCAAAAACAGTCCCGCCTCTTCCATGGCATATACCCCATAGCATTGACAATTGAAAAATTTGTGACGTCTGAATCGATGCTGATATAATACCTCCAATACTGAATCTTTCTGCTCTGAAATTGTTTCTTTCATCAAAATAGCAATACTTTTGATACACCAGTCATTTGAGCTCATGTATAATCGATGAAAGTAACCTTGTCTCATTGATACATGGTTGAATTCATCAGCAATAAATTACTTGTACTAGTATTCGCAATGAAGTTAGCTAAGACTTTAAATAAAACTCCTTTTTTTTTTTTTTTTTTAGATTTACCCAGCACATTAAGGTGCATTTGCACATAATATTAAATCAGAATTTCTGACACCAGCTTTGAATTTTACTCGTAATTAGAGAGGAAATTGTTGGCCTAAAATATTTCTATTTTCCAATGTTTAGATCAGCTCCAGCTCACCTGTGGCCCTTGATGACGACAAGTGCTGTACAAAGTGAATGGATGCTTGATTTCAAATCTGGCATTTGTTGCAAATTCTACTACATATTTAAATGGCAAATGTTGAGCTGAGTTATTGAAATGCACACTATTGTAATTCTATGGATGTCTGAGGCACTTTTTGGGGGCTGATTATGGATTAGACCTTTTTGAGGATTCTTCCGGAATCTTTCAGCCTGGAGGAAACGTGGATATGCTTAGAAGACAGGCGACATGTTTGTCATTTGGGGAGACTCAATGTCAAAGAAAAGCTTTGGGGGAGGACTGACTTTTGGTTGTAACAAGTAGGGGTCACCAGTGTATAAAAAAAAGAAGCATATATTAAAATGGGAAACAGTTGTTTCTTTGAATATCTTGGTCAAGTCGTGAGAGTGAAGCCACATGCTGTCAAATACTTAATGATATTTTGTTCTGCATTTTCAAATGAGGTTTAGATTGTGGGTAAATACATGAGAGTGGAGAGCTGGAGGATGAAAAGGATCCAAACAAAGCGAGTTTTACTCTCTCAATCATCTGCTGTGATGGAGATACAGCATGAGCCGGGAAGCACGAGCGCGCTTCTCCTTATGCCGCCAGCCAAACAGATAGAAGGTGTTCTTAACTCACATATCTTTATTTTTCCACTGCAATCGCGCTCAGTGGAAAGTTTGGCATTAATTCGCATCTGTGTTATTAGACTTTCCGCCCACGCTGATATGCAACCGTGTTTATCTTCGCTGGTGAACATAATGAGCTCAAAGAGTGAAGATGCTCCCGAGAGTGAGGCTTTATCGTTGCTTCCCCGCTTCGGCGCTATTTTGTCTATCATCCTCCTGTGTGCAACTTTTTTTTGTTTTGTTTTTCCATGCTGCTGTTACACAAGCAGAGGTTGGTTATACTGTGAAATGGAAATACACTGTTTTACTTTGTGTCCATCATTGTTGGAGCAACCACTTAAGTGAGATACATACATTAACCCCAATTCCATCCCCCCTACCACTAAAAGTGCTAAAAACCTGTAAAATATTAATGTATCAGCCATTATGTTTATATACAGTACATGTTCTGACTAAGGTTTTTGTCAACTTTTGTACACAATGAAGACATGCTATAAACTTCAACTGGGAGTGGCTATAATTTGTGGTTTAAACAATTAGTATAGGAGATTATAAACATTTTGCAGAAAGGTGCCATACTTTATTTGTCATTTTTTACCCTTAGCTATATTTGGTCTTTGCCCTCTGCGAATGGTGAAGATCCACTGTACACTTAGCTCGCGCTGTACAACCGACGCATGCTAGTAATGCGCTAGGTCGTACATCATTGGCCGCAGCAGCTCATGTCCACTGGTGGCAGGCGTCTACATGGGAGGACATTACATTACATTACATTAGCAATGTTTCCAGTCTCTATCAGGCCCACGGAGAGTATACAATGAACGTTCCTTTGCATCGCTAACGCCGGCTTTCACAATAATGGGCCATAAATTAATATAGTGTGCTCAGCAGTAAATACTATTATGCTGCTCGTGTTTACAGTGTGCCCATGTATAAATGGCCCAATCGGCGCGTGATTACGGCCGGACTGCCGCCATTTACTGTCCCATTTGTCAATCAGGGGGACACAAGGGACGCTGTGCATGTTGATTAGGATTATCATAGCACAAAACTTGCTATTTCTATCTATCTATCTATCTATCTATCTATCTATCTATCTATCTATCTATCTATCTATCTATCTATCTATCTATCTATCTATCTATCTATCTATCTATCATCCATCCAGATAGCTAGCTAGCTAGCTGCCTATTTATATATGTCTATATCTACAAATCATCCATCCATCCATCCATCCATCCATCCATCCATCCATCCATCCATCCATCCATCCATCCATCCATCCATCCATCCATCCTTCCAGAGAGCTGGCTAGCTAGCTAGCTGTCTATTTGTCGGTTACCTATCAAGCATATAGTTTTCATAAGTCAATGAAATTGACGGATATTTATAACAAAAATGAAATCAGAACAGTTAGTTGGTGACAACGTAAGTATAAAATAATTGTTCAAGTTACATAAAGAAGGGATTTGTAAAAGAAAAATGCTGCTAAAAGTGAAGAAATTCAGGAGAGATCAAAATAAAAGGAACAAACCCATTTAGCAAGCACTTTATTTGCTTTTTCATGGGCCACATAAAATAATGCTGTAGACCGAACTGGGCCCCCGTGCCTTGAGTTTGACACCTGTGCTATGGAACCACCAAAAGACATGAGCATTGGGCTTATTAAGGTATAATTCACCTCTCCGTCTGTGTCATTTGGGCCTCGTGTTATCACCAGATCATTCCCACACGGGAGAGAGCAAAGAAGGTGGGGGGCCGGGGGGCGGATGGGGGTCTCTGTTCCCTATGAAATGTACACGAGGGTGAATTTCAGTGGTGTTAATGGCTTTTTAAATGTCAGGGAAAGACGGGGAATGATAAAAGAGAGATGTGTTATCCACTGTCTTCATGATCACCACAGAACACGCCGCCGCTTTCACCTCGCCTGCCTGTGTGCGCGTGTGTGTCAAGGTGTTGTGTGTGTGTGTGGAGGAGTGGGCCAACTTGCGGTCGAGCTGATGTCAGCGTGATTTATGCACCAATCAGATGAGCTGTGAGGGAGGGAAAAGAGAAAGTGGGGAGGGGCAGACAGGACTACTTGCTGCTTTATTGTTGTGTTGTGTGCGTCCTGTGTGTGTGTGTGACTGGAGCAGCAAAGAAGAAATATACTGCATATAACCTTTTCCACCAGCTCGTCGATATACGTACTGTTAGATTTGCCTTTATTTGAAGCGGCTTAATCCATATTGGCCAATCAGCAACAGCGAGAATTTGGACATTGAGTTTTTAGACATCTTAATAAATTAGAAATAAAAGACGATAGGAGTGAAGTGTAGACTTTTAGCTTTGATTGTAGAAATTTTGGAAAATATGATATTAACCATTTAGCAATGATAACCATTTTATGCCATATACCTCCATTTTAGAGGGATAGACAGACACATTTATTTGGTAAACATGTCCATCTCAAGAAATTTTTTAATTTTAAAAACTTGATTTATTTCCCAAGTTTTACTCAAAGACCGTGCTGTAAAAAAAGTCAGTTTAGCTTAATGCTAGCTAACAAACAATATAAAATACCATAGACCGGATAACCAACAGCTTCTATGTGGCAGTGTCCTAATGCTTTAACCAAGGGAAATTTGCTCACAGGCATATATTCTTCATCCTGAGCCAAACGCGACTAATGCTAACGCATCTTACTGAGTCATTTATATTAGTTGTGAAACTCCTCTTCATTTGTGCTTACATGACTATGTTATACTGCCTCCCATTGGACGGAGCCACACTGAATTAACAATGGTGCACAAACTGTACAATTATTTTATTTATTACCCCCCAACTGATATGAGTTTTGATCATGGTTACGGAACAAGTTAAACTTGTATCTGATGTGAGGTGGTCTCTCATGCACTTGTGACCTTATTTTACTGTGTAAAAATGAAAACAAATGCCTCTAAGAATGTGACCAAAAGTACACTAAAAATCAAGTAACGTCCAGTGGATGCTGAACTGAACTTCCTGTGTCCCATTCGAGGGTGGCAAAAAGAGTCAATTGTATCCAAATGAAGCGCACGTGTGTGCTTGCTATGATGGATCTCTAACAGAGGGTTGAGTGATGTCACAACAGACTGCATTTTAATAGAGAGGGGAGCAATTAGAGGGTGTAGAGGGCAAGAGGTGGAGGGGCTGACACGCACCCACGCACACTCACGCAGTCTCATTACGAAGGATGAGTTAATTAATTGCGCAGTGATTCACGGCACTCGTAATTAATCTGGTAGGTATGATAGTGTGTTTTGTCGAGTGACGCTTCTCCACTCAAATTATAACACACGCACCGGAACATGTCTGTCCTTGCACAATAACAGTTGAACTACAGTGTTGTTATTGTATTATTGGTGGTTGCATCACAATCAATCAGTTTTGGTTGTGTTCAAGTACGGGAGTACCTTGATTTACAGGTTTAATTAATTAATTCACACTCACACACTTCTGAACAATTTAGAGCACAGGTGTCAAGAAGGAAGAAAACCTTGGTTAAATCAGAACCTTGGTTTTTACTCCTTCTTTTACGTCTCCGTTTCCCACAATTCTTTGCACGGGTGGGAGTGGTGCATTTGGAGATTGAAGTGGGAAAAAAATAGTTGAATGAGCGATGAGGTGGCAATATAAATCTCCACCTGTTAGCTGGCCACCACCTTCCTCCATCTCCCTCGTTCCCTCCCTCCCTCTCTCCCTCCTTGCTGACATGCATTGAGATATTGCTATGATTTTTCCGTGTTTGCATATATGAGCTTAATTTATTCCAATCCAACTGCATCAGGTTTATTTACAAGGCAGCTCTCTGGTCGGCCGCCAGCAAGCCCATTTAGTGCATTGTGGGGGGTGGAGAGAGCGAGAGCGAGAGAACGAGAGAAAGAGAGAGAGAGCGAGAGAGCGAGAGAGTACATCCACAGTAGCTATGTTGATCTGCGAGTGGTCGCAGTGTTTCTCAATGAGGCGATTATGTGCGTGCAGGTTATTGTGCCGTTTGTGAACGACACCTAAATCAGCCCATGAGTGTAAATCATAACTTCTGTGGCCAGTGAAGTCATGTGACTGACAAGTGAGCAGACAGGAGGTAGAAAGACAAATACTGTACCTGAGTCCTCATTTTGGATTACAACTTAATCAGTTTACACAGATGTGTCATGGGAATTTATCTAATTCCCCTTATCTAGATTGGTTGAAACTGATTATTTATGACAAATAATATGTCTTTATTTATTATGCCAGTGATGTATCATGAGAGGTAGCACAATAATAAATCACACAAGATGGCCGAAGAAAACCCTTTGTCTGAAAAAACCACCACAATTTTTTTCTAATGTTATGTAAAATATGTTCCCCAGTTAAAAAAATGTTGCCCTGAATGAATAAAGCCCTGGCAAAGTAGAAGTGCGCTGAAAGACCTGTTGGTAACTTTTTGGTTACCCTACACAGGAAATTAAAGTGAAAATAAATATGATTTATAAATTTCACCATGTAGAAGAGTGCTAGTCACGACTATGCCAAATTTGAATGAATTAAAAAAAAACAAATAAATAAAAAAATCAGCAAGAACTGTAAAAGCTTAAAAAAAATCAAGTCATTCCACAATAACAACTGTCAATCAAACACCACTTATACATCTTGGAAAATGGATGTTACTTCATCTAGAGTTGTTCTTTTGCTTATACATATTTGAGACAAATTATATAATTTCCACACCGTGGTAACGAGGCGCTCTAATGAATCTACAACAGCATGCAGGCCCCCGTCCACTTATAAGCACCCCCCATTCACTGTTCTGTCAGATTTTCTTTGTGACGTGTGTGCACTCATAGCTGACAACGAGGCACTCTAAAGCACCCACGGCAGCAGACCTGAGATGTATTTTGGGGTGTAAGCAAAGCTAGCATTATTGTGCAAAAATAATTATTGATATGAGCAAAGGTGATGGAAAAAAGTGGGCGGTGAGTGAAGGGATTCATGTAGTGTCTGGGCTTCATTTTAGCCACACCCACAAAATATCAGGAAAACTAAAATGGTGATTCATAGGCAGTGGTTCCTGATGTTTTGGCCATTTTCTACTCACACACAGTGTAGGGAGTCCTCGCGCTAAGACGCACTCGACCTAAGGCATTTCGACTTTACAACGGTTACGCCCGGTCCGCCATTTTGGCCCCGTCCACTATTTTGGCTCCTCGTCCACCATATAGCCCGCAGTGTTTTCCTCTCGTCCACTATTTAGCGCTTAGCTAATGCTAGCGCTTGTGCACTTGTGGGAGTATCTTTGGCTTTTTTTGCCCTCTTTTTTTTTCTACATCATGGCCTCAAAGAAGAAAGCTATGTCTTCTATGAATGTTGATCCAGCCAAAAGAAAAAGAATTACCATGGAAATAAAGCTAGACATCATAAAAAGGCATCATAAAAGACTCGGACTTCAGTCACACAGCATCTTATTATTTTAATTTTAATGTATTTTAGATTTCTTTATGCCAATTCTTTTTAGATAAAAAATTAACTTTTATGGGGAAATTCGACTAAATCGAAATTCGGGTTAAATCGCTAGCGTAGGAACGGAACTCCGACGTAACTCGAGGGCTCCCTGTACTTGGTGCAGTCTTTTGTTTCAATTTGGGTTTATGAAATTTAGCTAAAAACAGGATAAACGATGTGATGTGCGCTTTGCTGTACTGACCCGCTCTCCCTCGCTCACACTCACACACACACAGAGCGCATATCTCCTTTCAGCCGGCGGCGGTCTTAACCAGACGCGCTACATCCCAGCCGATCTATTATCTGCGCGTGACAGATGTATTCACGTAACGGTTTTGATAGCTATTGATTGGCGCGGCCCAAGTCGGTTAAGAACAGGAGAAAAATGAGATTCCAAAATCAACATGGCTGTGGGCGGCCATGTTTGTTAAGGTGAAGGGGGTGCTTTCAAAAGAGGATGCTGAGGACAATTGGGTGTGTTGCCGTTAGTAGGGGCGAGCACACACTCTTGGGGCACAAACAAGCTGATTGAAAACACGTGAGTGTACGCGCGCGCATGCGCGTGTGACCTTGGCGTGGCCCGGTGGTAAAGTGGGACATGAAGTGAGTCGGCGTGTGAGCAGCCAAGCGTTGGGGCCCCCTCAGATTAGCAGACTTTATTACTGCCACCAAGCGCTAGCCTGACAAATCCTCTTATTTCATTCGAGCCTCTTTTACCTCAGCCTCGCTCTTTCTCATTTCCTCACTCACCTTTTATTTAGCCCCCCCTTCCATTCTTTACTCCCAAAACGCCACCTCTTCCTCCCCCTTTCACCCTCCCTTGTGTTTCTCCGAGCACCTTAGCACCTCGCTCACGGACTTGGGTCAATTTCCTCACTTTCTCATTGTTTCCCTCCTCCGCTTCACAACCTTTTCGCTCCACCCCCTCCTCCACCCCCTCTACCTCCCACTCTATGCTGTGATGAATCTGTGGACAGGGGCTAATAATTGTACTTCAGCCCAAGTGCTCATTTTTCTTAGCGTTTGAAAGGCATGACAGGCAGGAGCTCTTTTTCTCAGCTCACCCCCACCCAAGCGACCCCTATCCCATCAGCACCTCCTGGACCGCCTCACCCCATCCCATCCCTTCCCCTTCTCGCTTTTCTTCCCGGTCATACACAGTTGTCGGGGAAAATAACTCAGGGTTTACAAGGTCATGCTGTCTCTCACTGAGGACACGCTGGGGAATTTGAGGATTTCCTCGACGGAGCAGTGACTTCCATACATTGAATAAATAAACACCTGCAAGTTATAGATGATGTGGGAAGACCAGCAGGGGGGAAATAAATGAAGAGTTCAAATGCAAAAGTTAGGAGTTGTCTGGTTTTGTGGTTAAATGACATCAAAGCTCTCGGAAAATCTTTTTCAAGTTTTTTTTTTAATTGCTGCAGGGTTCCTGCAGAGCCATAAAAAGTTTTAAAAGGCATTGAATCCATGAATCTAAAAACAAGGCCTTAAGTAGCATTAAATGTCTTAAATTGAGTCTTAAAATGTTTTAACACTGGTTAAAAAGTAAAGTAAGTGTTCAAAAAGGTTACTGTCAATAACTTAGTCTGAAATCTCAAAATAAACTAAAATTCTTTTTAAAAACAAAATACAGAATGACTCTGACTCACACAGTCAGGACAGAGGAGCCAACAAAACGGTTACGTTTGTCGTCGAGGGCTCTACACGCATCATTTGTGACCTGTAGCGACTTTGGACAACACGGGACATTGGGAATTGTCTCTTGAATTTCATTTCCTGGATGTTAACTTGCCTTAAGCTGTTAGAACTCTGCTTTATTGACACAAACTTAAAATTCCCCAAATGGACGAAAACATTGGAAGCAGAAATCAAATATAATTTTAATCAATATACAAAAAAAGTGGAGATCTCTGATTTTGAAGTGTTCAAGTGGACATGATAGCGATGGGAAACAGCGCAGTGGACGAGTGGGTATAGTACATCTGTCCTCCGAGGGCTTGCATGGAGTTTTCTTTGGGTACCCCGACTTCCCCCACATTCCAAAAACATGCATGTTGCATTCATTGGTGACTCTAAATTCATGTGAATGTTAATGTTGCTAAGCCTATATGATTAGCGACCAATCCATATACCACACCTCTTGGGAAGCAACTATAGTGAGAATAGGTTGGGACCCAAAATGGCGCCCTGTGGGATGCCCCCAGCTAGTGAAAATGCAACGGACTCACTCTCAACAGTGGAAAACTTGAAATGGAGCTGTGGAAAAAATGAAGAGACCTGAAAGAAAAAAAAAAACGAAGAAAACAAAAATTCTTTTTACTCAAACATACAGTGATAATAGCAAAACCAGTGAGAATTAATAAATATATTAATTTAACTGGCTGGTGACCAATCCAGGGTGTACAAATTCAGCTAAGATAGCGAGTGAAGACAAGCACTATAGAGAAAAAGCACAAGAACACATCCACTGAACAGCAACTGTATTTAACATCCTGAGTCGAGGCGGTATGCGGTCCTAAGAGAGCATAAACTAATTAACTATACGTGTAAAAAGGGGTTTGGCTGTGTGACAAACGGTGGTCCCTTACAGTGTCATTTGTGCGCGAGGCGTAAATGCACACAACGCAGCAGGGTGACGACGCCCCACTGTGCTGTTTAGCTCCGAAGCAGCAGCGACTGTACAGAAGTCGGAAAGAGAAATGATAAGAAAAATCATTAGGCAGTAGTTGTGCTTTTAATAACACAAACGCAACTCTCCAATGACAACATATTACCACTACAAGTCATCACATGCATGCGCTGTCTATATTTTAGCTTGAATGTTGTATTTAATAAATACAAATAAATAAATAAATAAATAAATAATAAGAAGAAGAAGAAGAATGAAGGAAATTCCACTGAATTGTTCAGCTATATAGTGATACTTTGACTTACAAATACCCCAACTTACAAGTTTTTTGTATAGTTACAGTTGCTGGTAAAAGGCAGTACGACAAGAGCTGAGCCACGGAAATGACACACAAAGAAAATTTGCATCAAGCAGCCGACGAGAGCAGCTAAACAGCGTGATGACTGACTGGACTCTACAGCAGCTCTTAATGAAAATGTATCAGCAGTTTTAATCACAATGTGGCCCTCACCACAACAAGAGATGGAAAGAGAGCAGAGTGGGCGGCCGAGGGAGGAGGAGGAGGAGGAAAGGCAGAGATTTTATTGCCGGCTGTAGTTAGATGGTAAATTTCCTCCTGGCAGATATTTATTGAGTTAGTCGAGTCTAGAGAGAGCTTTAACATTGATTGTGATCATTAAATATATCCGCCGCAAATGGCGAGATGGCGTTTCCCTCAGTCAATGGAGCCGACGGGGGCTTGAATAAAGGCATAATCAAATCAATCCTCTCATAATTATTCCTTGAGAGGTGAAATTAATCACGAGGAGAAATAAAAACAATAATGGAAAATGAAATGGTCGCTCGTAAACAATTACGGCCCAAATTGAAATGAACTCAGTGAAGGGAAGAAAAGAAATTAAGGGAACAGCGACTGTTGGTTTTTGGTTCATGTCAGCTGAGCTCGTGGTGCCCATATTGTGTTCTAACACACTATTTTGTGTGTGTGTGTGTGAGTGTGTGTGTCGTGGAAGTCATTCCTAAATAATGTGTCGCGGCACATTACTGTGCTTTAAGAGGTCATCAGGTGTGTTATCCAATTTCACTCTAACTGCTCTAAAGATTTATTTTTTTAACTACAAATATTGTATTTTTGTTCATCTACTATGTACTTGTAACCTGGCAATAGCCAGACGGATTTACATATCCATCTGGTACCTCTCCACAGTAATTTCGTTGAGAAAAGGCGGGACATTCTCTACTATAATTCGAGCTGATTGGACGATGCAACACTCTACACGTTTGTTTTAACCAATCATGGCCACGGGTGAAAATTTCGTGTTCATTCTTGCCTTTAGGGGGTGTAGCACGGACATCTTACCAGCTAGAAATGCACGAAATGGCCCTCGCCTCAAATTCGAATTAAAAAAAATAAAAATAATAATCATTACATTCTATTACATATTGATATTACGGTTTGTTGATATAGAATATTATAGTGTGCTATAAAAAAAAAAAAAATCCAAAATTCTGGGAGTGGTTTTCGAGGGACTGAATGAATTGTTTCCATTCAATTTACATACAGGTTGGGAAATGCTGGATAGGTGGGGTGGGGGTCAAAGGATCAAGGTCCTCCACTTTCTTCCTCCCGCCGAGAGGAAGTGTAGCATATTGATCAGCTATCAGGACAATTCCGATACGAGCTGATCGATGACACTCGCTGTGGAAGCCTGGCAAGCTCCTCCCACTTCACTCAGGATGCTTACCGCCGGTCGTTTGATGCGCAGCGGCCCCGAAGGTCTTCTTTGATTCTGAATGCCTCGTGGAAGGATGTTACTGTGGACATCAGTTACACCTACCAAATCTGATCAGGTTCAATACAATATTCACAATTCGGTCTAATGGATATCAAGGATATAGAAAAAAAATGTTCAAATGGCTTTCCGTAAAGCTTGAGGTGATACCAGTAGGTCAAAAGAGGCACAACTACTGGTAGTGTGATTAGTACCATGGACAGCAACTGGAGGAGTTCAACTGCTTGAAGCTCTCACGATGATTATTTAGCTCCAGTGTTGCCACTAAAACCACACTGAGATAGTTTGACGACACCTGTGTTCACGAGTGTGTGTTCTGTGTATGCGTTTCCCTGGAAAATGTGGTAATGTGATGTGAAAAAAACAGCGATAAGACACCTGCGCTGTGGAGTGCACTGCTGATTAGGGCAGGGCGGGACACACTGGCACTATCGCGTTCCTTCTGTGTATACAAGCGCAGCATGTGTCCAAACATGTGTTCTTTTTATTTTGGAATATTAACAGTAATAATAATAATAAAAAAGGAACATGTGGGCATCTGTGTGATCAGCTGCTACATCTGTTTTTTGTTTTGTTTTGTTGTTGTTGTTTTTTTATTTGCACAGTCCACCTGCATGCACTCGTAAATAAAAAATAAGAAAAGCAGTCGTTATATGAAATGACGCTGTAAGCGTGTTTTATTGCTGCATAAGAAACAGTGGTGGCCTCAGCGTTGCTTGTTTGCTGCCTACACAAATATCTCCCCCTAATGGCCAGCTGATTAACACACTCTCCTTTTAATGTGCTTCAAGCAAAACACACTTTACTGGAAACATACATCGTGTATATTTGCATATTTGTTTTCTCAAAGCTCACATTTGTCTCTCTTTTCTCTGCACAGATATCCCTCCACTGGAACGCTGATGTTTCAAGATGGACGAACAGCACCCGGACTGCCATAAAGCACAAGGTCTCAAAAAGCAACCCAAACAACGGCGGTGTAACTTGGACCCCCCTTTGCCCCCATTAGCACCCTGCCCAATACCTGCCAGTGTAAAAATAAATATTACAAAAAAAGAGCTCAAGAGGAAGAAAAATACACTAGACTGAAATCCACCACATTTCCTTCTAATCTAAATGACAAGGAAATCAAAAAATACATTTCTTATTTAAAAAAAACAAACAAAAACCTCCAAATTGTAAGAAACTCTTACCAGAGTGTAGTTTATAAATAAATAAGTCCATTCATAAAGAAAACTGGAGGGAAAAAAAAAATGATGAAGTGATGTCCACACCCCTTTAGCACACATCCACAAATCAGGATGTTGTAAATATTGTATAGACAACAGATAGGGACATTATTAAAAAAAAAAAAAAAAAAAAAAAAAGTGGAACTATAATATATAGAATCAAACCTCTATGTGTGTTGGTATAGCCATGAGTTTCTCATTGTTTCTTTAGACCCGATCTTGACGGATTACCACACAAGTCGGTAACATTTACAGAGAGGAGACCAAAAAATACAAATAAAAAGAAATAAACAAGAAACATGACCTAGCAAGATAGACTATTTGGACGAAAGAGTATTAGGGCCACAATGAATAATCAGATGTAACTTTACGAGTTGTCTATTATTATCATAGGAGAAAGGTCACAATACCAGAACAAATGTTTTAAGGCTAAAATTTAAAAGTTATTTTATTTAAAAATTAAATTGATTTTAGTTTTGTACAATGTATTTTTACTCATGTGAAATATTGTTTTCTCATTCAATACATTAATTTTTTTTTGAATATTGCAATTTATTATGTAAAAATTACTACTACATTCCTTTTTAATACAATCTTTTACTGTAAAAGTCCCACGTTTCCCTTGTAATAGTGCCACTTTTTATTACAATATATTCACTTTTCTCTCATATATATTTTTTGTAATTGTAATTGTAAAATGACATCTTCATTATTATAAAATGATGTCTCCAAATTCGCTATTATTTTTCTTATTATAACTTTACTCTCATAATTGTTTCTTGCAATACAATAAATTATGAACGTTTTGTAATATTGTGACAAAAAAATTACTCACAATTGCACGGTTTCCTGTATCCGTAAGATTGCACTCTACACTTCTTGTGACTTTGTGTCTCCAAATTCTACCACGGCTTAACCATTTTTTGTTTCTTTGTTTGTTTTCCTTAAGTATAATTAAGATACAATTGATTTCTTTGGTCGCACAATTATAAGTATACTCTCATAAAATAATTTCCTTCTTGTAACATTTTGACCGTATATTTACCATAAGTGTAATTTCATCATTCTTGTTAAGTGTTAGTTAAAAAAAGAAAACTTTTTCACTCCATATCCAATGACTTTGTCTTGTATTTTATTTTTCATTTCAGTGTGGCCCTAATACTACTGCAAAAATCTGTGACACTATTGCAGGAATCAGACACACAAACTACATAGAGTGATCTTTTACTTTTTTAACAAGGAGAAAAATCAAGAAAAAAGGAGCAGAAACCAGTTGTAAATCTTTCCCCTTCCCACCAAGCAGTGTACATGTGACCTCACCCCCCTTCGCCCCATTGCGGCGTGTCCATACACAGTGGCGCTTTTGGCAGCTCTTATCAAGCAATGCACTCAATGAGGCTCGAGCCCCCCCTCCCCAATTCTTTTCTTTTTTTTTTTTTTTTTTTGGACAACACCGAGCGTGACTCCCTGATCCTCAGACGGCCCGGATCTGGGCGGTGCTCTCGCCCTGCGCCACCAGGCGCTCACTCAGCTCCCACAGGCCGGCAGCGGCGTCCGCGTCCTGGGCCTGGGCGGAGGGCTCGCAGCGGAAGCAGTTGTTGAAGTACATGCCCCCCAGGCCCTCCAGCTCGGGGGCCACGGCGCAGTACACGGTGGTGGCGGCGCCTTGTTGCTGCGGAAAGACAAACCAAACACACACATGAACTCAGCAAAGGAAACACACAAAGTGGACATGCTGCCTCTCCTGTACATATATTTATATACATATATTTATTTATCTATGTCTCTACTGGGTGTCTATGGGACCATGCGAGCAAGAACACCACGACGGATCGAGTTTTTTGTGTGTACAGTGAACCCCAGTATGGGCCCAAAATTTTTCGGGGAACATATTTGTTGTTCTTGTGATTATGCCTCAAACAAAAATATTGCTTTGGTGCCATTTGGTGGCATCTTGGCGCTTTATTTATTCAGGCAATAGCATTGTCTAATGGAAAATAGTGCTTTGCTGCCATTTTGTGGCATCTGTAGTCAATTCTGAACATTTTGAAGCAAGTATCAATTTTCTTTGGCTATGCCTCGCGGATAGCAAGGGTTCACTGTATATGTGAAAGGACAAGGTTATAAATAGGTATATTTTTCACATGGGATTAGTGCGCAGCAGCACGGTGGACTAATGGTTAGCTCACAGTTCTGAGGTTTAGGGTTCAAATCTCAGCTCAGTACTCTGGCTTACTCAAATGTTCCAAACAAAAATGCATGTTGGGTTCATTGAAGACTTGTCAATAGGTGTGAATGTTAGTGTGAATGGTTGTTTGTCCAAACGGGCCCTGTGATTGGCCGGTCCGGGGTGTACCCCACTTCTGTTGCCCAAGGTCAGCTGAGATAGACCATCTTGCCCTCCATCCTAATGTGGACAAGCGCGCTAGGAAATGGGTAGGAAGGAAACCAAGGAAAGCGTGAACAGATTGGGCCCCGAAATTGAGCCCTGTGGGACACCCAATCTAATGGAGCTGTAACAGGTGAATACTGGCCTTACTGAATGAAACACATGATTTAAATGATGTCACCAATTATTTGCTTCTCAATCCCACTTATTATGGAGACAAATGAGATGAATGTTTTATGTTCTCTGATTGTTTGGTGACCAGTCAGGGGTGTAGCAAACTTCTTTCACCCCTAAGTCAACTAAGATAGACCCTAATGATGACAAACACTACAGAAAATAGACAGCTAGATGGAATTAGCATGGCTTTAGGGAAGTTGTAGGGGAAATGATACACGTTGAACTGTGTACCACTTTCTCACACACGCACAAGCACACACCGGGTATGACTCTTTGTCAGTAAGTCTTCTAAGCTGAGTTTGCAGGGCATCAAACCATAATGCATGGACGCCAAGTTGTCTCACACGCTGCGGCTGGTCAGTCAGTCACTAATTAGTACGGATATTCACGGCGGATCTGTGACATTTTGAAAACCAAGACGTCAGACAGAATTACACACATTAGCCAAGAGACTCAAAGGCTTCCATAATAAATAAATAAATAAAATAAAATAAATAAAAAGCCTCTGTGACAGCTTTCACCAGCACCACCAAAGTGGACATGTGAAATGTTTTCACCTCTTTATCTGAAAGCGGCAAAAGTCGACGGAGGGAAACTACTGCATGCGTCCGCGCACGAACACACAGACTCCATGAAAAGCCGTTTGAGCATTTATTCCATATTTTTGATATCCAGCTTAAGTTCCATGTACTAGTACGCTCACTGTACTCACTAGTTAGATAATTCAGCGCACTGGTAGAAAGACTCAATACTTTTTCCACTACGACCAGCAGGATGAGTACATAACTAGCCAGGTAAAACTGTGCACTAATACTAATAGAGAATATTTTACCAATTCGGTAATGTTGAACTAGTATTCAAACAGTCAATCTACAAAAAAAAGTATACTATTACATGGACCTTAAGCTATAGCAGATATTGCGAATATGCAATAAATGCTCAAATGGCTTTTCATACACACACGGACACGCATACACGCCAACTGTTTGAACCCACAGCTGTGCTTCCACATGCTAAATGCAAATGAAGAAAAAAAAGATTCCAAGATTTGTCATCAATGAAGCTGCAAGCTAGTGCTGGAAGTAAACTTGGGCGCCGGCGTTTGAAGCGCGGCGTGATGAGAAAAGCACAACATCTTGCTGTAACCTGCCAGCCGGCCGATAACTGGGCCCCGGCGTGGCGTCTCATGTATCAAAGATGGGACAAATGCCAAGCAGTGTCTCTCTGAGCTGGAAGGTTCACACGGATGGCGCTCGTCTGCGTGATTTCAAACCAAGCAGCCTTCAACACGGATGACTTTGAGTCCAGCTACTAAACACTGGCCACAAAAGAAGATGGAATTAGGGAAACTTGCTGATGCCTTTTTGTTAGCTTTGAATCCAGTGGTGGCCAAAGAAAGTATTCTTTAATCTGACATTTCAAGAGTCCTGTAATATTTGTTCAATTCATTTAGCTGTCTCTCCGAATATGCAACTAATTATTATTATTCATTTTGTAATTATTAACATTTATCACTTTATTTTCCCATTCTTTAGTCCGGTATCGTTGAAAAACCCAACTATTTGCTAAAGGAAAGTAAAAATATTGAATTAGCGCCATCTTGCATTATCTTGATTTGACCCTCACAAAATGTTTTTTGTTGTATTGTTTGTCAATACGTTCCCTATGATTGGCTGGCAACCAGTCAAAGGTGTACCCACTTCTTTCTCCCAAAGTCAGCAGAGATAGGCTCCGCCCAAATGAGGACAAGCGCTCTAGAAGACAGATTGATGTAAGCAGCTATAGTGAGAACAGGTTGGGACTCAGAATTGAGCCCTGGGGGACGCCACAATCCAGTAACAGCTGATGCTGGTCCGAAGATGAAATTTTTAATGAAATATATGAGTTAAGCCACGTGACATCTGCTATATGTGTAGCTAATGATTTGAAACAACAAAAGATGAAAAACAGACACTAAAAGGTTGACAGTCCCTTTTAATTATGGGCGCGTTTGGACTTGTTAGAGAACAAGTTGTGTAAAAAGTACTGACAGTGAAAAGTGTGATATGCACATTAAAAAAAAGTCATCCTAAAATCCGCTTGTATGCCCAACACTGGCAGAAAGCAGCTCACATACAAATACATTATCCAACATATCGTCATATGCGTGAATGAATGATGAGGACAATGCATTCAGATGAGTAAAGTGTGTACTTTCTCAGTCGCTGTCTCCAAGTCAATGTAACCCTCCTGATCCCATCTCAAGTGTTTTCCAGAGCATGTGGTCCAAACTGTGACGAGCGTGTGCCGTGAAGCCGATAGGGCGCCATGGGTCCGTTCTCCTGGTTTTTCTTAATGTGATATTAATGATAATGCGAGGTACACTTGCAAGTGCTATTTGTGGCGACGTTAATCAAGTGAATTTACTTCATTATCCGAGTTGAACTGCTGTGCAATTGGCAATTTAAGGGGTGCCAGACGGGAAAGGAAATAACCCAAGTGTCAGCTTTGATTAAATTTTGCAGATTTTATGACTTATCTTAAAAATAAAACAATATATAAAATATTATAACACATAATTGCACAAGCAACCATATTTGGTCACAACAAAATGGACACCGTAAAATAGCAAGAATTTCTATTTACTATGATTCAACTTTTTAAATGGTATTTTATACTCATATTTACAATCTAATTCATAATTCTGAAAATTACTTAACAGGGTTAAGACCTCATCAAAGATTGTTATAGTCAGTTTTGCAGCAGTAGAAAACTGAACGCCTTTAATTGGCCTTTGCAACAACATAGTTTACAGTAGTTGACGGGCCAGTGAGAAATCCTCATAAAAATCCAGCACCAACTTTCTGGAAACACTCTGAGATGTGATCCAAGTCTTGCAAGCCTTCACATTGACGCCCCAAACAGCCGAGGACTTCCCCCTAGCAAGACAGACGTCCCTTGTACAGAATTAGTGTGCAAAGCTCTTTAACAAGCGTATTCAAAAGCAAGTATGTACATGTGCGTATGAGGGGGGAAACGTGGTGTAACGTTCTTTTTTTTTTTTTTTTTTTTTTTTTTTTTTTGCCGTTCTCTTTTGTCATCTACTTGCATGTGACCCCCACATGTCCCTCCGTCTTCCATCTGTAAGCTATGACATTGACCTGGATGTAAATAAAGTCAGTACTGTAGAGCAGTCTGTTTTTGTACATAGAAGTTGACTTGTATATATTTAATAATAATAATAATAATAATAATGATGATAATACCGGCTATGCATGCTGAATACCTAGCAATTCTTTCAGGTACTTTTATAAATACCCTAAATTCTCATATGGCATGTCCATGAAGAAAAAAAAGTGAAAAAAAAAGTAGAAAATGGAAAATATAGGAGTAAAAAATAGATATTGTCAGGCAATATTCTCTATTCTAGGACAGTGTGTGTACAAGTCTTCCTGTTTTCTTCCTTCTGTGGGTGCTTGTGTGTTCCTGCTCACCATCTGGCTGGCTTTTGGCAGTGCTATCGACGAAAAGCGAGGTTCGAGGCAGAGCACAGCAGCGCCACGCCCGATGATTGGAGCGTACATCCACCGGTGGTCATGTGATGGAAATGTCAAAAATATATATGTAAAAATTGAGGAGGTGTGCTCTGCCCAACCTCGTGGACGATGTTGCTCTCATTCATTCAAGTGGGACTCCATATGGATTGTGCTTCGAGATTTACAACATGGTTTTGTTTTTGATTGTTTGTTTGTTTGTTTTTTTTCCCCTTTTCTCCCCCCGACATGTGGTGTTTAAACATAGATGGAGGTGTCTGATTTTTAACCTGTGCTAAAGATATTTTACATTTAATAAATAACCATTGAAATCATGATGCGTGTGTGTTTTTTGTTATGTATAGATGAGACTAGGCTCACACGATCAGGGTTCTTTGGCCGATCACCAATCAGCATCGAGTTTGAAAACAACAATAACCAATCACTAATTCAGTCAGAAGATTGAGCAATAGATCTACTTTGAAAAACTTTTTTTTTTATCTACTTTTCAGTCGACCACCACCATTCACTGGAGATGGAGAATGGCCAGGCCCACGAATTGTGAAAATCCACGTATAATTGACATCAATTTACATGCATGAAAAAAATATATATATATTCAGAAAAATGTTGACAAACATTACATATAACGTAACGTCTTATTTTCATGGAGCTGATGAATGATTGAGTAAATTAATACATTACAACCGATTACCAATTTTGCATAAAATGCTAAATATCGTCCGATCCCGAAATGTGTCAGGTCATTCATAGATCAAGTTAAAAAAAAATGTTAAAATGTATAAAATACTTTATTTTAACATTTCATTCAAGTCGTAACAATTTAAACAATGAAAAAACAAACAAAAACAAAAAAAAAAACTACTCAATGAGGTACTTTCACCTCCTCGTTATGTTTTATTGTTATGGCGGTTTGTGTTGAACTTCTTTTAAGACTTTTTAGAACGTGAAATAAAAAATATTTTAGGCTAATCAAGCCTCTGCATGACATCTTTGTGATGTTTCATATCCACCTACAATAGCTGAACATTTACAAATTATTTTATTACCCCATCCACTAATCCATTTAAAGTTATTAAAGCACTTTCCAAACACTTTGCAAATAAATGTAAATATATATATATATATATATATATATATATATATATATATATATATATATATATATATATTTACAAGCATATAATGTAAAAACAGCCGTACATATTGTCTGTGTACGTGTGTGTTTGTGTGTGTGTGTGTGTGTGTGGGGGGGGGGGGGGGGGGGGGGTGCGGGTGTGTGTGTGTGTGTGAGCCTTTAAGAGGCGGGGCCTGGTGGGGGGCTTGAAACACACTCTGTGAATCAACAATTTTGGCTCTCCTTTCCCACAATCGAGGGCACTACAGTAAGTACTGTTAATAATAATAAAAAAAAAAAAACTGGAAAAAAAGGATTGCCTTATGAAACCACGATATAGAAGGGGAAATCTGTTTGTGAAAAATAGTTTCCAAATGGGAGGTGACCACCATTCTGGAACGGATTATGGTGGTGCAAAAGGCGCCTTTGAAATGAATGAATGCGCGCGTGTGCGTGCGTGTGTGTATCTCAGCCGCGGTAACCTTTGCAAGCTGACAGCTCAACTGAGTGTGCTCAGTGCAGCTGTAGCGGGACCTTTGGCTAACGTGCCCCCTCTCACCAAACAAGCTGTCCCTCCATTCAGCTTGCCCAGTGGAGCAGGAGGTGAGCAGATTAGCACCTTTCTCGCACTGAAAACACACCCCAACTCACAGAACACTGACCTGTGTCCAGTGCTGAGAAGTGAACACTAATTCTGTCCTGTACTTAAAAAAGACTTTTTTCCCCTTTTTTTTGTTAAGAATCTGTACTTCACTAATGCTAAAAAGCAAATCAACAGAAGCAGAATGGTGTCCGACTCCTATTAAAAAAAAAAATTAAAAAAAATAAAAAGTCTGGATGTGATTGGTGTATTTTTGAAACAGCTTCTTGCCCAGTTTGCAAAAAAAGTAGTAGCTGTAAATTAGTACCTGTAAATAAGTAACTAAACAACTTTAGGCTGGTATTTCAAATGGTGCGTGTCGACTTTTTCTATTCACTCTAATTCTGAAACATAAGACATGTAGCGTGATTTCTATCGTCTTCTTTATATTTTACTTGAGTACATTTCAAAGTACTTTTTACTTAAGTACAAGGATCGCATTAATACTCCTATTTTTAGCAATGTCTCTCTTTACACAACTTTCTGTATTTCTACTTAATATAGAGTACTTGTGCCACTTGACTGACCTGTGTCCCCCCTGGCAGAGGTAGTCCAAGGTTCAGCATGGAGGTGTAGCGGCTTTGCTAAATGCACGGCGCAAATAAAAGGTCAGCTTTTAATAGAAACAGAACAAATCACCCACTGCAATGAAGCGGCGAACGGGCCCGTCCAACCTTTACAAGGAGCAGGTAATCGGACTGATCCCCGCAAATTGACCATCACGGCTCTCCCCTGTGATTAAGCCCCTCCTGGTCTTCGGTGGGTGCTAAACTCTTATTCATAGCCTCTATTAGCCCACTGGATGTGGCTAATACTCACCTAGTGGCAACGTGTTCCCCTCGGGGGGCATTAGGGACAGGATGGAGACTGTGGCCCTTCTTTCATCATGCCCGCTCAAGCTGAGGCTTTCTTTTTTCTTCCCCAGACAAAGTAATCCGTACAACAGAATTTAGGGACTATGCCAACAGTGTTCGCCGTAGTCAAGGTCTATCTTCTATAAAGCCACCACCAGCAAAGGACAGACAGAGATGGATGGAACGAAAAGGCATCCGGCGTTGGAGTGACCAATGGGGACAGACAGACCACAAACAGACATGGACCGATGGAGTGACCAACCAAGACCAAACTAAATACCTAACCGCATTACAGGCCAACCAACGTTGAAACCAACCTACTGACCCACAGAACTACCAGAACATACCAACCAACCAACCAACAAAGCAAGACCGACCGACCGACCGACAGATAGATAGATAGATAGATAGATAGATAGATAGATAGATAGATAGATAGATAGATAGATGGATAGATGGATAGATGGATGGATGGATGGATGGATGGATGGATGGATGGATGGATGGATGGATGGATGGATGGATGGATGGATGGATGAACAGACTGAAAAACTGAGACCAACTGGAATCAAAGATGGACCGACCGATTCACTGACCGATCAACCAGGACTGCATGACCGACAGACTAATCAGCTGTGACCGACAAACCAGAAGACTGACCACTTGAGATCGACCGAGACTGATTCGGACCAACTTACAGACAGACGGACTTACCGATTGGCAAGTCGACACACCAGGACCAACCAACGCTTTATCCAATGGACGGACAGGCCGACGGCCCAATAGACCGAATGACGGGCAGACAAACGGGATCAAACAACTGTGCAACCTGGATAGATTGACTGACCAGGACCGATGGACCTGGTCTGACTGACCGACAAACAGACCAACATATCAACACATAATCCATTCCAACTGGATTGTGACGAACCCAACTGAAGTGTACGGCTTGTTTTCAACGCCTGGTAACTACTGAGCCTCTTTCCAGATGGGCCTGTTAACGCTCTTACTTTGTGTCAAAGAGATTGAGTAGGGGAACACTGGGATAAATTATGTAGGAGGTACAAGAGGGCCCTCATTGGCCCCTCTTTTCTGCGCCAAATAATATCAACATCATTGAATGCCTGCTTGGGGGACCAAAAAAGGTGAAGGTGAGCGAAGCGCCAAGGTAAGAGGAGACGCAAAGGGACCAGGGGGGGCACCAAGGAGGCAGGCGGCGAGGATATGACTCTGTAGGCTGTAGGACGCGAGGCATCCAAGGGGAAAATGACAGCCAGCCTGAAGGACTTGCGCAGCGACTGTGAAACAATCTCATTTTTATCCGGAGACGACAGGACTTCCGAAGTGATCCGCACAACCTAATTATTTTGCCCTAATAAAAGCAACATATGCTAAGACAATAAAAGGCCTTATTGGACAGCTATTCATTAAAGGGGAGCAGTAAAAGGTGCAGAGACTCGGGCACAGGGATTACCTTTTTAAAAGGGCTTTTCTCCTCAGTCATGTGCGAGCACAGCCATACGGGAGCGTGGCCCGTCATAAAACACGTGAATTATACATGAACGCGCCTGTCTGCTTTATTGGCTGTGATGCGCTCACCTGGCTGACTCACTCAGATACCTTGGCTGGAGCAAACTTTCCAGTATTGGAATGCTTAAATGTGGACAGTGCACCAGTAGATGGCGCTCATCTTTGAGCTGTCATTCTAGTTTGAGTTTTTGAATGTCATTTAACAGCGTGTGATCATTTTTATTGGGATTTTGTAGTATACATGCACGTCCGAATTTGGAGTTGTAGTGACACGTTGGGCCAAAATATTGAGCACTGATGTGAACCACAAGAAATTATTTTTTAATGAATGTCAGTACAGAAACATTTCAAATATTCCTATTTGGGGGTTTCGTGTGACATTTTGCTGCATGCTTTGAATGGGAAACATAGCCACAATGGAGAAAAACAACTGAAAAGCGAGTGGACCAAATCGAAACACTAACATCAATGATTGCTTTATTCAATGTTTCTTCAGTTGAAGCGCAAATAAATTTGTGATCAAACAGGATGTTTTCAATGATACATCATTTAGTATCATGGCGGAAAACAGTAAAAGAAGTAACATTTTGCTTTGAATGAGAAAAGCCTGGCAGCCCACTAGGTCTATAAATTACTGGGGGAAACCATAAAATATAATAATACATTTAACAACACATAATATATCCAATATTATAAATATAAATATATTACGATACCATAATTAAAGCATGATAAAAAATAATCATAATAAAAACAAAACAAACAAAAAAACAGGTTTAATCTTGCATTTAGTCTTCGCACAAGCTCTATAGCGGCCACCGTTTATCGACGCTAATCCGGGTTGGCCTCCCTCCACCTTCTCCTTCAGTCACCAAGTGGAGGTCAGCAGAGGGATGTTCTGTTTTAAATAAGGAGGCAGCACTGGCCCATTAAACTCTGATAGTAATGATATTAATTTGGCAGGAACGTGTCATTTTCACAGGAGAGCAACTAGCTGAAGAACTGTCATTACGTGCGTGCGTGTGACTGTGTAAGCGTGTGCACGCACACACACGTTGTGAGAGCGTGTCACAGCAGAGCGGCAAGCAGTAACATTATGAGAGAGTGTGAGAGATGTGCTAATGGGACAGATTAGTGTGCCCTTGGTCACCACGGCCACAGTGGAGTGACTGGAGCAGTGACTTATAGCCCACGTGGAACCTTTACACTAGGGGTGGGAAAAGGATGGCCCGCGGGCTAAATCTGGCTTGGTGAACTCTACTTTGAAAATGGCTGGCAGTGAATAGAGAAGGTCTCCAACTAAGATCACGTCACTTGGGGTAAGCTCCAGCTCACCCGTGACCCGCATGAAAACTCAACGTTCCACTTTAGAGGTTAGCCGTTTTGTGTGATGCCAGTGCCTTAATTACACATATATTGAAACACACCACAAAAACAGGTGTGTAGATATAAATTGACTTTGTGTGTATATATTCCAATGCGCAACTGTGTGACCCTGTCTCGCCACTTCTGACCGGAAGAATGCACTCCTGCATAAATTAACGGTGATGCGCCGCGGTGTAATTATGCCGCTGTCAGGATGGCCTCCCTGCTCAAATTCATTTTAATAAAGTCCATCTCCAAGGTTACCGACCACAGGGGGGCAGGAAGTGGAGGGGGGCGGGGCGCGGCGGGTCACCTTTGGTGTCAGCCCCTATGGATCCCACCCATACCAAAAAAAAAAAAAAAAAAAAAAAGAATCAGTTACATAAACACGTCACAATAGCAAAAGCTGCATCTTACACAGTCAGGCAGGTCAACGCATTGAAGCTTTACATACTGCATGTCATAGATTCCAGGTCAATTTTGACACTTAATTGCCTATATCAAATTATGAAGTACAGATCATTTCAAGCAATAATAAATGAATGATTTATCCTCAATCAATGTTTCAGAGAAAGGGAAACTGTATTTATTTTTTTAATGTTTTATATCAGTTTGGTTTGTACAGTGATTGTACACACCGTCCCTTTAAGTACCATTTTTCTTTTAAATAATCCTTATTTAGGCACAAATTTAAAGGTATACTTGACTCATTTAGCCATTTTCAGTACACAGTAAATTTTGTAGAGTAAATTTTTACTCAGAAAAAGACTAGAGTATATTCAGTCCGAGTCTAAACTTGGAAGAGAGAGAGAGAGAGAGAGAGAGAGAGAGAGAGAGAGAGAGAGAGAGAGAGAGAGAGAGAGAGAGAGAGAGAGAGAGAGAGAGAGACTCAACAGTTGAGGAACAATCACAGAGCCTTCAGATTTCGAGACAGCCAATCTAACCACTGACCCATTCCACTCCTGCTCTGTGTCAATAAATCGCAGGTGTCAGGTGGAATCCTTTAATTAAGCTTTAATTAAGTGTTTTTTTAATTATTATTTTTATTTTTATTTTTATTTTTATTTTTATTTTTATTTTTATCATTATCATTTTAAACTTCCTTATGTTAAATTTTTTAAAGTTTGTTGAATAATGTTTTAAGATTGTTAGTTTGTAACCTATTTTCATTTATTTTTTTCCTCTGAATGTTAACTACTGTTTCTTGATGCTTATGTGTTGTCTTTCCTCGTGTAAAGCACATTGAGTTGCCTTGTGTATGAAATGTGCTATACAAATAAACTTGCCTTGCCTTGCCTTGCCTTGCCTTGTACCACCATTTTTGGTGTCCTTTTGGACACACCAGCAATATGTTAGCTAACAATAAGTCTAGCATTAGCTCAAGTGGTAGAGTGGCTGTCTTCCATGCTGAATGTTGTGGGAAGTTCCTCAACCATTGAGTGGTTGTTGTTGTTGTTTGTTTGTTTGTTTGTTTAGTATTTTACTGTTTTCCAAGTGTAAAGTTTACTCTGTTTAGAGTGGGACCGAATGTAGTCTTTTTTTTTTTTTTTTTTTTTAAGAGTAAAATTTACTCAGAAATTTACTGACGTAAGAACTAGTCAATGTTTTGTCTGTAGTTAATTTGATAACTTCATGATTTGTTACATACAATTAATACCTTAAAAGAGACATGCCCCTGTCGATTGAAAAGTGTGCTCAGGGCTCAGGTAACGACCAATCTTAGCTCAGTTTGCAACCGTCACATGACCATACTCACAAAATAGGTGACTAATAGTAGTTAAGGATCAATAAAGAGGCAATGAATGGACAAATAAGGAGTACAAATGATAGCAGAAGTGTGTACAAGGGTAGCAGGTGGGTGTTAAGGAGAGGGTGAGGTGATGTCTCTCTTGGGCAGATGGTGTTGTGTATTCTCATTTGTCCTGCTTCACTATGTGTGCGCACTAAACATTCACCTCCAGAGCAGAGCTGCTGCAACGCGACATGTTCGCATTAGCGCACATTGCTGAGATGCGTGCATGCAGCTTAGGAGGACAACACCTGGACACTCGTGGTGGGCGGGGCCGAAACATGATCAGAAACACTGACTTGCATTTACAATCTAAATTGTCGTATTTGTCCCATGAAATTGTATTCATATATTATCAATATTTTATTCACTGGTATAGTGAAGGTAAAATTTTTGTCCAATCAGATTTAGATTTCAGCCTTTTGTGTGCTGCTATGTCAATCGAATCTGCATGGAGCTGATCTATGTCAAACTACATTGGCAATGGGATGGTTTTTTTTGTCTGAAAATTGGTGGTTAAATTTTTTTAAATGATTACATTTTCACCCGTTTCAGAACATTTGTAATATGTTAACAAGAAAATAAAAAATATTTATAAGTGACTCAAAAGAAAAAAAAAAAAAATCAAATTTCACAAATCTTTGTACAGTTCATTCAAAATCTAACAAAAACATGTTCTTTATTAGCAGGGTTATCTATTTAGGAAAGTGAATATTATATTCATAGGGGAAGGGGAAAGAAAAGTAAACCTAAAATATTTGTTCTGCGCATTACATTGGGCACAAAATTCCATCAGAAGAGACTGTGTGTGGTGACTCAGGGAGTGTTACTGTTTTATATACAGATTAACTGCATATATTTGCATAAAGGCTGCACCACTGTGTATGCGTGTGCATGTAGTCACATGGGCTGGGGTGACTTTGAGCGGCCATGCAATAGTTAGCGCAACACGCTTTTGTTAGTTGTGGGTAATTTATGGTTGAAGTGGCGTGATAGTCTGATACGATCGATTGCTCCAGTGACTCCCCAGCTGGACTCCACAGAAAAAACAAACAAAAAAACAACCCAACCAAAAAAACAAACAAAAAAAACAGACACCCCCAAACCTGTGAACATTTCACCCGAGGACGTAAGGGACTTTAATATTCTTAATTTGACAATTCCAAGCAATGAGTGTGACATGAACTCTATCAATGTGGATGAGGGGAGGCGGCGGAAGTGCGACACATTTAAGTTCAAACCGTCATCTCCCTCGCTCTCTCACCACAATTCCCCCAGACGGTCCATCCATCTAAAGGAACATTTACTTAATTGAATGATTAATAAATTCAGCTCAGTCACACTATTTCACCGCGCCGCTGGCTTTGGATAGAATTGTCTGTCAAACGGTAGACATCGTATATCAACATGTTGGGAACGTGAGCCGTAAAAGCAACAGTAAGAAGTAAGAGGGCCTTGTTTCCCCTGACAGTGGATGACCAACTTGACCAAAGTTCAGTCATATTCAATCAATGACTGCAAGCCCTTTTTAAAAGCAATGTTCAGCATTTTTACTATGGAGGACCAAAACTGCCAAAATTCAAAATAAATAAATGACTAAATAAATGACGAAAAGTGAAAATAAAAATGAATATAAAATTTTTTATTCGCAAATTATATCCAAAAAATAAATATAAATGGAAATAAATCAGTTTTTATTTTCACTTTTTGTCATTTATTTATCTAGTCATTTATTTATTTATTTAGAAATTTATTTTAGTCATTTATTAATCTATTTATTTAGTCATTTATTTATCTATTTATTTAGTCATTTATTTTTTTTATTTAGTTATTAACTGTCGAAGACGATTAATAATGATAAGTAAAATTACGATGAATGGAATGCGATCTTTCATTTAGTACCCACATTGTATATGTAGTAAAGGCAAACAATATTCTTTTTGCCTTGAAAGATGAGTTAAAATGCTCGAAATTGGCTGGCACTGTGTTTTTTTTTTTTTTTTTTTTTTGATAACGTGTGGCAGTCAAAGAGTTAAGTTATTCAAGCATTTATTTAGTCATTTATTTATCTATTTATTTTGTCATTTTTTTAGTCATTTATTTATTTATTTATGCATTTATTTAGTCATTTATTTATCTATTTATTTAGTCATTTATTTATTTTAAATTTTGGCAGTTTTGGGCCGTACTGCCAGGTCGAAATGTTATTAAAATGAGGGGGCGGTCCTAAGCGTATCTTGGGTTGGACTCCACCGTTGCAAACTGTCTGTCGAATGAGCGAACAAGGAAGAGCTCCAGCAATGGACCACTGTCCACTGTCTGCTCTCACTTATTGTCTCAGAACTTAAGTTGCAAGTTGAGGTGACAGTGGACAAGATAGTCGTCCATTGCTGGAGCTCTCCATTGCAAGCCAGCAAGACTTCCTTCAGGTTAATGAAGGATGGTTGCGGTGTCTCATGCAACATATGCACTTATTCTTTCTCCTCTGTGCAGTTTACTGAAGAGTGCTTTTCTCCATGTATACCCAATTGCCCATCTCTTTGTATGATACTTCCCCGACGTGGCGAGGCATCACAAAAAAAAAAAAAAAAACATAAAAAATCTTCATTGTCTTTTTAATTGTGTTATTGTGACATGTTTTTAACAAGTACAATTACGGGTTTTTGCTGTATATATAGTAAAGACCCTTTTCAAAAACGACCAAAATAATATGTGATACAGTGGAATGACAAACGGTGATTTAGCAACGGAACACTGTAGTTTTTTTTTGCATTAACAAGTTCTTCAAATGACAGTGCCTAAACATCGTCCCCACCTTGCTACACCTTTCCTCCTCTAATAAAGACAAGCACTGACAGAACAAGTTGCTCTACATAAACCTTTCCTTCACCCCCCTCTGCCCCCACTTCCCAAATCCAGTTAGACGAGAACATCCTTGCCTTTCACCCCCTCCACCCGTCCCTCTGTCGTACCTGCTCCGCCAACATCAGCGACTAATCGGAAGTGTCAGGCCAAGCGCGTCCCTGACGTTTGTCCGCCTTTCATCCGGCACCTTCAAACGGCATGAACACGCTTTCATAATTCCGCCTGAGTGATGGCTTTGGGCTGGAGTTTGGAGATGGAGGCAACGACGTGATTGGGTTGGGCAGTTTGTCCTGTTTAAACATGACTGGACAATGCTGGGTTAAAAAAAAAAAAGTACTTGGTTACTGGACTGAAGTAGGTTTTTCAATCTAAAAGTAAGTTAGGGTTGAAACCAAAGAGAGTAAAACCACCTGGTCTGTCATTATCCACTCAATTCCAGGCTGGTGAACACACAAACGCAAGGCGGCCTTTTGGATAGATGACACATGCACACTGGAGGAGGGGGCACACAAATAGGATTGGTGTATGTGTGCGTCCATAAATAGGATTGTGTAGGAAGCAGGGCGAGTTAAATGGGATTGTAATGCAGCAGTGAGGATGGAGAAATAGGATATGAGGGTAAGAGCTGTGTTCTCACTAGTTCCACTCCCAGCGCGATGGACAGATTCTGTAGGACTAGCCTGCAGCATGAAGGTGTGTTTGTGTTCGGATGTGTGTGTGCATTAAGTCCATTAATGTGGAGGCTAATCTTGAGGCGCCAGTCTCCCCAGGCGGAGGGTGACCTCCCCCCAACCAGGTTTGTCCTCCCTCCCGCTTTCGTTTATGTTCTGCCTCACGCTACTGTACCTCATTTCACCTAAACTCGCCCGTCATTCTGTTACTGAAACTTTTAATTTATTTTAAAATGATTCGATGGGCAGGTATTCCTCTATAGATATTGTACATTAAACATTAGGTTCGGGTCAATGATGGGAAATGTATTAGCTTACACAAATCAATGAACTCAAAGAACTGATTAACTGCCTTCCAAGTCGTCATCAAAACATTTGGGGAATCTCATCTCAAGGTGTCAAAAGTGTGCTTGAGCACAGTACATATTGCTTGGCATGAAAGCACTCAATTGAGTCCACTAGCTGCACACTTACTTAATAGTCAAACATTTTGTAGAATTTGGCCTGTGGCCCCAAAATATGTTCCTAATCTGCACAGATACACATATGCGTAAAAGAAGGGTGCGCCTTCAGAATGCTTTGGCCTCGGTCTACATAATCTGCATGCACAACACCTCCCGAGCAAAACAACATCGACGCTTTGTCATTGTTATCAGTTTAAATGTGTTGAACATTTTCTAATAGAGGCCCTGAGTTATGGCGCCTTGATTTGTCTTCATAATTTACAAGATCTCTTGTGTGATTCATTGATCAATTACTCAAAGAGCTAGCACTGTCCAAACATTTATTCCACTCTTTAAGCATGCCGTTTGGATATAAATCCATCACAGGAGCCTTGGAGTGCGCTTTGTGTTAGCGTGCGATATGTTTTAATTCGACATAAGCAGACAGCGCTTAGGCCCGGGCAGGTTAGTCCTATCAGCGCGTGTTTATCTTAATTCCCTTCAGTCTCTTTAAGTCCGCCATCCATTACATGTCTTAGGAGGCGGAAGCATGCAACGGGGGTGCGGGTAATGGTGGCGGAGGTGGGTGGGGGTCCTGCACGACAAGCAAACGCACACATTGCTTAAAATCCGAAAACACAAGCATGTGCATGTACTGTATTCATTGCTCAGTGACCGTGACAAAGCGCCGGTTTGCGTCGGCGTGTGCGCTTTATAGACACGATAATGCTTTGGTGGTGACCTTGTTGCTATGGAAGGAGCTGTAAACAGGCTAATAGAGGCTAACATCTCACATATAAGATACGCATACATGCTCAAGGTTTTCAATGGCACAGGTTGACATTGAGATTGCACCATTCTGAACATTCACGTTATTGTCCTAAATTACAACATTATGTTCACTTCACTGTCACTGAACTTTATCCTTTTCTCTGTTTTGTCATATTCACAAAACCCAACTCAACTCAACTTTATTTATAAAGCGTTTTAAGAACAGGCGTTGCTGTATACAAAGTGCTAGTGAATAAAGAGATAAATAAATACATAAATAAGTAGACTAAACATCAAACTCATACACACCACAAAACACCAGGAACAAGTCTCATGGTGCGCCAAAAGCCAAAGAATACAGATGTGTTTTAAGACGTGTTTGAAAAGAGGATAACGAGGGGGACTGCCTAATATTTAGTGGTAGGTCATTCCAAAGGGAGGGACCGGCAACAGCAAAGGCTCGATCTCCTCTAACCCCGGGTTTTCACCGGTTGCGGTTGCGGTGCGGTTGCGGTGCGGTGCGTCTTGACTTCGTGCTCCGGACGGGTCAATTTTTTTGTCAATCCACACCGGCTCCGCACAGCTGCGGTCCGGCAGCTCCGTCGCCGCCCACTTCCCAACGTGTCTCGCGGGACCGCGCGCGCGCGATCATGTGGCATTTCACAACGACAAACATACAGAAAGTCTGTGCTCAACAGAGAAGCAGAAAGAGAGGTGGACTTCTTTTGATTTAACCTTTTCTTCTTCTTCTGCTATGAGATTCCATGCAGCATCCTTTTTTTGTTGTCCTTGTAAAGTATATTAATAACGAGAGTCGGGTCAGTGCGGGTCCACTCTTTATTTCTGTCTTCCGCGTCCGGCTGCCGCTCAGTACGGCAAGCGAGACGGGCACAACAAGCAATCGCGAACATCAAACTCACAATACATTACAGTCCTTATAAAAAGGATGTGCCGTGTCATATATTATTTTGTGGTTTTCCACCTCCAATATAAACCTCTCCTCGTCCATGTTCGCTGGTGTCTAAACCGTGAATGAGCACATGGCCCGGCGACGCCCACGTCACGTTTTGCTGAAAAACTTGCGAAATAGGAGCTGGCGAGTGTTTTATTCTGAAAGGTAACCGGAAATTTATTTTGAAACTGCCTCGGTCTTCCTGTCCCGCTCGATGTGTTTTGTGCTAGCTTGCCATTTGCCGGAGGCCTACCGCTGCGGCGTCCGGCAAAAATAGAAAATAGGTCTATCCTTGCGGAAGGCTTGCGGCACGCCGCAGGCCTTCATCAGTCGACACGCAACGCACCCGCAAGCGGTGTAAACTGCACCATTCGAATGAATGGAATCTAATTGCTTGCGTCGCCGGACCGCACCGCAACCGCACCGCAACCGCACCGCAACCGCAACCGGTGAAAACCCGGGGTAAGCCTCCGCTTAGCCCTCGGTACCTCCAATTGATGAGCGGCGAGATAAGGTGGGGCAAGACCATTGAGAGATTTGAAAACAAATAGAAGAATCTTAAAGTGGATTCTAAATTTCACAGGCAGCCAGTGAAGAGAGGCCAGGATAGGGGTTATGTGTTCCCTCTTCCGGGCACCAGTAAGGAGACGAGCAGCAGCATTTTGGACAAGCTGGAGACGCTGCAGGGAGGACCCAAAATAAAGTGCATTACAGTAATCCAGCCGAGATGTAACAAAGGCAGGGATTACCATTTCTAAATGCTGTCAGCAGCTGCTTCATTTTCCATTTAAATGCTCTCTACTGGCGTTATAACCCTTATTTTCCTCTTCTGCTTCAGTGTTGTACATATCGGAGAAGTAGTAGGCTCTCGCCAAGTTGACCACATGCACACCTCACTGATTTTTTCTTTTCAAGCTTTAATTCATTGGCCAGTTCTTCCCAGCACATACTCTCTTCGGACCAATGGTTACAAAATATGTACAATTTTCAAAATCGCTGCACATAAAAAACTGAAAATGCAAGCACAGCACACAACAAATACATGGATTATCAAACTATAACCACATGAACTCATAGGGGCCAGATGTTGTTAATAATGCTAATGTTATCTCGGCGTGGCGTGCCTGAAGCCCACTTTGTAAGTCCGATTTTTGCTTACAGCGTAAAGAAAACAACAACAAGGAGAAGTAGTAGGCTCTCGCCAAGTTGACCACATGCACACCTCACTGATTTTTTCTTTTCAAGCTTTAATTCATTGGCCAGTTCTTCCCAGCACATACTCTCTTCGGACCAATGGTTACAAAATATGTACAATTTTCAAAATCGCTGCACATAAAAAACTGAAAATGCAAGCACAGCACACAACAAATACATGGATTATCAAACTATAACCACATGAACTCATAGGGGCCAGATGTTGTTAATAATGCTAATGTTATCTCGGCGTGGCGTGCCTGAAGCCCACTTTGTAAGTCCGATTTTTGCTTACAGCGTAAAGAAAACAACAACAAGGAGAAGTAGTAGGCTCTCGCCAAGTTGACCACATGCACACCTCACTGATTTTTTCTTTTCAAGCTTTAATTCATTGGCCAGTTCTTCCCAGCACATACTCTCTTCGGACCAATGGTTACAAAATATGTACAATTTTCAAAATCGCTGCACATAAAAAACTGAAAATGCAAGCACAGCACACAACAAATACATGGATTATCAAACTATAACCACATGAACTCATAGGGGCCAGATGTTGTTAATAATGCTAATGTTATCTCGGCGTGGCGTGCCTGAAGCCCACTTTGTAAGTCCGATTTTTGCTTACAGCGTAAAGAAAACAACAACAAGGAGAGGTAGTAGGCTCTCGCCAAGTTGACCACATGCACACCTCACTGATTTTTTCTTTTCAAGCTTTAATTCATTGGCCAGTTCTTCCCAGCACATACTCTCTTCGGACCAATGGTTACAAAATATGTACAATTTTCAAAATCGCTGCACATAAAAAACTGAAAATGCAAGCACAGCACACAACAAATACATGGATTATCAAACTATAACCACATGAACTCATAGGGGCCAGATGTTGTTAATAATGCTAATGTTATCTCGGCGTGGCGTGCCTGAAGCCCACTTTGTAAGTCCGATTTTTGCTTACAGCGTAAAGAAAACAACAACAAGGAGAAGTAGTAGGCTCTCGCCAAGTTGACCACATGCACACCTCACTGATTTTTTCTTTTCAAGCTTTAATTCATTGGCCAGTTCTTCCCAGCACATACTCTCTTCGGACCAATGGTTACAAAATATGTACAATTTTCAAAATCGCTGCACATAAAAAACTGAAAATGCAAGCACAGCACACAACAAATACATGGATTATCAAACTATAACCACATGAACTCATAGGGGCCAGATGTTGTTAATAATGCTAATGTTATCTCGGCGTGGCGTGCCTGAAGCCCACTTTGTAAGTCCGATTTTTGCTTACAGCGTAAAGAAAACAACAACAAGGAGAAGTAGTAGGCTCTCGCCAAGTTGACCACATGCACACCTCACTGATTTTTTCTTTTCAAGCTTTAATTCATTGGCCAGTTCTTCCCAGCACATACTCTCTTCGGACCAATGGTTACAAAATATGTACAATTTTCAAAATCGCTGCACATAAAAAACTGAAAATGCAAGCACAGCACACAACAAATACATGGATTATCAAACTATAACCACATGAACTCATAGGGGCCAGATGTTGTTAATAATGCTAATGTTATCTCGGCGTGGCGTGCCTGAAGCCCACTTTGTAAGTCCGATTTTTGCTTACAGCGTAAAGAAAACAACAACAAAAGAAACAACTAACGAAGCGACAGCCCGTTACTCGAAAAACTGTTAAATTGAATTTACAAGTACTACTTGTAAGTCAGTTGATCGCGGTGCTCAATCGAGATGCATCACTTCAACATAGTTCCTTGGCATCAAGACTTTTGGTGCCAATTTTTGCCATCTTATAGCTATTATACAAGGATTTGGTGCCATCTTGTAGCATCTTAGGGAGTTTCCAAAAGCATAAAAACAAAGAACAGAGAATATGTCTCAAAATAAATCTTAATATATGTGAATTTGCAAGAAGCCAATCATGAACAGGTGGGAAAACACGTTGCCTCCTTGCCCAGTTCTGAAAATTCACCTTCATTGCCTGATTCTACAATAGATCGTGGACAATATATTGAATGAATTTGATTAATTTGTCATTTTGAAATTCAAATAGTTGAAAATTGTGCATATCGATAAATAGTATACTCTTAAATAGTATACTCCTGATTTTTTTTCTGGATTATTGAAAGCTGTTGTCTTGTTGTATAGCCAAACGTTATTGTGAGTTGTAATTTTTCACAAGTGGCAGAATGCCGGATGGGTGGTTTACAAAACGTGTTTACAATACCAACTACTTCATTGTGGCATTTCAGCACAAGCTATGAATGTTAAGTTTATAATAAATGCTTTAAAAGCCACTAGACATTATTGCTGTCTGAACATTTTGCACAGGAATTATTTTTGAATAAGTGAAACCTTTAAATAAATGTTTGTTGAGTTTATTACTTGGATTAAAATCGTAATCCAAACAAATCGAGATTTTGTTTTTTGGCCATATCACCCAGCCCTACCTGCTTCATTCCATTCCTTGAGGCTTACTGCTATTTATCCGTTTGAAAATCTACACATTTGCAGTAGTACTTCAACAGTTTTGGCAACAATTCCTGATACCATGTCAAATTGGTGTACTACCACAGTTACATTTAAAAATGACCGCCCACTTCTGCGATACTGGTCAGACAATAGCAGTTTTCCTGAAGTCATAAGTTGACGAGCCGGAAGCAGACGGAAATTAGACAGGTAAACGCAGCATGCTGCATGGTGAGGTCAGAAGCATCAACATTCACGTGATATGCGAGCACTGTATTGTATTGTTTGGAGAATGACAGGCTCTTTTGGGGCGGGTGGGTGTTTGACCCTCCTCCCCGCGCTGTTTATCTTTTGGGTCACGTCCCGCTTTCTAACTCCTGACCGCTGACCTCGGACCCCGGCCTGTCAGCTGGCAGAAAGCAGCGCTGAGCTGACAGCTCCCAAAGCCCACTGACCCTCAAAGTAAGAAGCGGATGAAGAAGAGCGCGAGGGGGTTGCTGGGAGCCGTTGACATCCATTGGAGGGGGGTGGCGGTTTACCTGTACTACATCTCATGAAGATAAACAAACATCCAAATGGTTCTCTTTAGAGAAGATCACCGTCAAGGTTGTGAAAATCCATTTGTGCTCATTTTTCAGTCACTTCCTGGTTCACATGTATAGGGCAGTAGAATTTTTTTTTCTTTTTCCTCAGTTATTATTCTGGAGCAGGTGAGAAGGACTTTTCAACCAACATTCTTTCCATTGACATTGTGTACTGTGCCTTGGACTGTCATTGTGTACATAATTCTGACTACTCAAAAAACAAACAACAAAATTATGTGAAATTGATGCTACTTAAAATAATAAAAGTCAGGAAAGTTGCAGTCATAAACATGCTTGGGCATTGATGAGTGGAATACAGTCAGCTCAAAACAGGACAGGGGGGATGCAAACCTGCTTTGGCATGGTACTGGACAATATTGTGAGACAATTTTCTACTATTCACAAAAAAATATTTTCAAAGAAAGCCTACTAATTTCATTCAAAAATGGGCTCAAGACACAACAATCAAGAATACAGCGATGGGAGCTAAAAGAGAGTTAGGGCCTCAATTTGGGGATAGCCTCGCGCTCTCGGCTGCTGCAAACACGCTAGACAGGCGGCTCTTCGTTTCCAAGTTCATGCACCGCTGATCTAAGTACATAATGAAGTGTGACATATCAAGCCAAGGCGCTAATGGGCTGTGAAGTCATTACCGAACTCTACACTCTCACTCATACGCACACACAAAAAAAAACCTTGTGAGTGTGACAAAGCTATGTAACTGCATTTTCACACTGTATTTTGCATTCTCCCAAGATGACCAGTAGCCATTCCCACACACTCTCACATGTTTCGTGGGAGGACATGTGCAGAGGAGATACAGACATGATATCAAAGGTCAAGTGGAGGTAAAGCAGCATCTGCTCGTTTGACAGCCTTGACTGACCGTTAATGTCAGAGCAATAGCGTAAAACGGAGAATGCAGTTTTGCAAAGAAGATTGGAGATGCTGAAAACATCTCACAAAAATGCATACAAGTGGAAACCTGACGTGACTGATCATATTGTCAACACGCCATTTTTGCGAGTCCACATACATACAGTGTAGTGTATGGCAAATGGCTGCTCTTTAATCCTACCCAGAAACCATTGATAGTATTTTTAGTCCTGTAATATTTGTTGCATCAATTTCAACATTGTTCACCTTCAAACTCTTCTTCTTCTTCTTATTATTATTATTATTATTATTATTTGTTTTTAATTAAGTGCCAGTAGTCTCCAGTACTGACTCCCATGGTTTCCTAGAAAATTCTTTGTGTGTTCAAACATGTACATCCAAGAGATAGATACGAGGTAGTTGATGTACTCGAAGTAACTATTCTATTTTGCCAAATAAAGAAGGTAAAAACGCTTAACACTGTGAGGAAGTTATGTGTTAACAATGGCTCTTGTCTGTTACATATTTAACCAAACCTATTGAGAACAAGTGCTATAAAAAATGGATGAGGCACAAAATGGAGCCCTGTGGGATGCCAGCCACAATGCTGTGCAGCATTAACTGATTGTTGTCCTCACTGAGCCAGAAAACTTTGATGACAAATGTAAGAGTTGAACTAAGGTGTCCAAACTATGGCCTGTAGGCCATTTGTGACCCATTGATCATTTTTTTAATGGCCTGCAGCACATACTAAAAATGACATTTGACACGGTCCACAACACAATTTTTAAAACAAAAAGTGTGGGTGTTGAAGAAGTCAGGAATTGTTACCCAATATAATAAAGATTTTTTTTTTCTTCAAAATAACTGACTAAAGTCAAAGCATTTCAAAGTCGATTGCCTACTTTGAAACGGTTCAACTTTAGTTATGCTTCAATGTTTCTGTATGCGAAGAAAGAAGTTTGAACACCCATGATTTAAGCCATTCCACATCTCTAATGTACACACAAGATTTAGTTGGTGCATAAGACGGAAAGAGAGAATAAGAGAGAAAACAAGAGACGTACTAAGAGCTTGTCAGTCCCTCTTAATTATTCTAATTGCTGAGCTCAAGCCTCCATGCGAAGGCTTGAGCAGTCCCCTGGCAAAACAACACAAGCCCCCTTTACACATACACACACACACGGACACATTTAACCACTGCATCGCCTTGAAACCTCTCATCCTTCCTCGTTTAGTCCTCACACCAACTCCCCCCAATCTCCATCAGCATCCCTCCTCCTCCCCTTCCCATCACAGCAGACCCTTCTGCTCCGTCTCACCACAGTCACTCCTCTCCTCCGCCCCGCCGCTCCTTCCAACTGGATTAAAAGTACTTTTCATTACCCGTGTGGGAGATATGGCACTTAAAAATCACCCCATTATCATTTTTCACCCGGCAAACAGCACACACTCTCTCCCAGAGACATAATTACCACGCCCTGTCATAGCAGGGAGATGGAGGCTGCTGATTCCCAGCCCGGCCTGGTGTGTGTTTATAAGAAGCCCGCCTGCCTGCTTCCCTTATTGATATTAAAAACGCTGCATAAACGAGCGTTTAAAATGGCTGTCAGAAGAGGGGCGAGAGAAGATCCACTCCAATCACAAAGTGCAGCACACATCACTGGATCCCTTCGCCGGCTTGGCACCTTCTAATGGCTTGGAATAACAGAACAGCGCCGGGCCATTCCACGCTCACGTCGTCCCGAGCTCTGCCAGGACTGCGGGAAAGGCGCTGAGTGATAGGGCTCGCTTTAACCAGTCAACACTTAACAGCTAATGAATTGGAAGCCATGTGAGGAATTGGATTCATGGCTGCATGTCTCATGCTAATGGCTGAAGTTGCCTCAGAAGTGACCTATTCACACTAATGTTCACCTAGGCTGAATTTACACCACTGCATAGACTTAATCCCTGATTTCAATCTAGTGACAAGATCCAATTTTTGTCTATTCAAATTGATTTTCAAGTTACTGTGATGTGGCACGGAGGAATCATGGTTACAAGTCTGCTCAGAGTTTAGACCCAGTATCATTTCTTCCTGCTCTTCTTGGATAAACATTGGGAAAGTGTTGAGATACTCCAGCGTGATCTTGATTCCTGGGATCCCACATGGCTCCATTTTGGGTCCCATCCTGTTCTCACTATATTTAAAACCCTAATTGTCATGTGTTGGAGGTTGGATCCCAAAGTGCAGACACAAATAAGGTTTTAACTCTTTATTCACACAACTTGACTAAACGGAAAAACAATGAGAATGCAGAAGAACGAGAATCACGAGACGCCAAGCCCTCTTGGGCTGTGGAGCTGCACAGATGAGCAGTGGTAATAATCCGACAAAACACACATTTCTCAGACTGCTTATATAGACAGTGAATCGATCTGATTGGTTGTGACTAGACATGTGTGTAACAGTACTGACATGGAATCATCTGGTTGGCTGCTGACCCAGTAAAGAGATTAAAGATTCTTGACATCACATAGCTCCTGACATCCCATAGCATCACATAGCCTAAAACCAGGTGAAACTTGATGCTGGTTACATCAGTTCAAAACAGACACTTGACAACATAACCATGGCCCCAAATAACACACAGGCAAAACACGGTCATGACACTAATGAGGACAAGCTTTATAAATAAAATGTATGGATGGATGTAATAAACACTGGGGAAAAAAATCAAGAGCCTGTCTTGCATATGGGAAAAAGAGGTGCAAAAATGCATTGATCACTTGGAACTTGGATCTATCAACAGAGCTCTGCATTTATATTTCAAATGATAAATGTCACTAATACTCTTCTGAACTGTACACTAATTTGAGATTGTCGACTGAATTGCTGGTCCTGGCTTTACTTTCAGACATGGTTTTCATCAACAGCAGCATAATGCTTGTTTACAATACTTCTTCCCCGCACTGCAATGACATTCATCACCGAGACATCAGTGTGGCTGTCCCCTGTCCCCCCACCCCGCTAAAATCCCCCTGCAGTGGCCTGCTGTTGGTCTGTCATGTCTCGGGCTGGCTGTCTACAGTTATGCCTGCAGATAATACAGCGACAAACGTGGGACCTGCATGATTAACTGGGTGGCCGTTTGATCACATTTGACTAATTTGTGGCATAAATCTTCAGCTTGGCGGACCCTTCTAGACGCCATTAGTCCTGACACTGAAACCCCTGACACACGAACACCCACGCATACACAAATGCAGTTTTTTTAAAATTTGTATTGCCACTACATGCCCGCTTGCTTTGGAGTGGATGATTTCTCACACCATACCGCATTGGAATCATTGACTGTGTAGCCACAAATGTTAACATGACCAATCAGCTCCACCAACAATGACAATCTATTTCCCACAAGGGATGAATAAAATGTCTTTCACGCAGTCAGTCAGTCAGTCTGTGAGGTTCTTGTCTCCTGTCTTGTATTGGCTAGGCACGTTTGTAAGCCCTTCTGACCAGAATTAGAACATCCCATGAAGTATCCAGTATTGTCAATGGGAAAGCGGCAATAGCATGTTGAGCCAAGTAGTTACGGCAGTAAGTGAACAGAGTATTTACTCGCTCAATAGTTTGAGGCAAATTCTGTAGGGTTTTTGGGGTGGTGTTGATGTATGCGGGTGATGCTGTGCTTCTTGATGTTGGTCATCAGGTTTGTACACAGATTAAGAGAGATTTTGGGGTCCTCCTTTTTTATTATGATTATAAAAAGTCACTAAATTCTTTAAGTTTAATAGTGTGAGGAATTATTTTTTACATTCTCCAAACACATTGGGCCAAACTGATTCCAAATACAGGGAGTCCTCGATTTAAGGCGCACTTGACCTAAGGAGTTTCAACTTTATAACGGTTACGCCCAGTCCGCCATTTTAGCCCCGTCCACCATTATGGCTCCTTGTTCACTATATAGCCCGCAGTGATTTCCCCTCATCCACTATTTAGCCCTTAGCTAGTGCTAGTGCTTGTGCACTTGAGGGGGTATCTTTGGGATTTTTTTTCCACCCTCTTTTTTTCCACATCATGGCCCCAAAAAGAAAAAAGCTACGTCTTCTATCAATGTTGGCCCAGCCAAAAGAAAAACAATTACCATGGAAATGAAGCTAAACATCATAAGAAGATCGCAGAAAGGGTAGACACTGACAAACATCAGCAAAGACTTGGGCTTCAGTCGGACAGCATCTTATTTTTTTTTTTTAATGTATTTTAGATTTTTTATGCAAAGTATTTTGATGTAAATATTGACTTTAATGGGGAAATTCGACTTAAGTCGAAATTCGGGTTACATCGCTTGCAGAACTCTGACGTAACTCGAGGACTCCGTGTAGTTCAAATTTGGTCACTGGCAAACTTAAAACCTGTGCATGGGCAACAACCTTGTGGGTAAGTTTTCAGTCCATTGTGTGTTTTTTGGGGGTTGCGGAGAGTGAGGTACTGATTGTTTTCACATCATTAACACGTTCTAGGTGTGTACTTCAAGACTACTCCTTTACCTTTCTCATGATAATCCTCACTCCGTGAGGCAAGATCTTGCCTGGAAATCAAAACTGAAGAAACTGATTGTCTTTTTGTGCGATTTCACTTCCAAATAATGACGCCAATGGTTTCCACCTTCCCTCAAAGATGTTTGCCTCTGCTGGATTTAGTTGCTGAATAGTTCAAAACATTCGGTAGGGTTCCTGAGTGGTGTAAGTTGGGCGACGCTTTGTGAGCGTGAAAAGGCAGGTGGACTGGATTATAATGCTAAGCAAACATGAGCTCCGAGGCCTAATTATGACACAGGGGAGGCGCCGGAGAGAGAGAGATTGACTACTTTGCAGTGCCGGCGCGGATGCTGAAGGCAGCAAGAATCAGCCGGGTCATTTGTAAACAGGTAACGAAGCAGGCCAGGTGTATGAGCATATGTAGCAATGAGGCGCGGGAAGTCAGAGGAGAGTGGGAAGAGAGTGGGAGGAGCACAGGGAGGATCTAATTAGACTGTGCCCTGTGCCAAACTGCTAAAATGGCCAACTGGGCACATAGATTTATGACGGGGTTAAATTAGCTTGTCGGTGAGGGTTGCTAGCACCACCTACACCTGCTCATTGTCACAATGATGATTAGAACTATTGAGGAAGACGGTGGTCCACACAACCTTGTTCAAACGGAAGTTTTTTTTTGTGATGCATAAAATACATATTGGTATGTAAAGTACATGTGTTTCAAACTTTAAGAAAAAGGAGTAGAATAGAAATACGGTACAATAATTTATGCTATTGATAGTTATTCTGGTAATTATTGTCCATTGTGGTTTATCTGTGTGGCCCAGTACTAAATGGGGGAACAGGCCACAACTCACACCAACATGCTCACACATAGAATAACCAGCCAACAGGACTTAAGCTCCTGATGTTATTAACTAGGCCATGTCCCTAAATGCACACACACATAATACAATAATTATTAGTGGTGTTCCAAGCCCAATCAGCATTTCATGCTGCCGATTCCTACATCAAACGTCCATGTGTGAGATCATCCGATTCTGATTCTGATACTCATCACTTGCTGCACAATTTAACAATTAGCTTTAACGATTATTTTAATATTCAATTAATGCTTCAATTATTTTTTTCAAGAAATTGATCAATCAGTTTTTTTTTTTATCTATTCAAATTTACATCCCTTTATTATACAAAACAGGACATTTTTTCAAAGTGACAGAAAATGCAAAAAACACATGTTATGAGTGAGTTTGGTCTATAACGTAGCGTTAAAGAAAGGGTGAGATTGGCTGCAGGCTACAAAGTATGAGCTGCGGGAGATTTTTATTTTTTTTTGTGATTGACAATTAAATGCACTGATCGACATGGCAATCATCAAGAAACCATGATTAGCCGATTATGTTCCGTGGTCGATTGATCAGAGCACCACAAATAATTATAGAAATGTCCCCTTATTAAACTAGTTTATTTCTTTACATGATTTAATATTGTGTTTTTTTTATTATTATATTTTATACAATGGGCTGCTATTTTCCTTTTAAATAAACAAACAAAAAAAACGTGTGGCAGTTGTTTGGGGGCTTCAATATACAGGTATGTAATTTCATTTCAATGGGGAAACCTGATTACACATGTGAGGAAAGTGAATTACGAGCTTGGCCACAGAACAAATTAAACTCGTAAGTCAAGCTCCCACTATATAGTTTTGTGTTTTAGGGAAACAAAAAGAGAGTCAAGTGAGTGATTGGGGATGATGCTGGAGACCATTTAGCATTAATCAATGAACCTGTGGACAGAAGGCTTCCAGAGCAAGGAGCCTTTGCCTCCATTTGCATCTGTATCCTTGATCAAATCTGCAAGGTAAACAGCTTTAAAACCAGATGGGGGATATTAAACTTGCAGATTGAGCCTGAGCCCCCCACCCCCACCCCATCTCCGTCATTCCCTCCTCTACCTCCCTCCCTCCACAGGCTTGTCTGGAGCTTGGGGCTGGGCTTCAGGCCTGTGCGTTTTGACTCCGTCTGTTGAGAACAAGGACGGGGCATGGCGAGGCAGCCCAGAGCAGCCATACTTTCATGGTCGGTTTCCATTTAAATATCTGACTGACAGGGAACATGGCGCCATTAAGGCGTCCCGGGAGCCCAGCGCAGGAATAGGAAATGGACAGATAAAACCTCCCTGGGGAGGCAAGGGGGGTGAGAGAAGGGCCAAGCTGCCTCCAAAAGCCTTTAACGGAGGGACCTGCTCGTAGGACCGCACCAGAACCAGGTCCAGACCCAACATGTCTTTCAGGAAACAAATACGTGATTGATTTGACCTGACACCCTTCACCTAGCAAAATTATATTTTAATCTTTACTTATATTGGAATGGAAATTTGATTTATGACCCATTTTAATTTCATTTAAATTTTATTTCTGTACTGACAAAAAAAAAAAAAGTATGGATACTATTCTCTAAAAACAAAGTGGTCAAATCTACCAAAAAAAAGGGTTAAATATGACCAATCTAGCTGGTAGTTATGTGTCTGACAGATCCTGGAATCATTTGGTGATCTAACCCCGCAATTCCAACCCGTAATGCTGATTATCAAGCAGGGAGGAAAATGGGTCCCATTTTTATAGTCTTTGGTATGACCCGGCCAGGGATTGAACTCACAACCTCCCAGTCACAGGACAGACACGCTACCACTAGATCACACAGCTAGTCACACCAATTATCTATCTAGACACACATTTCTACTTTTAAACAATTATTTTTGAAAACATCATATATTGTAATCACTTATAAAAATTAATATAATACATTGATACAAGTAATGTATTTCCAAGTGATTTATCTAGACTTACTTTCTATTGTAACCAATTTCATTGGTTGTTTGGCTAACCAATAAAATTGTTATGCCTATAACCACCTGGAAAGGTCAATGTCTGACCAATCTATTGGTTAATCAAGCAATTATGAGCTTAACCTACTAGATTGGTAGTTTTTTTTTTTTTTTTAACACATTTTTAGTGTCTAGTCGACTCTCGCATACTTGCAATTTGGCACCTGCAGATTCGCAACTCCACTTAAAACAACAACAACAAAAAATCTATGATATCACAAAAGAAAAATAAATAAAAAAGCTTGGTCTCACAAACAGGCAGCATGCCAGGGAGGGCATTGGGAAGACAGAAAGGTAAAGGAGCAAGAGAATGGTCACACGCGTTAACAGTTTGTCTTTTTCAGGCTAAATTCAACTCCTCCGTCGTCACTCTCTGCCACCAGCCACACTGCCAGGCCCAATCAGGGTCAAGCCGCCGCCTTTGTCTTTAAGGAGCTCATTTGCATCCCGCCGGCTAACAGCCAGTCAGGGCTTGTTCTGAGGGCCCGCTAATCCAATCAGATTGCTCCTCCGTGGAGCCAAATGGCCACAGACACCGGCATCTGCGGGAGGCGCATCACACGGCATCGCGGGGATGCTGCCGCTGATTGCTTGCGACAGAAAGTCAGGGGGAAGTCGGCTTCACCAGGCTTCAGCCAGACTAAAAGTTAGCATGAGTTGATGTTGAGGAGCAGGGGAGGCTAAAAGTACACTTTCCGTGTTATGACTTCTGCCCTGGGAATGCCACGAGTACATATTGGCCATGAAATCCCAATTTGAGTGCGGGGAATTCATAGTTATATACTTACAACCTCAACTGTGTGGTGGAGAAACAGTGGTACACAACTGCAAGGATTAATTATATAAACACCCATTACATGGGGAAAAGAGAACAATGTTTGAACTAATTGACTGCAAAATATTTTACATATATTTATTTTATATGTATTTATTTTAACGTTTTTTTTATTGTAATTTGTTAGAAACTAGAAACTATCATTGACACTTATTATTGACACTGTTTTTAAATAATATTCTACAAAATGATTATGAACAGACTAGGGGTGTGAATTGCCTAGTACCTGACGATTCGATTCGTATCACGATTCACAGGTCACGATTCGATTCGATACCGATTAATCCCGATACGAATTTATAAGTCGATTGTTGCGATTTTTTTTTCATTCAAATTTAGAAAATACTAATCAGTAAGCTTGTAGAGTGTAAGATTTATATGAAAATGTATTATTTATTTATCTGAAATTTCAGTCTTATAGAGGTTGTAATCTGTTTCATGTTTGAACAGCATTAAAATAAAATATTAAGGCTTAATGTTCCGTTCATATAACATTCTTCCATGCTCAATGTGTGAATCCTAACCCGAAGTCAGACGTTTTGTTGAATATTTTTCCATTAAAAATTGAAGTTTAAAAATCGATTCACACACACACACACAAAAAAAAGAAAAGGCAATGATGATAAGACGTTGAATCGGTAAGACTACCGAATGAACAATTGTGAGCTCTTAAAAAAAATAAAAAAAAAATAAAAAAAAAAATCGATTTTTTTTATTGAATTGATTCGAGAATCGCGCGATGTAGTATCGCGATATATCGCCGAATCAATTTTTTTTAACACCCCTAGAACAGACCATATAAAAATAAAGGTATAATAGTACAAGCGAGTCCTCCGCTTCTCCAACCTTGCTCCTATTTTCCACTCACGGTTGTAGCACAAATGTGTCTCCTTCTTGGCCAAATGAGATGACCTGTTGTCTGTCCCGGTCTTGCCCACTATTAAGACCTGGAGTGAGGGGTCAGGCAGCGCCAGGAAGGCGGGGCGAGGAGGCTGAGCTGGATCCATAACAGCCTTCCAAGCAAAGATCAGCTCCAACCAGAAGAGGAAATGGATCTCAACAATCCCAGCCCTCTACTTTCTGCTGTGTGTGTGTTTAGGGGACGGCATTATGTCAATGAGAAGTCCCCTTTTTTATAGTAACTATAGACTGTGTGTGTGCGTGTGTGCGTGCATGTATGTGCGTAGCACATACATGTGATAAGCTTGTGGTAGTCGTAGTTGTAGTCCAGTGAGGGACCAAAGGCCCCCTTGTTGTCCTGATTAGTCATTTATCAGGCCTGGCAGTCCAGACGGACCATAATCACTCTTCTCCCCCACACCCACTCCAACCCAACCAACCTTCTACAGTTGCATCCACCCTTACCTATCATGATGCTCTCCATCCCCCAGATGCACACATCTAGCTCGTCCCTGACCCACTCTTGACTCTGTTGTTTCAAGGCAGAGGTTCCATTTGCTCTTTCATTAAGGCTGGTATGTGATACAGGGGAGCACCAGTGCACAATTTGGAATTGGACCCAAATTTGGAAGTGTTGCCATTCATAACTCATAATTCATAACATGTGTTAAATTGAACAAACATCCAAGATTTTTTATAGAGTGGACTATATACTTGACTAAAAATTCCACTACATAAAAATTCCTGTAGAGTGATTATGGAGTCAGTAATGAGGAAAGAATCATTCACAGTTGTGCTTTATGAGATAGAGGGATATATTCTTTATCCTTTGTGAAAAGTGACTAATATTACAATTGGGCCAATTATTATAATTAAAAATATATGATGAACTTTTTTTGGAAGTTACAGAAAACGGATAATGACATTTGCATTCCTTTCAATAGGAATAAATTAGTTGAGATATAAATGTTTTGAGTGATAAAAATGGTCACAAATTCTATTATCCTTCGTCCTCTGTATCCCCTACCCCGTCAACAAAAACCTTTTCGGTGCATGTCATTAATCGTTCCAATTCACACTGACTGCGGAGCGATTTCTGTATGGCATCCGTACGGGCTGCCATTCACACCGAGTGCGTTGCGTGAGCTGCACGTCCATAAATCTGCACCTGCGAGACCACAAGATCACGGAGATTCCATGCTGGAGAGTTGCGTTTACGTGATAAAAACCATGTAAGTAGAATGCTACTGGTAAACAATAGCCACACTTGCCTGTCATCCCATCGATATACTTTTTATCATATTTCTGGGACTTCTACCATGGCTCTTTTACCATGGTTAAGTAAGTTAAGTTTTGCATTTAAAGTGTTACTTTGACATGTTTAATTCATTTTGAGCTCGTTTTTTGTCTAAATGTCCGACTCATGTCAAGCAATGTAGTCGTGTCATTTCTTCAGATTCATGAAAATCTGCATGCACAATCCGGAAAAAATAGAAACCTTATGGAAAATTTCCGCAGCTCCTCATCCAATACGCACAGCATACGCAACGCTCTGTAGCTGGTGAGAATTTACATGCAGACTCAAATGCTTTCTATTCCTTGCGGCATCCGGACGGATGCCGTTCCGCATCCGTTATGCATTTAGTGTGACTTGGGCATAACGATGCAAATTGCTAGTCAAAAAGCTATCTTTTGAGGTTTAGTGAAATTAAGATATTTAGCACTAGAAGAAAAGGAAGGGAGTGTGATGAGAGATGAATGAGTGACGAGGACAGGAAGAAGTTCCCTGTCAAATGGGAGCAGCATACTCCCACTCTCATGTCCCTCAACAACCCTCCCACCCAAGTCCATGCATGTCAGCAAGAAGGGATTATAAAGCCGCAAACATATTGAGGAATACAAAATGAGCTAATGCTGCTAACCAGCTCACAAACCCGACTTCCTTCAGTTGGGAGAAATATGAAGAAGATGATTGGGGGTGGGGGGGTCTAATCTGGACGATGCAGACCGCATGATACAAACACATTAAAGGTCTGTCCTGCCTTTCCAGAGCAAATCACCGCAGAGCAGTCCCAGACTGATGTTGTGGAGAACTCCCTTGAGTGAATCACAATTATCCATCTGGCTATTTCCAGGTTTCCAATTTTTAGATTCCTCAGAGATGAATCCTGATTGATTGTCCTGTGATATTATATGTATGTTAATAGTGGTATACACACGCAAGACCAACAATCAGGTTTTCCATCCTTCCAGTCAAAAAAGCACAGATATTCTCATGTCTCTAAATTATTACCCTGGGTGATAATCTTTTGGGGTGGGCTGCAGGATGTGTGAGTAAGGTACACATATACCAAAAATTGGGACAAATTTGAGCCTTTTTCCACCATTCCAAATAAAGACAGCAAAGCCTTGTTATTGGCAGTATCTAAATGATTATCCTGAGTAGAATTAATTCAATTAATTCGTCCATTTAAAGTACCACGGTGTGAAAATGAGCTAAATCGTGAAATCGAGGTGCTTATAAATAAATACATCATCTACTTTGAGCGGCTCGCTTCTGTTTACACTCGTTGTTTTGGGGTCCTTCGTTTGGTGGCTGGCGCGCTTGCTGATAACGTCACCCTACTATACCGAAGCTGCGATATGTGACATCATCGGAAAGCGCACAGGACCCTGGAACAGCCGTACAGGCAGTTCACATCACCGCCTGTTTTTTTTCCTTTTCTTTTCACTCACAAACACGCACACAAATTAATTAATGTGATGCGTATTGCGCACGAGTTTGAAGGCAAACGCATGAGCGGAGCTCAGCCGTAACGTCTCCGCGTGAGCCTGACGCAGAAGTATACTGAGGCCTTTACACGGTCTCCCAGGCGGAGAAGCCAACCCACGCCAACCGGCAGCGAAGGCAAGTGACGGTTTCATATCACCCGGAGCTCCACATCAGCGCCAGTTTGCGATTTCGGCCAAACGCTACGCTGCCTACTCGCACACATTATGTCTGATCCAGAAGACCAACCAAGAAAAGGGACTCATGTTAACGTCTATTATATGGAATTGGTTCGGCTTTTACAAGAGCGACGTAGAGCAAAGTACAAGCGTGTGCAAGGTTTGACGAACAAGCTCTTAAGTAGGAGCACAACTAACCTCTTCCAGCACTTGCGCCAAAGGCATTCGAAAGAAAGGGAGGAACGCTCACGTCTTCGAGAGTGCGGCGTGGCTAACGCTAGCAAAGATAAGTGCAAGCACACCATGAAACAACAAACTTGAGCTGTATTTAGTACCGGGGGAAACATTGTGACATGCACCAGAGCTTGTCTTTTGCCAGAGTCAGTTAGCAGGCTAGTTTTGATTGCAAGGAATTTGAGTTTAATTGCAATAAAAGGTGGTGCTGATTATTTTTAAGCTGTTGATCTTGAAGTTCTGTTATATACAAATGTTATTGTGAGTTGAGTTGTATTTTTGCACAAGTGGTAGAATACTGGATGTGTGGTTTACAATACCTGTTTACAATTGTTTGAACTACTTGTGGCATTTAAGTTATAGAAAAGCTATGAGTAGTTTTTTTTTTTTTTTTGCTCAAGCTATGTTTGTGGCATTTAAGTTGAACAAAAGGCTATGAGTAGCTTTTTTTGCACAAGCTTTGTGGCATTTAGGTTATGCAAAAGCCATAAGTAGTATTTTTTTTTTTGTATAAGCTATGTATGGCATTTAAGTTGAGCAAAAGCTGTGAGTAGCTCTTTTTTCTGCACAGGCTATGTGGCATTTAAGTTGTGCAAAAGATATGAATAGCTTTTTTTTAACATGCTATGTTAAATTTACGTTAAAACTGACTAAAAATTAATGTATGTTATTGTCTGAACATTTTGCACAAGATTATTTTTTGAATAAATCAAACCTTGTATAAATGTCTTTTAACTTTTGATTAAAATCGATTAAAATCGTAATCGTCCAGAATGACAGAAAAAAAAATCAAGATTTTATTTTTCGGCCATATCGCCCAGCCCTAATCCTGAGCGACTATTTTGTAGTGTTGGGTGTGAAAACAGGTTACAAACATACTGACACTCGGGCCAAATTTGAGCCTTTTCCGCCCTTGATATGCAGATGTGCTAACCACTCGTTCAGCCAGGATGAATTCAATTTCCATTATTTCCACAATGAGAAAACCATTTGAAAACACACAAATTGGATTCAAACTCCAGCAGATATCAACTTCCTTTTGTCTTCGTTTATATTTTTCATCACACAAAGAGTCAAAGAAGAAGATGGCCTCATTTGTGACTTCATTATCCTGATTATGATTCAGTTTGAGACCATTTATTTTGGTGAAATACTTGCCGAGGTTGGTTCAGTAATGCCGATTATGACTCTGAGTGTGGGAAAATATCCTGCTCCTGTTAAAGGGGAGGGCGGCTGAGGGGTAAGTACAATTACGGCACCTTTAAGCACACATCCTCACCCCCGCTGACTGTCTCTTTAAACAGTGGCCTGCGTAATAGAGATCTCTTATAAAACACAGCGCCGTGTCCCACCCACTCACACTCACACACGCACACGCACACGCACACTACTCAGCTCAGCGCCCCTTTAAATGATCCAAAGATGTGCCAGGCCATCCGTGAGACCGCAATTAAATACTGAGCCTTTAATTCGTCTGCATGCCACATTCGTGGCCCTTGGTCCTTGGCCCTTGGGACCAAACACTGCAGTGGAAATAAAATCCCGCTGGGCTGTTTATACTGAAGAACATGACAGTAATTCAACAGAAATTTGCATGAGAATACATTAGAACTAACTGAAGTTAAATGTAGATGCGCCTCTAACAGAGTTGGAAAAATAATAATACTGTATATAGGAATTCTATTCAAATTCTTTGTTGGGAAATGATGCAGCTCAGGAGCACTACTACAGTATGTGCGAGTGTCAGTGTGTATGTGTGTTGACTCTGGTGCTGTTTGCATTGTCAGTGTGGCGGAGGCAGCGTTCCTCGCTGTGACAGGATCGGGGCAGATCAGCGCTCACTTACAGAACAACTCACCTGAGGAAAAACTTCTCTCTCACCATGTTCTCTCCTCTTTTCTTTTTTTCCTTTTAAATTCCTCCTTCGCTCGCTCTCTTCTTGTGTCTCTGACCCAGACACACATCCCCTTCAGCTACTCCCTTCTCACCCTCCTCCTGCCCCTATCTGTCTCTCTTTGTACGCCGCTCTGTGTAAAGATAACCCTGTGGGGGCCACACACACACCCGCACACGCAGACAGACTCAAACACACCGTTGTGTACATACATTTGCATCACCTGCAATGTAACAGACTCCATAAGAAGAGCAAGCAAATGCTCTATTTTCTGCCACTGTGTGCTGATAGATGAGAGCTCTGTTTTCTATGTTTCCTTTCATAAATCTACTCTCCATCTCGTCATCCCTCTTTCCTCCCAAGTGCAGGATTCCCTCAGCCTGTGTTGACACATGCAGTACGGGGTGTGTGTGGGGTGTGTGCGTGTGTGTACAGGTCAGGGGAAAAGGGGGAGAATTAAGTGGGCTGGGTCCACAGTCGGGGTAATGATGCAGGAACAACCTAGCGGAGCCCCCTGCAAAACCTCATTCTCCTCAGCTGCAATTTCTCTCTGTTTGTGGACCAGACTGCCTTAACTCGAGACACACACACACCGGTACACACACAATCACACCTAGTGTGCGCACCTGGTGCATGTAACAAAAAAGTGGAAAAATGGTGGATGATTGTAGAAAAGAGACCTCTGATTCATGAAATGGTTGCATTCCGGGACATATGCAGTAGTTCCCTGTTTACATCACATAATGAAAACTATGAGGAATTTACAAACATGTTCATCTAGATTAAAAAATACAAATAAATGAAAAATTCTCAACAATGCTTATGGGCCATTCCACCAAATCTGTGTTATTTGGGCCCCCAGGAAATAAATTGTATAAATGCATGAAAACAACTAAAATAAACCTTACATACATTTATTTTTACCAAGCAAGTTGTCTTTCACAAATATATGACTATATTATTTAATACACAAAATTTAATACCGTAGATTAATTCAATTCAATGTTACACACGTTATATTCTTACATAATTTTGTTCCTCCTTAATTGAACAATACTTCAAGTCTATTTTCTTTTAAAAACACACACACAATGTTTAAATTCAAGATTCAGTCAAATCACTGAGTTTTAACACCTTTGGAAAATGTTGGACTTTTCCACAATCACATGATAAACAAGAAGTTGCATCATCCAGATACTCTCGTAGGTTAAATCATTTTCTATACAAGTTTATTTATACACAAGGGGGGGGTATGAAGATCAAATAAATATTAGATATTGACCTCAAGGCCTCATGAGATGGAAAACTCACAGCAAATTATGCGCACCAGGTTTTCATTACAGCATTGTATGTCTGTCTACTCTGAAACCGCCCCTCCCTTCCGGTACTCTTTAAATGACCAGTCAAATCCCAGCCTTTCACATTAATACATTTGAATGATATTTGCCACTGCATTTAATTGTTCAGCACTAGTCGAATACAGATTTTGAGGCGTTTAATGTGTGTGTTATAAGATTTTGTTTATGTTTATTAATTAATTAATTTATTTTTTAAATGTTATTGTTACAACAAGCACAAATCACACAGCGTCCGTGAAATGGTATGAAATGTAATAGAGCAGCAGCCACAAATGTTTGTCATTCAGTTGCGTATCATCTGTATAAAAGGGAAGGGAAGATTGTTTTGTAATAAAACTGCCTAAAGAAAGCATGCGTGTAACTGAACAGTGGTCTTAACACAGATCCCTGTGGGATGCCATGGCTAATTTTTTACCTGTGCATATTCTTTATTACCAATGTACAAACTGTATAAACAATCTTTATGTCATAATATGATGAGATGACATATTTACACTGTGTTCACAATGTTTTACAGCCCTTGAAGGGAAACCATAATTACGATGTGGCCCAGGAGGAAAATTATAGGTGTACCTAATGACATGTCCAGTCCGGTACATTTTCAATAGGCTTGGTTGATGAACGGACGCAATGGGTATGTGTGGTTCATCAATGATGAAATGTGGAGGTCGATGACCCTTCTTGAAAGCACAAATATCAACGCAAGGCACTTTGTGTACGTGTATAAGAGTTGAAGAAAGCCAAACAGAGGTAGAACGATGGCGGATGAGGCTTCCTTGTTCCTTATTTATGTCTTATTATAGCTACAGCGGCGCCCGGCCACAGACACACTCACCGGGGACGCGATGATGAACTACTCGACAAGACAGGCCGCTCACTCCTGGGAGGACGCACTCTCCCTACACTTCCACGCTCCTTTACTTCCACACTATCCTCGCCAGCTTGTTGTTATCAAGTCTTATGCTCCCTGCCTCCTCCTACTGCACACCTCTACTCAAATATTCAGCCAGCCAAAAGGTGACTGCAGCAAGACGTTGTACAGTTCATTTCTATTGGGAAAGGTTGCCTTCAATAATTGATCCGTACCATTTTTGACACCTTTTGCTGAGGTACAAACCAACGGAGTGCGATACCTAAAGGGCGGAGCAAGGCATATTGCACTCAGCTGATTGGTCAACAAATGTGTTGTGTTGGCATAACAATGTAGCTTTACTCTAACCAATTGTATCCGCATTTGATAAACTGAATGTACCTGTAATGTCATTCCGTGTTTTTTTTTTTTTTTTTTGTAACTACAATTGTAACAGACTAGAATATACATATATATATATATATATATGTATATATATATATATATATATATATATATATATATATATATATATATATATATACATATATATATATATATATATATATATATATATATATATATATATATATATATATATATATATACAGTCTTCCATTTTCACTCAGGAAAATGCACTATATCACTATATAAATACAGGATTTTTACAACCTCTGGGCTTCTGTTAATGTGTGATGTTTTGAAGCCAGCCACCCACCCAAACCCACTCACCCACACCAAATCACTCACTCACTCACTCACTCACTCACTCACTCACTCACTCACTCACTCACTCACTCACTCACTCACTCACTCACTCACTCACACACCTGCGAGTTAGTGAGTGAGTGAGTGAGTGAGTGAGTGAGTGAGTGAGTGAGTGAGTGATTTTTTATTATTATTATTTTTAATCCGTGTGTGGTGTCAAGTTGCCGTGGAAGTGACGTTACACAGCCGACAAATTCGCCCGGCCCCAGAAAAAATCAACACCACACATTAACAGAAGCCCAGAGGTGTAAATTGAGAAGGAATTCAGATGTAAAAATCCTGTATTTATATAGTGCATTTTCCTGAGTGAAAATGGAAGACTGTGCCTTAAAAAAAACAAAAAACAAAAAACAAAACAAAAAAAACTGCATATGGGCAAATTCACAAATGTCAAACAATGACTATGACTGATACATTTTCCCAGAAGATAGGACACACAATACTGGCCTCCACAGGGAGCTCCACTAAGGATGCAAAGTTTTTAATCATCATTAATGGAAATAATTTCAAAAGAGGCAGTGTACAACTTCAATTTATATGAGGAATTTCATAAATATTCAACTATACTTCCATAAAATGTTGTTGTATTAGGTGAGATTACAGAAAATGTCCAACCCCAACCTCAGCCTACCCCGGGCTACTACTGTTTCATATTCTCTGGCATCTCCTGTGTGTGCTGACCTGCAGAAGCGCATGTGACTGTGTTCATTAAACGCCTTAATGAGGAGTCAGTAGCACTCAGACAAGCACATGGACTTGATGCAAAGTGTCCCACATTTGCTCTTTATGCCACAGTATGCCATGTTGTAGTTGTTTTAGAGGAATTACCCTTACAACAACATGTTTTTCTTGCGAGTAAACCTTGTGTGTGTGTGTTTGCCTGGTTCGGGAAAATTAATGTCTATGACCGCAATACAATCCATCATAGGCTGAAAGCAGAGGTCATTCAGGAAATGATAGCAGGCAAGATATAGGCTTCTCCTTCGACTTCTAACACGCACACACAAAGGTAGAGATACAAACGCAAAAAGGCCATCAGATCATTGCATGACAAAACCTTTCTCCTAATTTACTCTGACTTTGTTTCTTTACAAAGAAGGTCAACAACATTGCGCACTTGAGCAAAAGGAGTCCAAATGTTAGTGTCACCTTTAGTGCCTTCGCAGCTTCACCTCACTTTTCTGTGTTAGGTTTAAAATTCAATTGAATGTCATCCTAATTAAAAAATAAATAAATAAATAAATAAATAAATAAATAAATAAATAAATAAAAATAACCAGCGCCTCACGCGTGTTGATCTGACACAGTACATAAGTTTTGTAATGATGTGCGGAAATGAATTACAAAAGGCAAGTCAAAAAGTGTCAGGAATGGGAAATGTAAAGTGGTCTATTTTTTATGATTAAATTACATCATTTAGAACTTTTTTTTAATAGAAAGACACGTTTTTAGGGGAAATGTATTCAAAATGTTTTAAATTATAGTTAAAAATACATTATGGGTATTTACTGTGACCAAGTTCATTTCATGACCAACTTCATTTCATTATTATAGATGAGAGATTTTGGGGAGGAAATGTGATGTATAAAGAGCTACATTTTCCTTCAATTTTTAAAAAAAAAATTAGAAACATTATTATTTTGGGGTAATTTATTGTGGTCTATTTTTATTTTTATTATTCTATTTTATTGGCTGGAAACCAGTTCGGGGTGTACCCCGCCTACTGCCCATAGCCAGATGGGATAGGCTCCAGCACCTCTGCAACCCTCATGAGGAGTAAGTGGTCAAGAAAATGGATGGATGGATGGATGGATGGATGGATGGATGGATGGATGGATGGATGGATGGGATGGCAAATTGCATCTTTTACAATATTTTGCAGACATTTAATTTAGTCAATATTTATAATTTTTGGTCTAAGTCACATTACTTAGGGAACATTTACTGTGGTCCATTTTATTTAATACCACGTCAATTTATTGATACTTGTCGGTTTTGACAACATATTGTATATATATTTTTTTACTTTTAAAAATAATTTATTAGCCCAATGAAAAAAAGAGAGAGAGAGAGAGAGAGAGAGAGTCAAAAATGTTTACAAAAAATCTACTTTTTACTTATTTTTTTATAATGGACGTTTAATTATAATTCACATTATTTTGTGAAATTCTCTTTATTATGGATTTCATTATTATTTTTATTTATTTATTGAGGTTTGGTTTTATTGTTACGGGTCACATTATTTGGGGGAATTTATTAAATGTATTTAATTAAAAATGACATTTCAATTCACTTTCTACGTTGTCATTCTTTCAGTACAAATACAGTATGAACGTCTGGGACACACACGCAAACACGCAGACATAATTCCCTTCTCATCCTTGTTGACAGATTAATCACACACATTAATTATTGACAGTAACCTCAATGCGAAACGCAAACATCCGTCACCCTCTTTTAAATCATTTCAGCCTTCCTACAGCGACAATCATATGGCCATCGATTACCAAACAGCACAAGGACGTATTGATAATGTACACGCATACGAGAGCACACGCACACATTGAACTTTACAATCAAGACAAGTCTTGGTGGATGGATGCTGCAAAGCTATGGCTAAACTTCTGAGTGGTATTGTCCTGCAGCGTGCGACATGTAAACAAACAGTGGAGTTTGCCGCGGCGTTTGCAGACAAACAAAGAGTGACCTAAACGTACGAGCACCTGTCGTTGACTGACACAGTGCGAGCGGGACGGAAGAGGTTTTTATCTGTGTGACAGAGTGAAGGATGTGCGGCCACGTTCCACTCGGATGCTCTTGTCCTTTTAGTAAATCAGCCCTCACTGTTGTCACCTGCTTCAGCCGCGGTCACACATCACCGCTGTCACACTTACATGATGTCAACCACACACACACTGTGTGGTTTCCCCCACACTTAAGGCGATGACATGAAGAAAAACGCAGTGCCACAAGTGAATGGAAAGAAGGAAGGTGTGTTGTTCATAATCAACTAATTGCTACCTATTTTGATACAATTTCTAAGCTTTCACAATACATACAGTACTGTACAAATGTTTTTGAGCATGTGGACAAGATGAGATGAATATTTTTGAATCAGTGGAGGAATGTTGAAATACAGTAGTAGAATTGCTAAAACTGTCAGAATAATAATAATGGGATGGTGCAGAAAAACATACTGAATGCCTGTCAGCATTCCCACAATGCATTTGTCAAGAAAACACAAACAAGTTGTGAGAAAAAGACTTCTACTGCAGCCAGCGACTGTTCTCCCTGTAAGTGCTCATCAGACATCAATAATCTATCCATGCTGCACATCATCACAAAGACGTGAGAAGGTAAAGAGATCAATAACATCGCTCCTGCAAGACATATTGCTTTGCAAATGATTTTCCGCTGCGATCGGCCTCTCTTGTACTTGACACACTTCCTGTTATGCGTCTATAGAAGACGCAGAAGGAGGAGGAGCATTTAGCCGATATTCTTGAGATCAAACCGAAAGTCCAGGTTCCTAGTATGCTCTTTGTCCTCACAAAGGCATTTCAGTGCGGTAGTACAGGAACAACTGTCTTAACTACTAATCATGCCAATTGTGGCCTGCTAGTATGACCTTAAACGGTAGATCAATGATATCAAATCACTGTTAACTGTTATTAAAAAATATTGAATTAATTATTTGCTAAAGTTTCATTGAACTTTCCAAGACACGCTGCTGAACATGGGAGGTCCCAGGACTTTTTGTTACAATTGAAATACAAAGATGCCTATTGTCTGAATGAAAATAATTTTAAGATGATGTAAATCAGAAAATGTGTTTAATAGACATGCTTAAAGCCAATTAAAAGAAGTATTTAATGCCATTATTTTCTCTTTTACAGCAAATGAGTAATGGCTAAAAATGTGGGTTATTGGTCTCCTTGACTGCTACTAATTGGTATCGACTTGAACTTACTGGCCTCTACTTTTGGCCTTCCAATACTTTATGAAATTCTTGCACACTAGTCGGACAACTTTGGCATACTAGTAAACAACTACATGTCATTAGTGAGACAAAACTGCTGTTAAATTGTTTTTGTACAGAATTGATGGTTTCTATAATTGTGTGGTAATATTCGAAGAGTTCAAAAGCCAGTAATTGGAATTTAGACAAAAATGGAGCCATGCCTAGATGACTGCTGGTCAATGGTGCATGTCCTAACATTTCGGACCCAGAGACCAGATGTACCACCCACTGCTGCTACTTTAAGTTTAAGAATGTCATCTGAATGGAGCCTTGAAAGAAGGCCTGCTTGAGTATCCGACCCCCCACCCCCACTTAAGCATCCTGCAGGACACAAAATCATAGACTCACACCCTCACTCACCCCCTCTCATCCCCGTGACTACTACTCGCTCCCACCAGCCCTGCAGGCTCCTCCTCTTCCCCTGGGCTCTCTTCTGTGATTGGAATGAAAGGTAATGGTCCTGAAAGAGGAAGAGGGGAGACTTTTCCACTCTTATCTCTTAACTCTCTCACACACACGAAGCCCCCCCCCCCCCCCCCCCCGCACACACACAAATACATACATGCATGAAAAGTGGATGATGCGAGAAATAATATTGGTTTAATTGTGAAACACATCAAAAGAAGAAGAAAGGGAACACATGGTGCCGTTTTGTCTATTTCTCGAGAAAAAAAAATGAGGGGTGAGGATGTCAACGTTAAACAGATACAAAGTAATTTAATAGGAAGTTTAAAATAGTCATAAATATTGAATTAATCATTTATAATAGATCTTAAAGTAAGTGTGCTCCTTGAAGTATTAGATGTGCTGTGGTGGGGGGGGGGATGCTAAGAAACTGAGAATGATAAAATAAAAAAGAGCCCGGGAGACATTTTCCCCTTTTCCTGTGCTAACATCTCATCACTGGTACGGATGAATATTCATCTTTGGTACGACAAGAAATGTGTAAAAAAGAACCCCTTGCCTGATGTCCACTTAACATTCTTATTTATCTTCTATAGTGAGCAAGATATTCGCTATAATGAATACACATTACAGCACGGTAACTGGTAATTGATTGACTAGCGACCAGTCCATCATTTGGGCCCTGAAATTAACAGGTGACCATTCTTCGGGTGATTGACTGGGCACCAGTCTATTGTTGGTCAATATTTAACCTGTGGTTAACTGGCGACCAGTCCACATGTTATGCACAAGGGCCGTATGATTGACAAGAAACCAGTAAAATTGTTTTCCATAGGCACGCTGCAATTAACACTCAGTTGGCTATCCATCTGAACCCTGTGATTAACTAGTAGTGTTGTTCCGATACCGTTTTTTGGCTCCCGATACCAATACTGATACCCAGCTTTGCAGTATCGGCCGATACCGATACCATACCGATATTTAAGTTTTTTTTTTCCTCAACATGAAAAAGCTGTCCTGCCATTGGTTTAGAGCATTCAAGGGCCAATAGGATATCTTAGATCGGCATGCAGTGAACATGTCACATATCAGTGAATGTCGTGCATGAGCAAGACACAAGATGCTACATTCAAAATCCTATATTAGTGTTGGAATTAATGGTATCGGCATGTTACTTGTGAGTAGTCACCGATACCGATACCACTGTTTTAATGCAGTATCGGTGCCTCTGCCGATACCAGTATCGGTATCGGAACAACACTATTAACTAGCATTCAGTCAATTATTTACTGATGTGCTTGACTAGTTATTTTTGTTTATATTTAGCATGTGATACACTGGCTACAGTCCATTTTTTGTGAATACTGTATATCAATATTGCTTGCTTAAAACAACTTAGGTATGCATTTAACAACATGTGACCCAAAATGGACCATTATTCTGATATTTGTACTGAGTGTCATTCAGCGGGTGAAGGCATCCCTAATGTTTTGTCCTCCGAGTGTGAGCGTGAGCGTGCGCGAGTTGAGGGTCATACGGTGAAGTTAAGGACAGTGAGGGCTTCTCTCATCATCTCATCATTGCTGCTCCTGCTGACTCGGCATCCTGCTCCTGGAAGAGAGCTGGTGACCCAAAACTATTCACTTACTTCCCCAGGAAGCCCCTTGTGCACGTGGGTGCGTGTGCGTGCGTGTGTGTGATAAAGGGAGAATAAAGGCTGAGTTGGCACCTTCAGAGATAGTACAGTGGTATGGATGTGTCGAGGAGAGTGCAGTGTTCAATCTGTGCTGTCACCAGGGTTATTCTTTTTTTTGTTCAGGGTGAATGCCATTCACTAGCAAGAAAAAGGCATGTTGTGTTTTGGAATATGCTCAGACAGGAGTGAGCAGTGGGCATTTTCCAACATATTCAATACAAATAAACAGATTTGGACATGGCAAGAGAAAGGTGAAAAGGAAAATGTGTCATGTCACAGTAAGAGAGGATGGTGAACTTGTTAAATTGCATATGAAATGTACTGATAAATACATCTTTTACTTTTCAACATGAAGCCGATTTAAAGGCAGGGTCTTCCGTTTTCACTCAGGAAAATGCACTACATAAATACAGAATGAATACCCATGAACCCCTTCTCAATCTACACCTCTGGGCTTCTGTTAATGTGTGGTGGTGATTTTTTCCTCTACCTCCACCCCATCCAGCCTGTATTTTGCCATTTTGTGTTTGTTTTGTCAACAGCGGGGCGTTTCTGAGGACAGACAGTTGTTTACCGGTCGAAAACAAGAGTAAATCTTGGGATTGCATTTACTCGCTTCTGAGCCCTTATAGCACGAGAGTCGAACTTTTCTTATGTCCTTATATTTACACCTGGCATTGAAGCTGAAGCTAAGCTAAAAGGCTAATGTTGTTTTGAGCTGTTAACCCTGTCAGCGATCGCTGAGTGTGGCCAGAGACAGGGGGCGTGAATGTTGCGCTCGTGTGGGTTGAGCCATGGAAGGGGTCCATTTTGAATTGTTTGTTTACAACAGAAATGGTTTATTTACAAACAGAAACAATCAAAACTCCGGACTTCACCTTTAATATTCGTTCGCCTCGACGGTAAGTGTGGCACTGCTGGTGGTATGCGAAAGAATTGCTTCCTCAGTACCGTCTGTTGTATTTAAACTTTAAAGTGGAAGTCATCTCAGAAGTTTTCTTTGTAATCATTTTTTTTTTTTGATTGGCTTAATGCTTATTCCATGAACACAATCTTAATCAGAATACTGTGTCTAAACTAGTGGGAGCACATCCAATTTATTATTGCATTTTTTTCTTTAAATATATGCATATATAAGTTTACTCCCTCGTCAAGTTCAATATGTCTATATTTAGTCTTTGTTAAATTAGGGCTGTTAATGAGATAGATGACTTGAGCTAGGCCGTTGTGTCGGTGTGACCTGTCCTGGCTTGGTGCCTTCCGATCTATCTGCACTCTGAACAACAATCAACAATCAAGTGTAACAATGAAGCATTTTAATATTTCTATTTTAGAAAATGACTTGTTACACTCACGACGAGACACTTTTGATATGTTGCTACTTGAACGGTGGGCTGAACTTGGAAGCCAAATTGAAAAGGGGTGTAAAGGGAAGATGAGATACATTCAGCTCATCGATAAGAGTGAGGGCTGAGGGGGCACCGGGGGTTAATAAGGCAATGGGGATGATACAAGCGTTGGCAGCAACGTGTGTCACTGCCTTCGAAAATACACCCATGCGCACCCACCCACACACGCACATGGATGCGCACACAGCAGGGGAGAAGGACACTGACTACTCACTATGCAGCCGTGACATTGTCCACATCTGATACGGGACATTAGCCCCTAACTCCTTCCATACACGGCTGCCCTTCACTTTATATTACTTTATGTTAATAGAAAAATATTACATACACCATCGTTTGTCTTTGTTAGCGCGCCAGCCCTGTCGCTGATTTAAATGCATGTGTTTACCTCTTACAGACAGGTGAAGACAGGGGGCAGGGCAGGTGACTGACTGCGTGCATGTGTGTGTGTGTATGTGTATGTCTCAATGTGCGTGTGTTTGCTTCTATGATGAGATGGTACGCACGCACACATCTCATTCAGATTTATTGATCCCGTCCAACCCTCCCCAGGAGCCTGAACTGGAACATACACAACATGTACAACGTTGTAGCTTGACTTACAAGTTGAATTTGTTCCATGACGAAGCTCATGACTCAATTTAGTTATATATCAAATCAATTAGCACTCTTGAAATTAATTGCAGCCTCAAAAAACTCAATTTTCAACTCGAACACAATTAAAACATGAGAATGTAAAGAAATATTCTGGTGTAATTATTATACATATTGTTGTATTCATGCATTTCATGCATGCCTCTAAGGACGGGTGGAGTGAGAGGTGGGGGTCCGAAACCGACTTAAAAGGAACCCCTTGTCATGACAAGTTTGCTCTATATTATTTATTTGGTTGTTGCTAACATAACTATGAGATTAATTTTCCAAAAATAATTTCCATAATTCACGAGTTTTGGTCGTCCCTTTAGGAATGCAACGGAGGCTTACCTAGCTTTCTCGATAGGCATTTCACATAGTTTGGCAGAGAACCACCTCCATTCTACGTCACTATGTAGCTGAATGCGTTGCGACGTAAATAACAATGGCTGCGTACGTCTAAATAAAGTTTCGACAAAATGTATTAAACCCGGGTATGATTTTTGAAAAATGAATCTCATAGTTATGTTAGTAACAATTAAATAAATAATATAGAGCAAACTTGTCATGACAGCCGAGGTTTCTTTTAACTGTCTCGCAGCGTGTGTATTAAAAAACAAACAAACAAACAAACAAACAAACATATATAGCTTCAACTTAGGAAACTTTACTTAGGTTGATGCTAACAAACTTTGCAAAACAGCACTGACATGCTAGCGGTCAGCATCGACAGTCGTGCTTTTTAGAAGCAATGGATATTTGAACACGAACGGCAGAGCAACACAAGTAGACGGAAAATATCACAATACAGGAAGTCCTCGGGTCACCTCGTATGCGTTTTTTCGACTTTATGGCGCCCGTGCCTTGTCCGTAACACCTTCTTTTTCGTTAATTTTCCACAATAATCACACCATTTTAAAGTTATTTAAAGTTGTGTTGTTGTTGTTACCTCCAGCAACGAGCGTCCATCGAGCAGGTCAGCTCGGCATCAAGCGCGTCACATTTCTGCGTTTAAGTTTGAAGTAGCTCCTCTCTGCCGTTTGTCAGGAATGAATGTCCGTGCGGAAACACAAAATATTGGTTCCAGTTATTCCGTGTGGCGCAAACATGATTTTAAAAAATTACTGTACAAAGTAATATCGATGAAATCTGACTTAAGTCGAAATTCAGGTTACATCGCCAACGTAGGTACGAACTCGAGGACTCCCTGTATTCACAAGCATATTAGGTTCGACCAAAATATTACACCGTTATTGTGAGACACTTACAGTAGTCGTAGATGAAGTATTGTTCTTCTCCATTTGTGTCTGCATGACTCTTACATTGTGTCCCGGTGGCCAAGGCGGGAAAACCAGTGAGCAGCACAATGGATACAGGCTGTGTCCCAATGTCCACCCTTATCCCCTAACCCCTCATATCCCTGCACTATATAGTGGCTTATTATATCGTGCCCTCATTCCGTTTGGTGATTTAGACAGCCAGCTCACTACTTTCTCTTCGTCGTATGTCACGTGACCACCATGATGCACCGGTGCATAAATCTCCGACTATTTATTGTGAATGAAAATGTATTAAAATTGTACGTTATTTCCTTTGCTGTACATATTTTCAACGGAAACAAATGAATTGTTTCCGTAGTATATATTTAATGCATCACTTTGATTCTCGCTCGCACTATGTTTTTTTTTTTCATACTCGCAATGTATCGTGGGCTATATCAAGACGGTTGAGTGAGCATAGATATTCACGACTTTGCAGAGTGCATTGTGGGTAATTTAGAGTTTCGCTCCCTGGACATTCAGACACCCCTACAAAATGGCGTGACCCCTCAATAAGGGTAGGGTGCACATTCGGATACAGCCAGTGACTCACCTCAGGTTATCTCAGTCTGGACCGTCTCACCTTAAAGGCTTAGAGTTCACCTGACCCTGACTGTCTGTCCATCTGTCTGTCTGTCTGTCTGGGTGCATTTCAGTGTGTGTTCCAACTGTTTGATAGTCGCACATTCTCTAAGGGCCATCATCAGGACTGCCATTAATCCATAAGTCAAAGGATCACTGTTGGGCTGCGACAGAGCCTGAAAGCTCTCAGCCATATCGACCTGTCATTTAAAACCACAATGATCACTGGACTTTTAATGTAAAACGCCACCCCGACATCCGTCAAAGTGACACATTTAGCTCTATGGTATCAACTCCCATAGCAGACGCAGTGAAAAAAATGTCAAAGGTGATTATTTTGACCAATGCTTTGGTGGTTGTTGGGCACATATACATCATAACGGAGGTTAGAAGGGGGCCATGCAGGGAAGCTATCGATCTGCCCAGTGAATAAATGTGTGCACATTGTCATGCATGTAAACAGGCTGGCTTTGCTCTGAACGGTTCTGCACTTTGTCATGTCGAATATCATGCATTACAATGTTAAAACACTCTCATCACTCTATGCCCTAAAGCCGGCATAGGCGTACTATACAAGCAAGCAGCACATGTGTGTTACAGTGTGTACGTTCGTGCTATATATTGCTCAATCCACTTTACGGCTGATTATGAGTGTGCAGATTGATAGTAGGCCTCGACAGTCTTTAATCACAGCGGCGAGCGGCACTGCAGCGGTACAGCAATGGCAGTTATTATGGACGAGCATGGTGACATCATGTAGTGAGGGCTAGTAACTGGACTTCAGACATTTGCTTAACAAGAGGAGCTAAGCAGGGTCAATGCTTAGAGAAGATTTGATGACTGGATGGGACTTGAGTTCATGGGTCGTATGAATCTATATGTAATACAACAGCATCCGAGAGGTTATCAGCTCATACGGATTTTATCATAAGGAAGAATGCGCAGTAGTTTGGTTGACTTCTAATTACCACTTGCTTTGACCACATGGCGGCTTATTAAACAGTCATACTCAAATAAACAAAGGCAAATAGTTTGTGTGACTGCTAAATAAATCACCAAAGGGCCAAATAAAGTGTAGTGAAACCTAATTTTAACATCGTTTTATTTTGAAGGCCTGACTTTTGACAGGATGTTATGTCAATGTGTCTCCAACTTGTCCGAGTGCTGCCAAGCAAACCGGGAGTCTTGTTATTGTCTTGAGTGTTTAATAAAAGCTTGCATTGAGGAATACAGCCTGACGTCTGTTGAACCCTTTGTACACAATATGAAACACTTAACTATGTTTACATGCAGTTAATAACCTTTTCAAAACTTGAATATTGGCAATACGTAAAAACCCAAATATGCTCTTAAGCGTGTTTTTAACCCGAATAAACGGGTCATATAAACGCGTATCGGGATACCTCCTTTGAGCAGAACTTTGCTTAGTGTTTTGCGTCTGCTTTAGTCACAACAAATCTTGGTCTGAACAACTTGCATGTGTGGTGGCCATCTTATGTTGCCACTCGCGAAATGACCGGCAGTAATTGATATTGATTTCTCCACAGAGTTTTCACATTATTTTCTGTCTCGGTGAAAATGCCACAGAGTGTACAGACACACATACACACAGACAGTATATGCATGTATATAAGTCAGTGCCACAACTCACAGGAAATACCCAAGCAGAGGTAAAGGCAAAACATGGCGATGCAGGAACCACACTTTTGGAGCGAGGGGGAAACCGGTTTGTTAGTGTGCTGAGTGACATGAATATAATACAGAATTCAAGAAAGAAAATGGCCCCTATTCTTCAACATTCACTGTATATGCCTAACCTTGCTCTCGAGTTCACAAACTCCGGAGAATACATCTTCGACCGCTCTCGCAGATAACCGCCATTCCCAACCATTAGTGGTTTGGACCAATCACAGAGCGACATGTGTTTGGGGGCGGGATATGCAACTGTGACTAAACCAGGAAGCCAGTGCTGATGCAGTGGCTAACAAACAAACCTAACATAGACGAATGGACGCTACAATTAATTCTGTTCTCGTAGAATTAATCACCGTTTCCTTGCTGAATGTTGAACAGTGAGAGGCACTTCATGCATTTCTAGCTGGTAAGATGTTCGTGCTTTTCCCCCCTTCGACAAGAACAAACACAAAATTTTCACCCGTAGCTGTGATTGGTTAAAGCAAACGTGTAGAATGTTGCATCGTCCAACCAGCTCGAATTATTGTACAGATCGTCCTGCCTTTTCCCGAGGAAATTACTGTGGCGAGGTACCAGATGGATATGCTATTGCCAGGTTAGTACATGCCACGAAGTCTTGAAAAAAAAAAAAATTTAAATAAATAAAACTGAATGTTCACTTATCCACTTATTCTATTGATTTTACAATGTTTTTTTTTAATGTAAAACCATAATTATTCTCTCTTTTTTTGTTAATATTTCTGGGTGTCCAGAATAGATTCATGGGGTTTACATTACACCCTATTCTAAATATCTATTAAATGTTATATAAAACACATACTGTACATGCTGGTGACTGTTATGTGATGAAATGCACATTTTTGATTGGCCATTACATCCGTGACGTTGGGACATCATTCACCTGCGATTCAAATTTGGAATTGCAACTAACTAGTTGCTGGTGGTCAGCTACTTATAAAAGCTTATTGCAGAAGCCCATACATGGCGCAACAATTCAGTCTCGTTGTTTTCCCAGTAGTCTCACTGTATTAATGGGCCAACATTAGCGCCTTTGAGAGTGGCGCGCTCACGTCCCGACTAATGTCGACACTCACAAGCTGCTGTGTGCAAAACTAAAAGCAAACATGAAGACGACAGAGGAGGTTGCGATGCAAGGAGGAGGGCACAGCTCATTATTTTCAATTAGGGTCAAGTTGGGAGCACTTGGCTGGCAAAAAGGGGCGGTGGAGGGTAAGGCGGCGGGAGGAGAAGGATGACAGGAGGTGCTGGCAATTGTGCCAAATGTGGAAAGATGGTCATTTGCAGCAATCACAACAAGGGGGAAACGCAAGCTACCATATGAATGATTTAGTGTTTAAACACAAACATGTCTGCATAAGGCGCACATCCGTCCAATGTCGGTGCCATGTGCTGTGTTAGTTTAAGCATAAAAGCTTGAAAGAAAAGCGGGGACATAAAAGGACCTTTGAGCCTCCCCTTCTGTCAAACACTTTCTACCCTGCAGCGGAATATTCACATTCACAATTGCCATCTTCAACCATTTCCATATGTTGATGAGGAATGCGTATGATTGATTCAAATGGAATTATAATCCTTTAAATTGAATGTCCGCTGATTCTAGATTAGCGACGACCTTGACAGAAGGCCTTGAACGGGCCCCTTCCTCGACGGCTGCACACCAGAGCTGATTTAAAATGCGTAATAAATTGTCTAAAAAGCTTTAAAATAATAATTACAAAATGTGTCAGGAAAACCCACACATCGAGCAGCTTCAGAGAAAATAGTACATCTTAAAAATGTCTCGATAGGCACACTAAAGCAAATTAATTGTTAATCAACTCCAGACTGATTCAGATAATAAAAGACAGATTCTGATCAAATCTTGTTGGAAGGTAATAAGCGGGGTGAATTAAAGACCCAGAAAAGCCCACATAATCTGGGATATAAAAGTCTTAAATCTCTTTTTCGCTTGTACTCACAAAGTGAGCGAGCCCTTCTGTGTGCGCTCGACTCATCTAAGTCCGATAATCCACTTTTGCGGATAAATTCGCTTTGGTGTCCCGAGGGTCGAGATTAAGATGAAGATATTACACAAACAAGAAATCTCCCCTGTATTTACTCACGACGAGGAACAACTGCATGAACACATCATTAGTTACTCTTTTGTGATTAATACTTCTCTAATGCCACATATCACTGGGTAATAATAAATGTGCATTTCCGAGAAAACAGCAAAATCATGTTTGTTTTTGTTTGGGGTAAAATGACTAAAAACAGAATTTACAGGTACTTTTCATGTTGGAAAAAAATGGAGCAATTCAGGTACTGTAATGCCCTCACATGTGGGCAAAAAGAGCAAAAGTCACCAACACATATGTAATGAAATATAACCGTGAGAAAAATAAAATATTTAAACTCCACTGGACTCACTGCTATTATATCACTCAACACCACCATAAATACAAATACACACAATTAAATTGGGAAGTGTTAACCTCCACAAATTGTTTTTTCAAGTGCAGCCACCTAAATTTCTCATGATATTAAAATACTTTATGTCCTCAAAATAATGTCATGTAATGTCAGGCGTTCATTAAATGGGACAAATAGTCAAATACACAAGTAGAAAAAGAGGATACCCGCATGGAGCTGCTGCAGGCCGCAACTCACGCCCAGATAATCACACGCACACCATAACTGGACAGCCTGACTCCAGCTCCTGATGTGACTTGGCCCTGCCCCTTAATTAAAGGCACACACCCTACATGCAAACATTGTAATAGGTACATTAAATACATGTCGAGGAATTTCTTTACATTCACTTTTATTATTCTTAACTTTTTATACAACACAGCGCTAATTTTATTCATGAAAAATATGTAATGTGTAAACGGTGTGTGTGTGTGTGGGGGGGGGGGGGACTGGAACAGATTAATGTCAAATGGGATACACATACTCTGAAATAACAGAATCACAGTACGTGTAGACAACTTTACTAAAACATTGAAAATGTAAGTTTTAGGGCTATGCTTCATTTCAACCCAAAAGTTGACCCTTATACAACTTAAGATGAACGATGACGATACACAAATACACCTGTTGACTGGATACTCTCCCCTAAACTTCCTAAGACAAACACATACACCCAATCCACAAGTCGTATTCCTCGCAAGGCGAGAGTGGAGTGGTGGCGAGAGAGCGCGAGCAGTGCTTTAGCGTAATGGGAGGAAATGTTGCTGTTTCATCTGAAATTGATGAAGTCTGGTTCGAGCACCCGCTTCTCTCCCCCGGAGCGTCCCCGCTGTGCGCTGGCTGGCCGCGTAAATGAAAGAAGCCGCCGCTACGGCTGCTGGTCGATAGCCTGAGCCGCCCGCTTAGGAACTCACAGGAGAGGCGTGCATCCCGAGTAGAAAGCGATCCTGATCCCAATTAGGACATTGATGCTATTTGTTCACATGACATTTATGGTCACAGGCCACAATAGGGAGATTCAATAGAAGAGCTGCATGTGAAATTCTGCCTTAACTTCATTTAACAATAGTGTTCCCTCACTATATTGAACTTCCTCGGCCATACCGACACTATATTGTGTGTTTTTTATACAGGGGATAGGGACCAAGCCTTAATATGAGTTATTCTATTGTAACAGATATATCGTTTGCTATATAAATTATAAATAAAATACGATATGAGAATATGAGACATAGTTTTACACCACTTAACACCACATTTCTTCATGGATCTAATTTAATTTTGCAAATGTCCCTTAAAATGCATATCAAAAATATTTAGGGCGCTATTTTGGAATTTGGTGATTTAATCGTTAAAAAAATGTTTTATTCAATTGAATGGGTGCGTTACACATCGTCATGATTATTCTATTTAGGTCTCGTTTAATAATCATTTCATTTCATCCCGTCTTCTCCGAGAGCACTCGTTCAAAGCAAACGCTTCCCGTGGCGATCAAGCTCGCCCTCTAAAGTTAGATGAGAGTGTCGGCCAAATGATGTAAGAGGTCTTACATGTAATAAAGTCGGCGTTGAGGCTGATGTAAACGCTTGTTCCAATAAAGACGGTGGCGCTGGTGAGTGCGCACGAGCAGATGTAAGTGCTTGTTATAATCAGCCTCAAAACTCTCGGCGCGTCTGCCGGCGCGATCCAGTCAAAGAAGCCTTTTCGCACATTCATGCAGACGCACATGAAAGCGGGAGACGGGGTCACCTCCACAGATTGATCACAAACTGGATTATTAAATAGGAACATGTGCACTGATCAGACTGTTGAGTGGCAATAAGAAAGTTGAGACACCAAATGCGTGTATGAAAAAAAAATAAAGTGGACATATTATGGAAAATTGATTTTGAATTGTGGACAAATCAGATTTATTGCCAAAAAGGAGGAATGTGTCTTCACAGTCATTACCCATCCGAGAAACACAGAAAATAACACTGTCCAAAAGAGGGAAACAGAACGGGAAGCGTGGCGGTTCGTTAATTAGGGTCCCGAGTTTCTTCGTTGGATAAAACAATTAGAAAATGAGGAACGAGGGAGTCTCGTGGTATACCGTAAATTCAGAGTTTGAAATGAATTGTAATGCTGGTTGTTCTATTAAGTATGAAAATGCTAGTATTTAAAAAAATGATTGATTGATTGATTGATTGATTGATTTTTCTTCATGTTTTGATTTAAAATTGTGCAGTGTTACCAATAAATGGAGGTCAAAACTAATAAAAAGTTTGTGACATTAAATTGAATTTTTAGACACAGCACTATTATTTTGCACACTACTGGACATACACTGGCAGACAAAAATTTTTGCATTGTTTCACTACCCAAGTGTTGAGTTATGAAATGTTTACCCATTATAGGCTATTTATACCTGACATTGACTCACCCCGGGTTTACACCGGATGCGGGTGCGGTGCGGCTGCGGTGCGGTGCGTCTTGACTGCGTGCTCCGGACGCATCAATTTTTTGGCCAATCCACACCGGCTCCGCACAGCTGCGGTCCGGCAGCTCCGTCGCCGACCACTTCCCGCCGTGTCTCGCGTGACCGCGGGCGATCATGTGGCATTAAAAACAACGACAAACACACAGAAAGTCTGTGCTCAACAGAGAAGCAGAAAGAGAGGTGGACTTTTATTATTTTGTGGCTTTCTACCTCCAATATAAACCTCTCCTCGTCCATGTTCGCTGGTGTCTAAACCGTGAATGAGCACCTCGCACGTTAACTCCAGGCCCGTCTACGCCCACATCACGTTTTGCTAGCATGCTTGCGAAATAGGAGCTGGCGAGTGTTTTATCTTGAAAGGTAACCGGAAATTTATTTTGAAACTGCGTCGGTCTTCCTGTCCCGCTCGATGTGTTTTGTGCTAGCTTGCCATTTGACGGAGGCCTACCGCTGCGGCGTCCGGCAAAAATAGAAAATAGGCTATCCTTGCGGAAGGGCTGCGGCACACCGCAGCTGAGACGCAGTCGACACGCAACGCACCCGCAAGCGGTGTAAACTGCACCATTCGAATGAATGGAATCTAATTGCTTGCGTCGCCGGAACGCACCGCAACCGCACCGCAACCGTATCCGGTGTAAACCCGGGGTCAGCATATGGATTGTTTTGCTTCAAACGTCATGACTTTATCTTATTGATAAATTTGCATCCACAAAATGAGCCTGTCATCCCCACACCTGGCCAGTTGTTATGTGTGTATCATAAAGAAAAATCCCACTGTGCTGTATAAAAAGTTGTGGCCGACAGCAGAGACATATATACAAACAGCTGTAATTCCTAAACTGTTCACAAGATTTGGATGTACAGTAAACTACTTCAAATTAAAAATGTCTGCAGTTAAGGCACATCTTGTTTATTTCATTTCAAATCCAGTGTGGTGGTGTTCAGAGCCAAATAGATGAGAATTGCATCAATGTCCCAATGTTGTAGACCTGGATTTCAAGTTGGAGGGAAAAGTGTGTTCACATCCTCCCCATGGATGTTAATTGGCCGATCATCATCTGCATGGTACGTATGTGAGGGACAGGCATCCTCCATGGCCTGTTTTGGTGCTAGTTTATGGGCTGATATTAAGGGCTGTTAAAGTACATAAAGGGGATAAACTTTTACAGCCAGAAACACAGGCAGAGCCATAAAGGGCCAACGTCGACTCACACACCACAACCAATACTTCACGTCTTTGTTTCCATCATATATTTAACACTTTATTTAACCCTTTTTTGTGTGTACATCCGAGTGCACAAAGGCATACTGTGATTAGTTTGGTGTGGAAGAACAAGCCTGAAAAAGGCCTATTGGATCAACTTCAACAGAGATGGATCTTTTTTTTTTTTTTTTTTTTTTTTTTTAACCTCTAATGGGTTTTAAAGGAAACAAATTATGTATTTAAAAATATATTTCTGTTTAGAATGACTCAGTGGACCTAATGAATCATTCTTAGATGCGCCAAACGTCAAAATGGGCCGTGAGTGAAATCAAATATGAGCACGTCTAGACAACAAGTTCATTTTAAAACAGCAATCTCTCATTTAAGGCAGGGAATTCAAAGTTTAATTCAACCTACAGAATATGAGGTGTTAATGCATGTCCTTGGTGGCTCTGTTTGTGTACAACAACAAATATGACCTCATGAGGAGGCCATTGAAACCTGGTGTAGAGCTACTAAGTGAGGAGAAAACGACTATAATAAAATAAAAGCTTTCTTAAAGAGCCACTCAAACTGGAACAACAACAAGGTAGCTATCTCAACGTATACAAAATAAGGTTACTGCTGCAGAAGCTTGTATGTGATCTGACAGTAAAACACACCTTAACAGGGTCTCGTGTCACTCACACCCTCAAGAGTCTTGATGAAAAAATGGTAAAACACACTCCAGTCACACCATTCCTACTGTATGCTCCATGTAAGTGTGTCTCAAATGGCGGGTAAGTTATACTCGACACTCAGGCTGATAAGCGCCTGACTTCAATTACACAAAGTGAATGTAGCTCAGCTCTAATCTGCATGTTGGCATAAGGATAACGAGGTTTCTTCTGTGACCGCTGTATGAGTCTTCATGTACAGCAGATAGGGATCACTGAGCACCGTTAGAAAGCTGTCTCTCTCTCTCTCTCTCTCTCTCTCTCTGTCGCGCTACAAGTAGGAAGTAATGCCAGATGCCTGGCGCGTGTGTCCAACCCCCTGGACGAGACGCAATTGAACGGTTTGAACTTGAGGAGTTTTCAGCTACCAATTAGAAGATCAAACCTGGAGTACTTTCCAAGTCATTGATCCATAAAGCAGCACTCCTTAATACTGAAATGTGAGTGAAGAAACAAAAAATACAAAGGTGCCCCAACTTGTGAGTCAATGGACTGATTAATTTTTCGAAATATTTCGAAGAAATATTTGTATCCCGCTATTGTATGCGGCGGCGACCGACCGACATCCGACGATTGCTATTGGTCGTTCGTTGAGGGGGGGAAATCAAGGCTCGGAATTATTATTTTTTCTTTGCGGAACAGTTTTGAGAATCATGACTTCATTTGAGGAGCAAATTTCTAATTTTGTGGAGGAATATTTTTATTTTGTTTGTTTTTTGCAGTTGGTTAATTCCAGGAATGCAAAGCAAGGGTTTTAAAAGCCTGGCGGGCCGCCAAGCTAGTGAAATGCTGGGAGAAAGCCTGCATATGATATCTGTCATTATGGAGTGATGGAAGACATTTATGTGACATAAATATTCATAACAAATAATGAGAACACCCTATATTTCTTATTTTTAAAAATCCCAATTGTTTCACATAAAACATTTTCTTTAAAGTTGTAAATATAGTCACTTAGCCTGGTAATGAGTTATATTATGAAGTAATTCAATTAACTCATAGTTACTTTTTTTGAACAAGTAATGAGTACCTATAACTAATTTCTTTTTAAACGTACCGTTCCCAACACTGCTCATAGGATAAAGCAAAAGTAAACACAAAAATAAAGCAACAGGTTGTAGCCCAAAAAACATTGTAAGTGGGAGCACTTGTAAGTCAAGTTAGGGATATTGAGAAAATGTAGGGATGACATCAGCTAATTAACAGTGTTCCATTGTTAAATGCTGTATTGGCTCAGTGGAATCGCGTGGAATCCATTTCACAGCAGTGACATATCCACTGAGACTATGCTGTATGAGATTTTTTTTTCCAATGTCATAAGAAAAGGGAACAAATGAGCAATGATGATAAGACGTTGAATCGGTGAGACTACCGAATGAACAATTCTGAGCTCTTAGAAAAAAAAAAAAAAAAAAAAAAAAAAAAAGGGAACAAATAACATCCTGTGACAAGATGGCTCTCTTGCCGAAGTTACAGTCTAACTGCTGAATGGCCTTTTTTGCCCTTATTTCCAAGGGTTGGAGTGAAGCTCATAGAGTGCATTGATCCAAAGACAAGCCGCCTTGACTGATGGCTGGGAGGAAACGCTGGCATTCAGGGCATCTTGGTGTGCGTGCGTGCGTGCATGCGTGCGTGCGAGGGGAAAAGGGGGGCAAGGCGGTTATTAGTGTGATGAAGCCATACAGAAAATCAATGGCGTATTGAAAGGAGAAAAATGCCCGGCCCACGGGTGGCTGCACACGGGGGCCTGCGCACAAGCACACTTAAGAAGTAGACAAATAGTAATGCACTGGTGGGGACCAAAAAAAAAAAAAAAAGCAAAACAAAAGATGGTCAAAATGATTTGGCGATATGTCAAGTTCAAGCACGGGTCCAATTAGGAGAGGGGCCAAAGCAGGAGGTGCGGATTTCAAGAGTCTCTCCCAGTTTTGTTTGTCATATATTATGCATGTTTATGCCTTGGTGTAGGTTTCTTGGCTGTATTCTGTACTTTAAAGGGCGCAGTGTGCAGGGTGAGTAAATAATGCATGGGAGGGGCCCGCAGAGAGGAGGGGCCCTCGCAGATAAGGCTGGCCGGACTGAATAGTCAAGCAACACACATATACTTCATCGTGTTCAATCTGAGCACACCAACATACACACTGCAGTCCATCTCTTGATCTACACTCGGACCACATTAATTGTTAATAGAGCTGGGGCCCTTGCTGATTACTAAAGATTATTCCACTGTTTATTCTGATCAATAGAGCGTTGCGAGCCCCGTAGGGTCCTTGTGCAGATGTTTGAGGGAGCGATTGAGGCAGGACGCCAAAAGGGGGCAAAGACGGAGAAGGCAGCGAGAGGTGTGGCCTTAAGACGGTTGACATGAGCAAACGACCGACGCACGCTGGCCTTTCATGCAGGGTTTCGACTAGCAGTACCAAACCACCATGCCGTTCACAGGCACTGAACAAAACAAAAAAAATCGTTATCAAAAACTGAAATAAGTTTATTTTGAAAATCAGGTTCATTCTCCAATGCAGGGCCGTGTATTTGGTACCTAGGCCTTCGCTGGGTACACTCTAAATACCATCATTATTATGTCACAAAAAAAAAAAAAAAACAAAAAAAAAAAAAAAACATTAGCACTATACAGAAACACTTTTGATTTTGTTTCTATGGCAGCCTGTCAAAATATTGTTTCACATGAAACCAGTTCATTGTGCAAAAAAAGGTTGGGGGGCAACTGTCTAACACTGCAGAGTGGATATTAATTTCACTGACCAATTGGCAGACGGAGGTGCACCTTAAGACCATCAGTCACCAGCCCTAAGCTACTCAGCAGCTATTACTATGGTAATCTATACCCCGGGCCTGTATACGTCTGAGTGAGTGTGTGCGAGGAGGGAGAAAGACAACAGCGAGCGAGCAAGCCAATGTAAGCCTGTAACACTCATTAACAGAGACACACAATTATGTCGTCCCCACACTTATGTTTGTGTTCAAGCGGCATATGATGTTCACAGAGTAATTAATCATAAAAGGCGGAGAAGGGGAGGAGACAGGGGGAAAAGTGTGGGGGGTTGCAACAACATTATGAGTCTGGGTAATTGTCTAATTTTCCTACAGAGAGCCCCCAACAAGGAATTGGAAAATAAACTGCATTGGCTGCTGATGCTTTTGCAAAAAGTCTTTAAAAGGCAGAAACATATTCATTGAAACACTTTCTTATTGCTTCTGCTAATTGACTGCTTGGGAGTGGCTTAAATTATTTTTAAGTGCACATGCGTCCTAACAATCTACAAGTAGGATTAGTTGCCATTGTTGTACTGTTCAATTTAAGAAAAAAAATAAAAAGTTAAATGATGATGGGAGGACACTTTCTGGAACAGACCCAAGTAATACACGCACACACATATGCACACGCACACTCAACAAATGTAAATGTGGCAATAATTGCATATGCTGCAAATTGTGTTGTTGATCTTTAGAACAACAGGAAAGAGAGGGTGCAAACAAACAATCGGCGTGAATCAGAGGCATTAGGATTTACACTGCACGTACAAGTGCTCAATTACGACTTACTGCCTACATTTGATTTTATTGACTGCCTATTTCCATGTAGTGGATATAAAGAGTCTGCACACCCCTGTTCAATTGCCAGGAAGTTCAAAATGAACAAACCAACATAAATCATTTAAAAAACATTTTCCACCACTAATACTACTATAACAAAATATGGTCCAAAGAAACAAAGGTTGAACTTTGAACTTAGACAAATGAAATAAGGTGGTGTGCACGTGAAGCCTTAGACAATGAGAGGAGAACAGCTCCAAATACCAGTCAAAGTTACCCGTCAGGTTTGTACTAGGTAGCAAAAAATAAAAGTCAAGAATAACTTCCATACACATCTGAAAAGTATTTGTGGGTGAATTAATTAGTTCATTCTGGACACAGCCACAGGGTAGCCTATGTGCACTATTGTGAAACCACATTATTTCAATTGTTTATTTTTACTTCCCATCTTGAAAATATTGTTTGAAAAAATAAATAACTGTGTTATAAAGGTTATAGGTCACATTAATGGACAGGTATGGGGGTGTATACTTTTGCTATTTCCGCTCTGTATATCGAAGCCAAACTGCTAATGAAAATGTGTCAGAGTTTTATCCACATTTGGAATACGCCTGATTCCAATCTGAAAATCTCCAATTCCATGTGTTATTTTGCCTTTACGCTGACATGACTTATATCCCAATCGTGTCACTTTAACTATGCAGTACAAATCCAGCCTTAATCCACTAAAGCTGCAGGACAGATGAGACTGGAGTGACAAATCAGCCAACTTGTTAGCCTCCCGCTCACCCATGCACACTTCTGCTCACGGTAGCACTTTACTTTCAATCTATCAGCAGGATAAAATAACACGGTAAAAAGTGTGAAAACAACTTCGAGTCACCTGTACTACTTCGGTAAAAAGCTTTCTAATCCCGCCTCCCCGACTAAAATTAATTGCGTCTTACTGAGGACATTGAGTGCACATGACAGTGAAAGTCAAAGAGGTAGGAGAGCATCGCCCCGGTCCTCTTTTGTTCGGTAAATGACTAAATATTTAATGTTCTGGGGCTCTTAAGATTAAAGGTAACATGTTGTCAGTAATAGTGGAGCGACTTCAAAGGGTGTAAATTATGCATTTCTTCCTTTAGCGCAGAAATCAAAGCAGGTAATGAAGATTAAAGTTTGCGCAGCCACATTCTCTCCGCTCGACGGAAGGCGAAGAGCGAGTGGAGGGGACCTGCGCTGGGAAGGTTAATCTATTCGGCGCGCGGGTTATCTGATTAAAGAATCATTGTGTTCATTTAATCGGTTCCAGTGAAGCCGTCTCGGAATCGCCGGATCGGGGACGTAAGGAGGCGCTGAAGCCGTCTTAAAGTGGCAATCGAAAAGTGGCGTTCCTCAATGCTCTGACTTACTTGAAACATTTCATCTACTTATATTTGATAGCTGACAACTGACCTTTCAAATAAATGCAGGATTAAAGGGGCCATTGGTAATATAGAGTAGGGATATACCATACCACATTTTTTAGAGTACAAGTACAAAAGTACACTCCTCAATACAGGGAACCAATACTTAACACTATTGTCTTATAATTTTGACAAAAATGTGATTATTTTCAATTAAACATTTTCAAACCAGAAACTTTAAGGCATCTTGCATTATGTGTTAGCATCAAGCTAGCAGTGCAAGACAAAGCTATGTGTTTACTTAAACATAAAATGTGTAGTTGTCATTATTCTACGTTAATTTGACTGGGTACTTCAGCTGGGAGTGTCAATAATCAGCGGAAGTACATAGCACAAGGCGACGTGCCACAATTCCTTTTTTCCACTCCTCCCTTATTAATCCAAAAAACAACAGCCACATCTTTTTCCATAAAACATCAGAATTACAAATTGACCACACATACACAGAACTGGGGTGTTGAACAAGACAAAAGAAAAAAAAATAAATCACACAGTCGAGCTCTTCGAGAGCACGAAACAAATTACGGTGAGAAACGGTGCGCAGTTATATAACGTGTATGTGAATAATGCATGTTAAGCCGAAAAATGTGCATTTTTTTTTACGTAAATCAATCATTAATCATGTCTTTAAATGTGTAGAACAGGGGTTTCCAAGTTCGGTCCTCGAGAGCCCCTATCCAGCCTGTTTTCCATGTTTCTCTCCACTAACACCTGATTCATGATCGGGATTCGTTATCAGGCTTCTGCAAAGCTTGCTGATTAGCTGATCATTAGATTCAGCTGTGCTGAAGGATGGAGACATGGAAAACAGGCTGGATAGGGGCTCTCGAGGACCGAACTTGGAGACACCTGGTGTAGGATTATAAATTGAAGATATGTCACCATACACTCTTAATTGAAAGCGTACAAAAGTATATTTTTCAGGATGAAGTTATGGCATTAAGCGCTGCATATTTCATAGCATTGGCAATTCCTTTTATATGTTTTGATTATAATGTGCATGTGCACCTGCAAGAATATATGCACTTTTGATTTTGTTCAATGATGAGCTTTTCAGTTTGTAAGCTAAAAAAAACCTTTACACTTTTTTTTGGGGTGAAAATGTGTTAAGTTGTGCTCCCTATTTTCAACAAAAAAAATTATACGTATTTGAAAATATCCGTTGCTGTTTGCAAAAATCCATTTAAAATTTGCAAGCGCTTGAAACAATATAGAAAATTGGAACTTTTATCACAACTTTTAGAAAAATTGGCCGCAAAATTAGGCATTTTAGCCCGGAACAATCACAAAAATGACACGAAATTCTTAAAATTTGTAGAAAGTTTTGTACAAGGGGATGCATTGTGATCATCGAGCGTGCACGTGAATGTTCTGACGTACCTGACATGTCGTTTTTCCCAGCATTGAACATGTCAGTAAAAAGCTGCATTGATAATTCTCCTCTGGGCTATACATTAGCCCCATCTGCCCAGTCGCACAATTCCAGGAGTTGACATTTAGAAAGTGTTTGTGTCTGAGCCGTTTGGTGAGGAATGAGAAAAGAAACAGGGGACGCGGAGAGCAGACGCAAGGTGCTTAGCCTCATTTCAAACCCGTTCTCTGAACGCCGAGCATCGTTTAAGCCGTACCGCAATGTACCTCCGAACCTTCAACACAGGAGTCAGACCCATTAGCCTAGCAAAGAGTGCTAATGGTCACATTCCATTACTTTCAATGGTGGCTCTAATGTCCATTTGAAAGAAGTCAAACAAGGGACGACGCTGCGTCACCGAGGCAAACGGGAACACAAAGCAAAGAGTGACTGCAGGGTCACGGTGGCTTGGCCAAGTGAATTTGAAAGCAGACATTTTACAAACTATTGACATTTTAAGTGCTTGCATACAAATAGTTGGGTCTCTAGAGTGTCTGTCCGCCAATCAAGTGTGAAATTAAACAAGTACGTATGGTGGCAACATGACTTAAATGTGGCCCAATATAGTAGGAGTTGTTCAAGTTATTGAGTTTTGTTTTGTGTCTTTATGGGACTGTTTTTTTGTTTTTGTTTCCTAACGATCTGTGCTAACAGAATACTTCACTCGTGGGTGTTATGGTAACAAAAGTTGTACTCACCAGTGAGCCAGCAGTATAAAGGGCAGGCATGATTTCAGCAAGACAGGAAATAGGATGTTTACTATAATGCTTGATTCTTATTTCATTGAACCGCATGTCATGGCATGTTATTACGGCACCTGGGAACTGATTTGAATTGTAGAAAAAATGCCTTGTTTTAAAATGATCATTTTCCTTTCCAGACCATTTGCTGTGATAACGCAGAGGATCAATAGCAGCATTTCCTCAATCATTCTTTGTGGATGCAAACTAGCATGACCACCACTTACTAATACAAGCAGCACTCCTGTGTCTCCAACGCAAAGTGAACAAAGCCCATTGTAATTCTATTGGAATCAGATTCCTCTTTAACTGAGCATAGACGTATTGATCAGTGCAAAACTGCACACGCTTCCAAATGAAGGGAGCTTGTGTTTGAGAGGAGGAGGAGGAAGAGACAGAAGGGGGTAAATAACATCTTCATCGCCACTTGCAGTCTGCAGTCAGTCAGGCGTCGTTAATCCAGTGAGGAGGCTCGGCTGTTGCTTCCTTTTTACAGCACGAGTGTTGTACTTTCCAAATATTGGCTCCGCTCTGCTGTGGAAGCGATGGTGACTCTCATCCAAAAGATGTTTATTATGCGATCATTTTCACGTAACAGATACGTACCGTATGGCATACATTACGTATCTGGCACGCATTTCTCATACAGTCCATGCACATGTCAACCTCTTAAAATATATTAAAAAATGATTGCACCAATAATTTGTACTTTATGGACATTAAATTATTGAATGACACCGTCGTCGTCCTCTCTTCTCAATACAGCTTAATGGCGCTAAATTTGGAAAACGCTTCTGCACCTCCTTGGTCCAAGTTCTCTTTCTGATAATGTCATCTTTCTCGCAACTGTTATTAAACTAACGTGTTCTTGGCGCAAATCCATTTCCATGTGTGGTAAATCAGATGCAAATTTACTCTTGGCTGTCAGATTTTGTGGGCGTGTTTGTGCTGGTTTATCATTAGAGCAATATCCTTAGAAAATAGGACGTTAACGGCGCGCAAGCTGGGGGTGCAGATGTGGAACAATTTTTAGTGCTGTTAGCGGATGCAGCGCAATCTTGTGGATTTGGCCCAGAATCTTTATATAGAGGGGAAAAACACACACACACAAAGGAATAACTTTGGAGTTTTGGATATTCTTGAAGAAAAGTTGGATGCAGAGAGACCTCGATTGAGAGAGTAGGGCCGGATGAATAGTAGTATAGCAATAGGAAAACCATGACGTGCTGAGGAATATTGACTAAGAGACCTCGAGTAACTCTCACTAGGGCAATGCACTATTCTATATGACAGACTAAAGGCTTATATGATAAAAAAAAAAAAGAGTGAATAGACAAAATAAGAGTAACTAATACCAGACCGTAGCAACTGCATGGCAACTGACAACAACATAGGTGACATAGTAAATGCATAGCAACCAATAACATCAATATCATAACACAATGATCCTGTCAACCCAAATCAGTCATACCGTTGCCCCTGCTTACCAATTAAAAAAAAAAGTCATTGACAAATATATTCAACATTGTCAGTTAACGATTGCATTCCAGTTTACAAATAAAAACGTTGATGGCAGTCATTGTGGTGAAGTGCATTTGTACAAAATCCTCATTCTCAGGAAAATACACCCACTTTGTGACCACTACAAGCAAAAAACTGCTGGACTCGAACCTATGGCCGCATCACGAGGCATGTTACATGTGCATATAGTACTACTTAAACATGCTTTCAATCCTGAACTGGATGGACACACACACGCACGCACAGCCCCACACGCAAGCAGGACCGACACTTCTTCCATGTTGGCAGTCATCAAAGAGTGGCTCCGCTCTAAATGGTTTCTACACGACAGCTGAATTAAATCCAAATCACATTTGGTCAAAAATCAATTCCCCAGGTTGTCCGCTCATCCCCTCGCACAAGGCCCACACTTCACTCTCGCCATCCCACAGCACATAGCCCTGGACTGCTGATAAATATTCATTTTTTTCCCCCTATTTATTTTACGGAGGGGGAAAAAAAAGCTGCGATGGGCAAAATTAGAGCGCCTGACCAACAAAGTCCTCTGCAAACACAGACGCACACCCACAGCCTAAAAATATTAAATATACGTACTGTGATCCTACACATGTATTATTTAAAAAAAAAAAAAAAAAAAAAAAAAGAGTAAGTAACACTGTGGGCATAATACTAATGTGTGTATAATACTAATATTGAACTTGTGAAACTTACAGGTTTAGATATACAAAAAACACCATGAATCCTTTCCAACCCCATGATGTTTTTTAATAAATAAAATGTGACTGAATTGTGTATATATATGTATGTGTATATATATATATATATATATATATATATATATGAACAGAATTTAGTAAAAGAGAATGTAAAATAATAACCTGGTTTACAAAACTGTATTGTGTCGTATTTGAGTAGAAGCGGGTTGGCCGGTCAGTCTGCGTGTGAGAGTCTGGGTGTGAGCATGCAGCGTGAGGGTGTCATCATTTTGTATATGACTGTCCCATTCAATAAACGGCCAAGAGTATATTTGCAACTGTTATCAAATTTTGTTCTAGACTACACAACCAAATTAAAAGAAATGTGAACACAGCCTGAATGTTCTTAGGCCATGTGACATCTTTCTATAACGTTTCTTGGAATTGACAAGACACTCTTAAGTCCCCTTTCCCGCTGCCTTCGTGACAAACTGGCACAACAGTGGTACAACAGTCGAACCAGAATTTTTTTCACCTGTGCTATTCCGACATAACGTGCGTTCTCACAGCCGTAACCAGATAATTCTATAAGTGACGCTAGTGTCTGGGACAGTGATAATTGCTTGCAGCACTTTCAACACTCACCAATCTACCATGTGCCACAGAAACGGCAGGGTAGGAAAAAGCGGGACATACAGTATGGATCCATTATTTTATGGTCCTTTTTTTTAAATTGAAACCAACAACAAATGCGCACAATACCATATCAGAAGCAGATAGTGAACAAACCATATCACGACTCTCCAAACCAGTAGTTGAAGTTTTTCTGATGTTAATTACTTTACAAATCGCGGCCCCCTTTAAGTACCACATGAAAGAGTATTAATGTGGGGGGCATAAAATAAAACCCTTTTATCCACTGCTTTCAGAAAAGTGGCCCAAGACCAAGAACGGAGCAGGGGGTGAAGGGAAGCTATTTAACGTTGCTTAAATATGCAGTGTGATTGGGCCCCATGATTATATAGAAGCCAACGAGATCTTCCGTTGGATGAAAACTTTGCAGTAGTCCGGAGCTGTTTAAAAATGCATCAAACATGCTGTTGGATTAGCACTGTCTATGTCTTTCACAGGCAGCTTGAAGGGGAGAGAAGGCAAGGCCTGGGCTGTGCACGTACTCTGTCAAACTCCCTCATATCCTATCACATCTTTGAATAGATTTACACTGCTGATCCAACTGCTTACCAGTCAGTGGTCTCCGAGATATATATCGCAGACTAGTGACATGGTATAAAGGGGAATCCAGTACTGGAGAATTTGTATGTGTTTCAGCACCCATACCTGATACTGATATCGGAAAATCCTAAAGTAATACTATACATCCTCAACAAAAATATAAACGGAACACTTGTGTTTTTGCTTCCATTTTTTTATGAGATGCACTCAAAGATCTAAAACTTCTTCAAAATACACAATATCACCATTTCCCTCAAATGTTCACAAACCTGTCTAAATCTGTGATTGTGAGCACTTCTCCTTTGGCGAGATAAAACATCCCACCTCACAGGTGTGCCATATCAAGATGCTGATTAGACACAGGTGTGCAGACTGCCCAGAATAAAAGGACACTCTGAAAGTTGCAGTTTTGTTTTACCGGGAGGGGGGGGTTCTGGCGACTCAGAAAATCACTTTTCTGAGTCCCAGCTTTCTGTTGCATTTATACTTTTGTTGAGTATAAAAAATAAAACAGTTTTGTATTGGCTTTCTACGATTGCTTTTGTCCTACAGTATGAGTCTGGAAAGTAACACCCGTGATAAACAGATGTTCACTGTACACCACTTACGACTGCCATGATGCATATCCCAATTGTGCTGCTTGATAACAAAAAATCAGAATTATGTCACTAGAGCCACTGAGCGTAAATCAAGCCATAATTAAAGAAAAGTAGAAATTATTTAAACAAAGTGTCCAAGCGTCATGGGCTAGTTTGTGTATTAATTAGTGCCTTATCCAAGCCCGCTGGGTCCTGTGCTCTGTGTTTCAATCCCCCTCTTCCCCCGCTTTCTGCCTGTGTTGGCCTCTCCTGAGCAAAGCGGTGCATATGTTTTGGGCTGCTTTAATTTCCGCACTCATAATTGGGCTGAACTGAGGGGAGCCTCTGCCCCCACATCTACTGGGACGACTACTGTAAATACTGACTTGACTCTTCTGCCGCTTTCAGTGCTCTCTCTCTCTCTCTCTAAAAAAAAAAAAGAAAAGAAAAGAAAAAAAGCACATGTACACATGTGTACACACAAGGTTGCAGACAACACTGCACACCTGTCAGACAAATAAACTAGCAGACGACAAGAGAAGGGGCGTCGGTCGGACCCTCCATTTCCAGGGATGAACAAAGTAATGCCAAACTGCTCCAAGTGCTGCCCTTTCGCTTCGCTCAATGACAGATTAAATAAATAAATTATTGAGAAGCCCTGGGAAGAAAAAAAAAAAAAAGTGTTTGAAGAGTCCGAGCTTTTCTCGAGCTCACCACGTTGCATCAGGGGGCCGCGGAGAGACGGGTAATGAAGGGAGGGCGGGAAGTTTTTCATAAAAATCTGACCGCGTAAGCACTTGTGGTAAAAAGACGATGTTTAATTTGGAGTTCCGGCAAAAGGAAGAAAGTTTTTCTAAGCGCGACACAATAACGTCACACTCGAGCGAGCAAACAGGTCACGGCGCCTTCTTTGTGCGGAGGGTTAACGGGCTGAATGAGCGTCAGCGGGGTAATACGTCGTCCAAAAATATTCTGCCTACTCCTGTCGTCTGTAAATAGAATGATGTCAGTCAGTATTTACATGGGGGAATCCAATTATTGGTTTAGTCCATCTGAAACTTGACTTTTAAGATGCATGCAAGGCCTACAGTAATCTTACCAAATCACATGTCTTACATGAGGAATATGTGGCTAGAAAGAGATTTGTTGCAGAATGTAAACAGCTAATTGGACTGGAATAGACCAGATGCGCACACTCAACAGTTCCTTCCCAAATCCTTTGACCCACAAGAAGGTGGTAGACAAGAAAAAGCAAGGTAAAAATGTGCCATGTTCAACATATTAGGAGGTACCAGCATGCACTGTGCAAGCCAAATGGTGATCACAGGTAATGACTGGTTTACTGAGCCCCTCCCCCGTCCCCAAATACAGTATAACTGCACATTTTATTTTCACCGCTGATTTTGTATTAGCTCAACATCACTAGCTAAAATGTTAGCTTCTTGTGGAGATTTGACAGTCAACAACAGTTTGGTGCTTTAACAACACCAGCACTAGCAATTGAATCGTCATATCTAAAAAAAAAACATCACTTTTCAAGAAACTTAAAACATAAAATAAAATGGCATGTTTGTTGAGCTCTTAACTCATTTACTCCCAATAATGTATAAATACGTTTTTTTTTTTAAATGTTCTAAGTGTCCCGAAGACGTATTTATACATTTTTTGTTTTGTTTTTTTTATGCTAGAGCATACAGAAGGCCTTGATGCAGCCTCTCAACTGCAAAGAACGGTTGTAGAAATGGTAGTTATTACACAAACGGTCAGCAAGTGGCAGCAGAGCAAAGGAGATCAACCAGGGCCATGTAGAAAAAAAGCTCAATTACTTACAATTTTAAATAGATTTGTGAAAACTGATGAAACTTAGCTCTCTTCTAATGCTAATTGCTGCAAAATGGAAACCGATAGAAACATACTTTTTTTCCCTGATGAAAGAAGAGACTTTAATCTTTCTTTCTTTAATCTTTCCATGCTTTTATAGCAATAGAACACAATATTCTGTGGGCCTTGCAAAATCAGTCAAAATCCAGTAAAACAGCCGGAAGCGAACGGGAATGCTTTTGTGAAAATGGGGGAGTGAATGAGTTAATATTATACCAACAAACAGAACATGCCATTTTCAACACTTTAGGTCAATAATTTGTAAAAAATAACATATACACGTGGGGACTGACCAATGGGGTATATGCCACGGAAGAGGCGGGACTGTTTTTTGCACACCAGTTTGTTTCCGGTTCGGTTTGCGACGTGTGGGCTGCGTCAAAATACTGGAATACCGGAAATAAACTGATGTGCAAAATCATGTCCCGCCTCTTCCGTGGTATATACCCCATTCTATAGATTTATGGAAAAAATGTGAAATTGACCAAATTTGGACATAGGAGATTTATTTTTTATTTTTTTACGCTGGACAATGATAGCATAGCATAGCATAGGATAGCATTATGAGGTGGAATATCGTCTTTTTGATTACATAGTGAAGAAGACAACAGTCACTGACACTTGCTGGATGACAATAAAAGATTAGGATAGCAGAGTATAGCATAGCAAAGCATTTATTTTAAAAGCTGAAATGTATTTATTTGTATAATTGAATCTGTTGACAACAGATATTCATATATTGTTGTTCTACATTTAATTGTCTTTAAAACGATATATAAGACATGGAAGTACCTCAAAACTTGATGAAGTTGGGGGCTCATTGAGTACATCTTTCAAAAGGTTGATAGCAACCAGTAGCTTAGGAAAAAGATAGTGACCCTAATACTTTCAGGAAGTGTTGAATGACCACTGGAAAGTTTTGAAGACCCCATTCAGCCTACAATTACGGGTGCAGCAATCAAACGGCTGAGATTGAGATCGTCCCCGATTTCCTGAATTTTTGTGGATCCCTTCAAATAAAACCGATCTTCTCCAACAATCTCATCTCCTTCCTCTGAGGTCTGAAAGTCAGCCGCTGTCCTCTTTTGCTGTCAGGTGACACATTTTTGTGCCGGAGGATCACTTGATGGTGCATTTCAACTTTTATTGGCTGCTATGTCCATTTATATAAATCAATTGTGAATGGCGTTCAAGGAGAGGATTTTTTAAGTCATTGCTCAGTTCGTGTGTATAACTGTATGTGAATGTACAAGTTCAGATAGTGACAGCTTTGACAGCTATACTAGCCAATGGCCAGATCCCAAAGATAACCCTTACTATTGCCCACAAAGCCGGCAAAAAGGCTCCAATTTCCCACTCAGACACTGGGCCAGTCAGTAAAGGTAGCACAGAGATAGATGTGGTGGATGTGGTGGTGGTAGTAAGACAACCTTTGACCATTCTCCAGCATACACTCTCCTCATTCCACCTCACTAACACATGAATGGGGGATCCAATTGATTCTTTTTCACCTCCCTGCTCCATTTTCGCCATCCGGCCTGACACAGAGAGAGGATTTTGTGCTCATCTGCCCTTCCTTGTGTACTTCATATCAGGGAGAAGACTTATAGAAAAGGGAAAGGTAAAAAAAAAAGGAAGGAAGGGGGGGGGGGGGGTGGATCTTTATCAGAAAGCGAATTAACGCTCAAAGTGCTCCATTTGGAAGGTATATCAGGCCAATCCATTAAAAGGGCCTTCAGAAACGAGCCGGCACGGAGGACACCTTGAGAATGAACAGAGGACCTTGCTGAAACAGCACTCTTTACACACACCAGGAGAGTGTGCGCGCATGTGAGAAGGGAGTGTGTGGCTACATAATCACCTGATAAATAAGCTTTGTTGCCTCAAGAAGACAGATATCAGATAAATAAACTGCAAGTCTAATTAGTCCGAGCAAAAATAAAGTCAATGAGCCTCATGAGTAAAATATTACAATTGCAATGTTAACTGCTTCATCTTAATTATGGCAACCCAATTTGTTTACTTTAGCATTACAGTGGAACTACCAAAGTTGAACGGTGTGTGTTTTTAGGTTACCAGTGAAGGCAAAGGCAACACGTGATGATAAAAAGGCATTTACTAAGTTTACATGCAGTCAAAATCCCTTTTAAAACCCAAATATTGGCAATGGTACAATTGGTACACTGTGTTCCAACTATGCCTTGCATTTGCATTTTTAGGGTTGGAACACCCATGTAACTAGGGGCATGGAAAGGGCGTGGAAAACCAAATAAATATAGAGGGTGAGTAGAGGAATCTTCAGAGAGTGCAGGAGGGAATTGTATCAGTCAGTTCCTCTCCTCTCTCCTCGCGAGCCCTGAACTGAGTGTCTTCTCTCCTTTTTGTGTCGTGTTTAATAGATGTCAAACAGGTAACCCTGATCTACTTAACCATGTAGCAAGTTACTCTCTAAATGACAGTGGCAAACTGGTGAAATTTGTTTTTATTTTTTTTTACACTTTCTGACTGCAGTTCAGTGCCAGTTTAGGAAGCTTTATGGCCGTCACACTATGCATTGTTTATCAAGATGGGCAAGTTTATTGCAACAGGATCAGTCCTTGACAAATCCAACAGGAGGCCTGCTACTAAGGCCATAGTTGAAAACACCAAACTACTAGATCAGGTGTTCAAGTAAAGTCTCCTTACAGGGCTGCATTGGAATTCAGTATCAACAAAAGATCGATTAAGCAGATTCTTCGCAAAGTAGTAAAGATTTACTTGTACTGAATTCAGACTGTTAAATTTAGCTTTTGCTGATACTGTATAGCTCTGCCAGAAATAGAATTTCCCTGCCATTTTACTCCCTGACATTTTATGCCTGTTCTAGAAGTTCAGTGTTTTCATCAGTCATAGTAGTGGCAGGCCACCCAGTGCACATTTAGTCAAGAACAGATCTTGTTTCTAGAAACTTCAACTGGAAGTGTAAATTGCATAGTGTGACGACCATGAAGCTTCTCAAACTCGAGCTCAACTGCTGAACTTTATTTTCTCATATCTGAAGGTTTTGAAGTTGATGAAGTTGAAGAATGGTTTGAAGAGGTTGGGGAATTATTCATTTCAGGGATTTTTTTAAAATTAGAAAAGTAATTTGAAAGGGATGTTTGTGGAATTATGAGAAATCCGTGGAATAAGAGTAGCTCAGATTTACTTGAATGAGCTGAACACTGATGGTTAATCGTCAAAAAAATAAAAATAAAATAACAGAAGGTTTCACTGTAACAGGCATGGAAGCAACACCTCACCCAAACACACATGTACAACTGCCTGGTTTTTCATTCATCTTTTCCCAGGCACTGTCCTCTGCAACCTGACACAGGTGAAGGAGGGGTAAGCTGCAGTCAAAGGTCACAGGAGTGACCCTGATGAATAAGAGACGGGGTTGGAGGTGGACAGAGGAGGGACAACCCCATATTTACGATATGGGAAGTCATTAGGCGTCGTGAAAGGAAGATGTAAAAGTCATGTGACAGAACAGGGCAACGATGGAAAACCGGACAGGTGGACTATAACTGCGTGTGCCAAGTCTTGTTTTTTAAACGTAAAGACAAAAAAATAGGACTGCAATCTGTTGTTTGTGCTTTAATGTCGCCAGATGTGTCTTCCTTCCTTCCTTCCTCACACAATTATAATATACGCATAATCCAACTTTATTAGCATTATTCCTAAATCATTTAATTAGTGCCCGCTAATAAAAGACTGTGATGCCTTTCTATTCTCCCAAACTGCACATTTAGCCTGTATGAGAAAATGTGTACTTTAATTGAACGCCGTCTTTTTCCAAGTGACTTCAAGAAAAGTGAGGTAGTGTTATGTCTTTATTTTGACGATCTCCCATATGTGTTTGACAGCTGCTGTACGATGCTTTACAAGCACGTGAACCAAAACGGAGATTTATGTGCATTTTCATTATGCAAATGTCAACATATGTGCACAGTTAACTCTGTGCATGCCAGCCACTTGGCTCAGCAATAACATCATGCAGTCCTATTCCAGAATACTTTCTGATGTTCTATAAAAGTATGCTGCAGTATCAAAATATATTGATCAAAGCTTTTCTACTCTATTCGTCACCCTCTACTAAGTTTTGGAAATTTGACTGAGTAGTTTTCACGTGATACTGCGAGCTAACAAAATAATCAACAGACTAACTAACAAACTATCTGCAATCAAATCTTCCATATAACAGTAATGAACTGAAAGAGTACCTTGTATACTACTAACAGGGAACCAAAACATCTTATGGTATAAATTGCTACTGAGCCCATTGACTTTGGATGGATTTGTGGAACTTGGCAAAGTATTTTAAGTTCAACACTGCACCCATACAAACAACTACATGAAATCCGTGAATCCAGGTAAGAAGTCTTTGCCTCCACATTCTTCTAACCTCATCTCAACCTGCTGATGGAAGAACAGAGAAGAAACCCCCAATGGTCTGCATACCCTCCACCTCTCCTTTTCAGGGAAAGACCCCAAACAGGCAGCCCCTCTGTATGGAGTGCCTACCAAAAATAGAGCTTTGACTCTTCACCTGTCATCACTCTTAAGGACATGTTCACACTCTTCTCGATTAGAGAGACTAAACACTCATACAGTGTATAGTATATGACGATATATCGGGTGCCATAGTGTCACCAGTATTGGTATCGGTGCATCCCTGATAAAAAGTTAAACTTTTTACTTTGTGACACACTCACATACAGAAATTTGAACGCATCCGATTCTCAAGGCGTGTTGATCCGATCCTGTTTCTCGTGGCGAGTTTCCCCGTGTAAGCTGTTGGTCTCCCCTGGCGTCGGTCTCCCGTCTTCTCTGCAGCCCCTCATCTCTAATGCATGAGCCAGCCAGAGAGACCACGGCGGGCGAGAGCGGATGCAGGCGGAGGCTCACCCCGACATGGCAGCGCAACACTTTCATATTCTAATAAGCCCGACGTTAATACACACATCCGCGGAAAAGGGGGAAATTGCATTTCCAAAACTGTCTCTATCAAAGGGCACACAGACGCACATAAACACCAAGTCCGGCTTTCTTTAAACTAGGAAAAAATGGACAGACACGCACACGCACAGATGCGCATACACATGAACACACACAGAAAGCTCAGAGGGATTACAGTCTGCTGACAACAGCAGTTGATTACGCACACAGACAGACATGAAACACGGCAAAAGTTCTTAAAGGAACTTCTATTAGCGCAACTTCTAACTTGCACTGAGATGTGTGAAAACTCACAAACGCCTCACTTCGATTGTATCATTGCCATTTTGGACGCCCCAGTCCCCATAAAGGCAGAGAAATCATCCGGTTATTAGCTGTGTGTGTAAGAATGTGAGTATGGAAGGAGAGACTGATGTTTCGACTACTTACTTCGGAAAAACAGGCTTGTTTGATTTTTTTTTCACGACACTACGTAAAAATGGACGTCAATAGCGAGAAATGAATTTAATTGAGATTCTTTTTAGACAAACTGATGTTTACCATATGTGGTTATACTGTACATCATGTTTCGATTCTTTCAATGGTCTGATAGAATTCTGTCCTTTGGTAAGGATTAGAGTCACATTTCGCATCCTCGTCCTACTCGTCTTTTGTGAATACGTGTGATGGAGAGCACGTGACAGGCAGTAATGCAGGCCTGTATGCATTGATTATATGACAGCCTCCATTCAGGTGTGCTATTAAAGCTCCCCTTCCTTCCTTTCTGGCCCGCCCCACCGCAGGAATAATGTCCAATAATAAGAGGAGCGGCCGACCCGAGAAGAGGGACACGACAAGCTCCCCGTTAGATGTGGCGGACAAGGAAGAAGAATGTGTAATTGCATTTAAATGGCACCAAGGAGGTTTTGACCACCTTCTTGTCTAGCCTGCAAAATGACATGTGCAACGTGATCACCATTAGCTATGGCTGTAACAGATTAAGTAAGAAAATGTACAAAAAGTGGACACCATACACGCATGTAAATGAACAGACAGATTTGTGTACTTTGTATGTGAATGAAGAATGTAGAATATATATAAAAGAGGACCTTTGCTTCACTATGCACCATTGTGGGAGGGAACGCAGAAAACTCACCACTTGCGGTTGATATAAAGTTGGCTGCTGGGAGTGGGCACTTGGAAACCAGCTCCCCCCCCAACCCCATCAGGTGTACATGTGTCACAACCCAAAACACCCAAACGTGCTGCGCAGTCAGGGCTAAAAAAAACAAAAAACAATAAGATGATGTTGGTTATGATAATTTGTTCAATTAATTGATTTCTACAATGATTCAGAGGGATTGTCCCAATTTGTTGTCATATTTTTAAATCAATTACATGGCATCCGCAACACCTCCATAGAGCCCAGAATCTGCCTGCGCCTCAATAAAATCCACCAAAATTGTGTTGCACTAACTGCGCCACAACTTAGACTTGCTTTTAGCTCGTCTAGAAACAAGTCTACTTTTGGTCAACAAATTGGCAGATGCGCTGAGGGGGGTTGCAATAAATTACACCAGAATGCCCAGTGAGGCAGTCCATGAAATTCACAAACAAGCTTAAACTAGTCTTTCCCAGGCACAAAAAGAAAGATACGTTTTTATGCCGAATGCACGGGCATCTCTCTACGAAAACAGAGCCCCATGTTGTATATGAATCGAAAATGTGCATTTTGTGCGTATATGAATGGACAGAAGGACTACTTTCAGTGCACATGTGACTATATACAGGTTTCTACATGATGTGCGTATGTGAATGGACGGGTCCAAGCCATTCGAGCAAGCAAAATCAGGTCATGTGATGCAACCATAGCAAGCCTCCATCATGTTTAAGCCTTCCGCTGTCAGCCACATGCTGTCGTGTTCCAGCCATCTCGCATCACCATCTTTCTGTCATTCCGGTGGGCTCGAGGACCAGAATAGAGCTCAGAGCAGCGTTGTTTACATCGAGCACAATACCTCCTCAGCTCGGAAGGGGGAGAAGAGGGAAGGGGGGGGGGGGGGGGAGAAAGACACAAGCATCTGTTTTTGTTTGCATTTTATTCCAAAACATCAAATTGAATCAATCTTTTAATACGCCGGTTTGTATAAACACAGCGCAGGAACTGCTTGAATAAATATCAAGAATGAAAATGGATTTCTCCTCGTTGACTATTATCTACGAGGTTTATTTATGAATACCGGGCCAGTGCCAAAATAGGCAAGACATGAGGGAAGGGAAGAAAATAAAATACAGAGATAATGCGTTTAGCTTTTTTTTTTTTTTCATTTTCCTCATTTTAAGTGAACGAATAAATATTTGGATTTACATCACATTTACATTTTTATCAAAATCAAGTCGGGCGCTGCTAAAGCCGCATGTTGCGTATTTCCGTCGCTGGTTGCCAGGGTGACGGTGGAAATAACAAGTGCAACGTGACACTAACGTCTTTAACGTGAAAATCATTAAAGGTGACAGAGGTGCGAGCATGTGACATGGTTGGCGTGTGATTGATAAACACGAGTGATTGATAAACTTGAGGTGCAATCCATAAATGGACTTCATGCTCCCACTACGATGCGTGTACTTTCACATACATGCTACCTTCATGTGAAAGTACACTTTTTTTTTTTCTTCACCAACCAATCCGCGGACCATGTGCATGCCAAACAGATTACGGATCAAAGATGATCCAATGGACCGCAAGTGGACAGGCTGATTGATATATTTATATTATGTGAGGTGTTTTTTGTTTTGTTTTGTTTTTTCAACAAATGTATGCAAAAAGATCCATTTTGAGTGTGAAGATGCTGTTGACAACAAACCCTCCGCGTCTGTAATCCTCATCTCGGATTTTACGAGAGAACCTCCTCACCAGCACACCAAGAACCCGAGAAGATCCGAGACGACTTTCTACAGTCTGTGCACGCTCCACTGTGTGTGCGTGCGTGTGCGTGTGTGTGACGGGTTTATAGGAGTCATTTATCCTGCTCAGCGGGCTAGTGTAGTGCGGAATGGTGGCCTGAGTGCCAGGCGTAGCTTATTGTTGTGTAGCCTTTATGGGCTACATTAAGTACAGCTGAGTGAGGGTGTGGGTGGAAGCTGCTGGGAAGGGGGACGTACAGTACAATACCCTGAGCTCACACATGTCATACACACCGAGATTAACTGCTTCCCCAGGCGGGCCTGTACATGCGCTCTGAGGCAGGACAGGACCCGAGCAACCTGCCAGATGCGGGAATGTAGGATTTTAAAACGGAATATGGAACAACTGGAGTTTCAAATAACAGCACTGAAATTGTTCGTATGGTGCACTGGTATGTTTGTCATTAATAAAGGCCCGATTTCATCGTGCTGGTTCTACTACGAAACGCAGACCGATGTAGGCCGTGACATCACTGTTATCTGACTGGCTGACAGATGTCACCGTTTATTTATGAAAAAAAAACACAAGTCATAAAAATATAGTATAAACAACACAAATGTATTTTGTTTTACAACAATACTTAAACATATTTGGAATATTTGGAATATACCTGTGGATGAATTAAGACAAGCTCGGGGTAAAAATTTACACAAACCATGCACACGTGTCCAGATCCGTTCAAGTTCTGTCAACTGAATGAGAGCGAGTCCTGTATTTCAATGCATCCACCTTCCCCATTAAAGCCACCGCACACTGACTGCTACAGAAAGATGACGTGGTCCACAATAAAGTCAAATATGGGAATATATTTGAAGAAGGGACTCACTCTTATTCACTTAAATGGGCCCATTAAACTGAATGGACTCGGGCCAATTGGCAAAAAAACTAATTTCAGCATTTCATCCACAGATACATATTAGGGATGCACAATAATATCGGTGGCCGATAATTATCGGCAATTATCAACCAATTTGGCATCATACAGATAAAGCAGATAATAAAGAAATCCGCTGATAATTATCGACATGCCACGTTGGTCCATCTCTTGTGTTAGTGGTTCAAGTTGTGACCAACTACTCAACCCTTCCCCTCTCCTATTGTAGTGTCGCATATTTGTGACGTCATAATGTGCACTACCTCGTTTTCACAAAAGATGCATCATGGCAATATGGCAGTCGCCAGTGTGGGCTTTCTCGACTGTGTCTCCCCAAAATGTTACCTTGCAGTTATGTCTTGCATTTTTTAAACATGACTGTTTTTTTTTCTTGGCAATTTCAAAATGAGTTACTGGTTGTCTTTGAAGCAGTGATATCAATAAAATTCAGCTTCATGGTGCTTTACACAATGTTACAATGTATTTGTACATGTTAGACGTATAGTAGGATTCGAAAGTATTCAAGTTTATTTTGCAAACAATTATCGGCTTACCAGTTATCAACATCGGCACTTTCTAAATTACTGGTTTATTGGTATCTGTTAAAAATAGCATTAGCGTGCATCCCTAATACATATGAAATTGTATATATATTAGCTATTGTTGCAAAATGACACTTGTTGGCTGAAAACTAGAAATTGATTTTTCATCTGTTTGAAAGGGGGGGGTTCACAATTTTTAAAAAACAAAACAAAACTGTGTTTGTTTGTTTGTTTGTTTGTTTGTTTTTGGTGGGGTGTAGGGGTACAAGCCCCATTTTTCAAGGAAAACACATATTGGTGGTTTATCATGCTTTTTTAAGAACTCTCCAATTCACTTTTTACAATGCGTTTCAATGGCCGGCAATTATACACAATTAGTTTGCTATTTGCGGGCTGGCAAATATTTTGTTAATATTTAGGACATTTTGGTCACACATCTAGTTAGGAAGTGCTTAGTCCCACTCTGCAATCGTGCTGAAAGAAGAATTGAGACCCCTTTTATTGCTGTACATTATTTTATAGATTATTGTCGGTCTAAAATGCAGATTTTCACATGCTTAATTACAGATGAGTCTGAAACGTATCCCCCAATTAACAGAGGTTTACTTTAATGAGAAAGACTGTACAAATAGAGGGGAATCACTGCAGCAAATATTCCTGATGGTGGCTTTAATTACAGACTGAGGACTATTTATTGAAGATGAGCTCAGTAACAGGAGCAAAATGAATTTAAAAAGGCCATAGACAAGTGAGTGCAACAGTCATGCCGTTTTATTCTCTCACTTACCCACTTGTAACACTACTCACATACTCACACAGACATACACACACTTCCACACAAGCATGTCTGCTTTTTTTTTTGTATATTATTTTTGAAAGCTTAATAAGCTCTTCAACTGTGTTTCTGCCGTGTAAAAATAGAGGCCATTATATTGCCTAATGCCTACCTGCCAGCCCTCCACGCTCCCTCCTGTACACAAAGGCTTTTACATGATGAGGTGGCTGACATGTTCCACACACACGCCATCCATTACCATATGTACACTGGATGAGACGTAACTTATACTAATGCATGTTTGGTATGCCCTGTGGGGGTGGGAAACTCTCACACTCTCAAGCACACCCCCACAAAAACAGAGAAACAGGAAGAGAATCACACTTGCACACATACATTGAGAGAAACAGATACACATACACACGAGGCGATGTCCCAAACTGTCTCCCATGTAAACCAAATGGCAGTGCGCTGAGATGCCACTTGTGTTAACAGCAGGATGCTTTCAAAGTAAATAAAAACGTTGCAGCGAGCTCTCGGGGTGCGACGAGAGGATGCTGATGGTGACGGTGGCGGGCGGGGGAGCGGGCAGGTGGGGGCGGGCGGGCAATCCCGCTCCCTACACAGGGGCAGCGGTTGCTCTCTAATTGCCCCTCTAGGTGCCTGCGAGCGAGGGTAAACACACATGGAGAGATGATTAATAGCCGCGGGTCAGGGCGGAGCACAAACAGCCACCGAGGCTCACACCTCACTACGCCGCACAATCAGAACACATAATCAGACACTTTCACACTGATATAAACAGACATTAGTTTGGCTCTTCATTTATACACAATACTGTGTTCATTCACAACAGATTGAGTTTAAAAATTATCATGTCCATTCAAATACACCTGTAAACATATCTGTCAATTCACGTAAGCCAATCATAAATGCCGTCCATTCACACAAATGCACACATCAGCAGGGAAATCCCTAACGTGCTCCCGCATGGAACTCTTAAAAAGATCCATTCATTCCTCTTTCGGGGAGATCCGATACAGGATGAGAGCGGTCAAGGGTGAGGGTGAGAGGTAAAGTTGAAGGGTGGAGTGGAAGGGTGAGGGTCAGCGTGTCACATCGGGACCCCTAGGACCACTCCTTAACAAGCCTTGATCAATCAATACATTGGCGCGCAAGAGCCCTGAGTGCTCCCTCTCCCTGGCTCTGTGTTGCAACTACAGCTCTTGGTGGTCCCGTACTAGATCGAGAGGAGACGCACATTCTCTCTTACCTTTGTCTTGGCGCTCCCCTGACAAACGCACACTTCCTAACAGAGACTATCTACTGTGAACCCTTGTTTATTTAGAGGGGATATGTTCCACACTGACCTGAGATAGATGAAAAGCCATGACAGAGAGACCACATTAAAAAAGTTTAGCAATAATTTGACACCTCACACACTAACTAGTTCGAAGCAAACATGGTGAAGCTGCATTTAGCTATTATGCTGCACACAGATGGAATAGGCTGCCAACAGAAGTGAAGTCAGCCCCGAGTGTAAATGCTTTTAAATCCAGGTTAAACACTCTGCTTTTTTCTTATTCCTTTGATTAAGGACTTTTAAACAGCTTTAATTAAGTGTTTTTTATTATTTTAAACTTCCTCATGTTAAATGTTTTAAAGTTTGTTGAATAATGTTTTAAGAATGTTATTGTATGTTCTTTTTAGTAAATTTTGTAACCTATTTACATTTATTTTTCTTCCTCTGAATGTTAACTACTGTTTCCTGATGCTTATGTGTTGTCTTTCCTTGTGTAAAGCACATTGAGTTGCCTTGTGTATGAAATGTGCTCTACAAATAAACTTGCCTTGCCTTGCCTTGCCTAACACCTTGAAACTGAAATCACAACCCAATATAAAACACACTTTTTAAAGTTTTCCTTAGTGTCTGTTCTCACTGTCTCTGTCAAGAAATGGGAGAATATAACATAACATCACTTCAAGAAGATAAAAAGAAGAGCCATCTCACTCACAGTTTGCTTCAAATTGTTTGTCACTCCCACTTGAAGTTTACTGTAAAACTGATATAAAAAAAGAGAACGAGCATTGGACATTTAAACACCGCAATGTTCAACTTAACCACTGAGTTTTGTCTGATGAAAGTCTGCTAGCTTAATGCTAACACAATGTAAAGGGACAAAATGGTCGAACGGAAATTAGTATAGTGTATATATGTCATGTTAACAATAAACCTTCAAACAACTGCTGCTGCGTGACGTCACTCCCGCGGCAATTTGAAAGCACGCACGGATTTTTTTTTTTTAAACACTGTCTTTCCACAGAAACGCCCCGCTGTTTACAAAACAAACACAAAATGGCAAAATACAGGCAGGGGGTGTGGTGGTTTAGGAGACAATCACCACCACACGTGAAGAAAAGCCCAGATCTGTAAATTGAGAAGTAGTTTGTTTGTTTAAATCCTGTATTTAAAAAATGCATTTTCCTGAGTGAAACCGGCAGACTGCGCCTTTAAAGAGTGAAATAAAAAAAATTGAATGGAATTGAAAATATTCAATAAAGCGGGGGTTTGAACAATGAACCACAATATACTGTAGCTGGGGGTTGACAGTGCAGCGCTCGGTGGTCTCGTAACAGAGCGCGAGGAGGCGCACATTCTCTTACCTGCCTACTTCGTCTTCTCTGTCCCCTGACAAACACACAGATGCACGCACACACAGAGGCAGAGCGCATTCCCAGCTGAAAGGAGTCAGGTTGGGCGGTGCTTCATTTTTCATGCAAACGGTAATTTAGTGAGACTGCCTATTGATTGAGCGCCGCTTGTCTCCCAAACAATGCCACTTCAATCAGCGGCCCGTGGGGGGGGCTTGCAAGTGGAAGTGGGATGGAGGAGGTGGTGGGGAGGGGCGGGGGCAAGGAGGATGGGCTGCCGATAGCTGCAGTGACTGATTTAAGAGATGGATAAAAAGCAGATACGTTCCCCCCGCCCCTCTACTGATTAATGACAGTGGCCAGAGCAGCCCTGGACTATGCATCATGATTTAACCACCAGACCCTCATCTAAAGATTAGTGCACATACACACACACACACAGCATGAATTCACACTATACAGGCAGACACTTTTTGCACTGTACAACACAGATGCAAGACTGGTTTGAAAGGAGAAAGGGAACGGCGGAAGGTTTGCCAGACTTTGGGGGGTGGTGCTTAAGGGTCACATTTGAGCTTGAAATTTGACAGAGGGGCCATGTATACACTATTTTCTTTATTCTTTTTGTATATTGAAATAATACACTATATTAATGAATTGAATAATAATTAATTGAAATGCATTAGTTTTATAATCACTTATTTTCATTAAATAAATCTAGCTGCACTTGAAAATACCAATCTTTCACACAGCCTACCTTCTGAGTTAAAGCAAAGGGACTCCTTGAGGAGGCAGAGTAAGTTTCAATTAATTCAACGGTGGCATCAAAGTCCGTCAAAATTCACACATCCATACTGTGGTTTTGTTAGGAGTTATGATAGGTGCACTCCAACATCATTTCATCATCTATACTAAAGTTCTAAAGTGAAAATAATTCAATTTTGGCACGCTCATATAAATATACATGAAAAAACAACAACAAAAAACAGTTGTTAAGTCAACATTACTCCAAATGCCCGGGACTAGCCAAACAATAAAAAGGAGGGTCTAAAGGCAGACAATGCTTGCTCAGGTTGAGTGCACGAGGCCAACAAACACACACACATGCACACCCCCACACAAACACAAACGCACACATTGACTCTCAGGTCCATTAGCTGTGCTGGAAGCGGCAGAGGAGCATCGCAGCCCCTCCCTGCGGCTGCTAAAATATTCATCAGACTCCCTGAGAGCATGTCTGCTAATAGTTATACATGGGGCAGGAGAAAGAAGCGAGAGGTAGGGGAGGGGGACAGCGAGGCAGAGGAGGAGGAGGAGAAATTGGGAAGATGAGCGATGCTCCCTGTGTGCATGTCAGCTAATAGTCAAACATGAAGCGCGCCAGGAGGGGAGGTGCGTAAGAAAGAAAGAGAGAGTGGGAAGTGGCGAAAGGAATTGTTTCTTATATTCACCAACTCCTCAAGATTCACTTTCAATGGCCACTAAGCGTTAATATTTGGTGTCACGCCATGCTTGTTTGTTAACTTTCTGGGTGTTGTCCCCCGTGGCCGGGCGTGGACGGCTGTGCCCCTTTGTTGTCTGCTCGGTGGCGGTTGCGTCTTGGCCGTTTCCTGGGCCCCCAGGGGGTTGCTGTGTTGGGGTGCTCTTCCTGGTGTTCCTGGCGATGCAGTTCTTCGGGGCGGGTGGTGCTCCGACTCCTCCGGTGTGCCCTAACCCCCCTTCTTTCTCGCCTTTCCCACCTCGCCTCTCCCTGTACATCCTCCTCCACCTCCCAGTCCCTTTTCCTTTGTCACCCTCCCTTCTCCTCCCTCCTGCCCTGCCGCCACCCTTTCCTCTTCTTGTCCTCTCCTCTCCTGTCCCCCTACCCCCTACCCTGACCGACTCCCTCCCCTGGGCCTGGGGCTCCTTCCCTGACACGGGTTTCGGGCTCCGGGGGCCGGGCAGGGCGGTTTCGGGGGTGTTCTGTCCTGCCTCGCTCTTGTAGGCCTCCTGGCGCCCTGGGTGCGTTGGCACTATCTGTCCGTCGGGGGTGCTGTGGGTGGGTGTACCTCCTGCTCCGTCGGGTTGGGAGAGCCGCTGGTCGCTCTTCTTAACTCACTTGACTTGACTTTGCACAATACACTTTGTAAATATAGACATAGGGCACATAACACATTTCTTGGTAGGGTGGAGACACTGTCTTCGCCCTGCAACTTCCCTCCAATTTTAATATACCTCACATCCAGGAGGGACGGGTGAGCCAGGGTGGAGAGCTATCAGTTGGGGCAGGCTGCAATGCTAGGCATCTACTGAAATTCAAACAATTTGCTTCTCCCTCCCACTGGTCGCTGAATCAGTGGAGGCTGGTGTCTGTGGATCTCACCCTGCTTTATCTTCCTTCCTTTCATTAGTTTTTTCTCTGGTCTCTTGAGATCTCCCTAATCTGTTGGAATTTAGAGGTTTCTGGGTTGGTGAAAGATTCAGGTTTTGTAACCCTGTGGGTGGCAGGTGGTGTCTAGTTGGTTCTGGATTTCACTTTGCTTCATCTTTCTTTCCTTTGACCCTTCCTGAAGTATCCGGTTAAGGTGAATGGCGTGGGATTTTTTATTAAGTTTCAGGCGAATTAATGAGCACAAACTCACATGCTCGCATGCACACACACTCACAAAAAAAAAAAAAAAAAAAAAGCAATGACGATGACATGTTGAATCAGTAAGATTGCCGAATTAAAAATACTGAGCTCTTAAAAAAATCTAAATTCTATCTAATATTTTGCCACTCACACTGGTGTCTGAAATGTGCGAATGCTTGGTGGTTGTCGGAGGGGCCGCAGGCGCACACTGGCAGCCGCGCTTCTGTCAGTGTGCCCCAGGACAGCTGTGGCGACGAGGAGCTTACCGCCACCAGAGTGTGAATGTGTGAGTGAATGAATAATGTATCCACTGTAAAGCGTCTTTGAGTGTCCAGAAAAGCGCTGTATAAATCCGATGCATTATTATTATTATTATTATTATTATTATTATTATTATTATTATTATTATTATTATTGTTATTATTATTATTTTCAACTTAAATCAAACTTATGAGACTACTAATTACAGATTTTCCATGGGTCATTAAAAAGCCCTAAAAGTCATTGAAGAAAAAGAAAGAAAAGAATTGTTTAAATGAGTGGGTCTCAAACTGAGGTCCCGAGACAATCGGGGAGGTCGAGAGCCCTTGCTTGGGGGTCTTCAAATTAAACGGCAAAATTATCATTTTGGGTCATTTAAAAAAAAAAGAGAAGTGCATACCTACATATGGGGACTTAAGTGACAATAAAATAAACATAATATGTCAATTCCTCCTTACTCCTGTTACTTTATCATTAAAAGATATGAAATTATTGTGATGGCACAGAAATCTGCATTGCTGCATCTAAGAATATACACTTTTTTTTAAATAAGAGCATCTTTTCCAGATTTAAAAGCACAATCGTACAAAAATAAAGTATGTTTTGAATTTATGAAAAAAAAAACATTTCCCCATCATTAAACTTTGACAAAATATTACCACTCCACTTAGAAAAACACAACATCATTGTACGGTTACAATTTTTCGAGCCCAACTGCCTCCCAAATGTCTTAATTCCTGTAAAGATAAAAAAAAACAAAAAAACATAAAAGTTCTCAGAATGTTGTAATGTTGCCCAGCTACAAAACAGGCGTATACATTTGTTATTGTATCAGGACAACCTATTTCTTAAAACTAGGCTATTTTTTTTTTAACTTTCCATGACATTCTGGGATACATATGGTCATTATGTCTAAATTGTCATTGTCGGGCAGAAATCACTGATGTCCAAATATGGTCAATTTCATACTTTTTTTCACAAATCGGTAGTGTTGGGCTGTTCCCACGCCATGTATTATTTTTACTTATGATTGCCTAACCGATTTAAGGTGAGAACACTCGTGAATGATCAACTGTCTGAAGTGTTGGAAAACGCTGTGGGAAACGTGCAGGATTATGTTGCCTCAAGAATGAAAGTTTGAGCAATACAAAGTGAAAATGTGTGAGATAATTTGAGTAAGACTGTTTTGTTAAAAATGGATCACTGGAATGCTTTGGTGCAGAAGGAACGGGTCAGCCACAAAGGTAAGTGCTGTAGATTGATTTTCACGCATTCATCTGCTTAGAAAGTTCAACGTTATATTTGTTGCATCACTTATGCCTCGAAAACCTTTAAGAATGAAAAATTTCTCCCTGGGCCAAAGAAGTTTGAGAACCCCTGGATTTAATGGCAAGAGACAAAAATAAGAAAGATGCAGCAAGGGAGCAAAAGATGGAGCGAAGCTGGAAAGTGATGCTTTTATTTTTCATTTGTCTCTTTCGAATCACATTCAGATTGATTAAAAGCCTCTCTTGTAATTGTCAGATCTTGCACGGACCATCTGTGTGTCTGAGCCTGTGTGTGCGTATTTGTGTTTTACAAGAGACAACCATCAACCGGTGTAACAGTTGTCACTTCAATGGCCACCAGACATACTGCATCAATCATAGAAATATCATTAATGTGCTTTTGTATTTACAAAACAAACGCTCAGGTAGGTCCCTCGATCTATCTTTGCATCTTACCGAAAATGGGCAGAACACGCACACACGTAGACGCACACACACAGCTACATACAGAACATACAGACATTCTTTTCTCCAGTCATTAAAATGAGAAACGGCCGGTGGTATAGGAGCTGTTGAAATACCATTAAGAAATGGAGACAAATGCAGTGGGATCCCAGACTGCTACTGCAACCTCACTACACTAAATCAGACAGTGACGAATATTACCGGGATGAGGATGTGTGCGAACACACACGCATACGTGTACAGCGACGCGTGCACAGACACTCATCTGTGCACAAACAGTGCAAACAAACGGCAAGGGAAGGGGGGGGGGGGGGGAAGAAGGCCCTTCAGTGGATTAGTGAGTAATTATCCTAATTAAATGTTTCCTGATCACGCGTCTTGATATACGGCTGATGATTACCTTCAAGAGATGATTAAATGATAGTGTAACAGCGCCATCTAATATCACGGCAAAGAATTAATGAGAGTTTGTACTGAGGAGTCAAGTGGAAATGAGGCGCCAATTAAAGATTGAATTAACTTTGATTTAATCAGTTTGGGGCTAATTGTCAGCACCGCTGATGGGAAAAGTTTCAGGTATTTATTCACAGGTGCCGACATACTGCATATACTGTATGAATATATTGTAATGAGAATTGTATTATTCTCAACATTACTATTTTGATTATTACATTAAATGAATTCATTTGTCCTTTGATGATATTTTGTTATTTTTTATTTATTTTATTATTCAACTGTTTCCATTAGAGTTGGAAAATTCAAATTAATCATGCATTTTGAGAATTATAAACATTTAATGGAGTAAATAGACCTTAAACATAACACGAGCCATTTTTCCCCAAGTGCCCAGGATATTTTAAGTTTTTGGGTAATTTGGGGCAGCTGAGTCCAAAAATGACCATGTCTTTAAATTGGCTCAAGTTTTTGAGATTGATATTTTTTAAATTACTTGATAATTCATTTGGGGATATGAAAAATGCTCATTGTTTATTTACTAATAAAAGTGAAACAATCCCATTGGCACAGCAACCGCATGATCAGACTAATCCTACTAAATTCTCACCTGAATTATTGTTATGTTATGTTGTTTGTTATGGCACTTCTCCATAGTACAGCTCAGCAAACATGCCTCAATCCATTTTCAACTCAAAACAGTGATACCGCTAGAAACTGCAAAAACCACAGTGACTGCATCAGTGAGGTTAACATACGTCTCCTGTTTTTATTCAAATAAGCAGAGTCGATCCCATAGATGATGAGGAAATGCTTCTTCTCATGACCAGTTGATTGTGTTACTTAGCCTAATGTAAACCAATCAACAAGGCTAAACTCGCAAGCGGGGTCGATGCTCATTTAAAAGTGTATCGATTAACAGTTGTGATTATTGATCACGCCGTGAAGACACGGACACGACTGACAGATTTGATGGGTCGCGATCTCGATGCAATGATGGAGATGCAACAAGGCAATGGAATCCGAAACACACGAATACTGATTTTTTTTTACCATAATGACCAATCCAACAGTTGACAATTGGGCCTTAGCTGACTCCAAATTGCTCTATGTCAACCGCGCTAAAGAATTTGCACTTTGTGTATATCAACACGGAACACAACATTGTGCGGGTCAAAAACTAAATCCGGGAAAAAGCTCTAAAACTGCTGGCCATACGGGGAAGTCAGTTCTGAAACTGGCTGCAGTCAGTGACTATTTATTATTGTAAAAATTGAACAGATTTCACATTTATCATTGTTTTCACATTTATCATTGTTGAACCTGACCATTTTCCGTGCAGGCTCGGGAGGACAAAAAAAAAAATCACTCATAACACATCCAATACCCCTGGATAATAGCTGGGATAATCTTTTGAGGACACCTGAGAACTTGGCCTTCATTGTCAGTATGTGTAAACTACGCCTAAGAATTTCAAATTATAAATATTGAACAGGTTGAACATTCAAACTTCACAGTACAAACGTTGGCCTTGACTGTATTTCAAACACATGATCCCACCACAGGATAAATGTGCAAGATAATCTTTCAGAGACATCCAACAATCACAGCCACTGTCGTAAGGAGGTGCAAAATGCACAAATTTGATTGTTTTATTACACTTGCACTCCTCTAAATTGCCGAGATTATTTGGAGGATCATCATATTATCTGAACATCCCTGTTAGCCCTCTTTTAATATTTGGCCTTAACCCCCGTCTCGTTCCGCTTCCCGCCTGGAACCGCGTCGGTCGCGCAAGCGAAGGAGATAGTAAGCAGTAATATTCAATTATTGTATGCACGCTGTTTCCATCCCGCTCCAAATTGATTTCTTTCAGAACGGGCGTCGTCGCTCAGCGGCGACACGCATGCACGCCATGTTTTCCCCATCGAGCACATCCCACGCAAATTACTCCCCCATCTGCTCTCCCTCCTCACACCCCCATCTCCTCCCCTTTCCCTGCCGTGGTTATCGGTGGCCGCCGCTGGCCCGGCTCCCGCGCACCGACGTTTAATCTCTCTTTAATCTCTTTACATTGTAATGGGAAATGGTTTTGTGTTTTACTATTAGATTGGAGCCGCACCACTGCAGGACTTTGGTGTTTAGGAGTGGGAGGTGTTTTCCATTCTTTGTGACTTTTTTTTTTTTCTTGAATTATCTTGCAGAGAATTCCTATCAGTGTTGTAGGATTGTACAAACTAAACTAGGCTATTTGTACTGGGAGTGGACTCAAAGGAGAACAGAGAGAGTTAGTTAGGGATTAAAATGGGAGGGGGGATGAAAATAAATGGTGTCGACTGAGCCAGTTCAGCAAGCATTAAATTAAAAGACTTACGTGGCATGTATTGCTTTTTCTTTGGCTTTTTAGGACATTTTTAAGAATGGACGCATCCTGAACAAGGGATAGACACCATCATTTGCTATCAAGTTAACCTAGTGCACACATCTCAAACGATTAACTTACAGTTTGACCCATTTCTATTGCTTCTTGTGGGAAAAACTGGAATACAAACAAATTCTGCTGGACCTTCCTCTTTGCACACGGCTGTGAAAGTTTCCTCGTGTCGGTTTACAACATCTTTATAAAGACCTTTAAAGTCGTCCCTTGCATTAAAAGCCGCACAGAGAACAAGCGACCCAATCAATAGTTCATATGGTTGGGATTATTGTTTGTTGGGATTCAAAACCTCTTGCCGCTACAGTCATGTAAAGCAAGCATTGATTTTCCCATAAAAGCTATGCATTTTCTTTTCATGTTGGTCCCCTTATTAAGTTTGTGAGTGGAGCGGCATTCACAATTTTTGATGCTTAAAACTGGCAGTGGGGTTCAAACACATGTAAAGAATTCAATAAACCCCCGCTATATGGAAGTACAGTGTTCCCTTGCTACAACACGGTTCATCTTTCACGGCCTGGTGGTTTCGCAGATTTCTTTTAGTGCAATTTTGCATGCCTTTCTTTTTTACTGTACAGTATCAATTTCTCAAAAGATATGAATGTTTGAATATTGAGGATGTTTAAACAAGAGGGATATTTCTGTCTGAGAAAAGTTTATAAAATGTAGAAATGTTCGATGCCATTAGTAATCAACTCTTAAGTAGTCACCAATGCTGATACCAAGTACCGATACCACGATTTTTCATACATAACATTTCCCCCCAAACAATAATGACCCAATATAGCTTTATTTCCTTAAAACGGCATGAAATTAACAGCAATTTTCTATTTGTCATTTCTAGTTCCTGATCGTAAAATGGCCACAAGAGAGCAGCCAGTACTGGTACTGGACACCGTCGTGTGTACCGATACCCTGAAATAAGGCCTGTTATGGGTCAGTTATATACAATAGATGTTAAAAAAAAAATGACTACTTTGCCGATTTCACTTGTTGCGGGTATTTTTTGGAACGTCGCCCCAGCGATAAACGCGGGAACACATTTGTACATAATTTGAAGAGTTTGAAGTAATAATTTTTTAATGTTTTTTTTTTATTTTTTATTTTTTAAGACAGGCAAGTCCAAATTCCAAGTTATGCAGTACCACCTTGAACCGCACAATTCCGACCATGCACCGAGGTCTTCTACAAGGTAAAAGTGACCCCGGGTTTACACCGGTTGCGGTTGCGGTGCAGTTGAGGTGCGTTCCGGCGACGCAAGCAATTAGATTCCATTCATTCGAATGGTGCAGTTTACACCGCTTGCGGGTGCGTTGCGTGTCGACTGCGTCTCAGCTGCGGCGTTCCGCAGCCCTTCCGCAAGGATAGCCTATTTTCTATTTTTGCCGGACGCCGCAGCGGTAGGCCTCCGGCAAATGGCAAGCTAGCACAAAACACATCGAGCGGGACAGGAAGACCGACGCAGTTTCAAAATAAATTTCCGGTTATCTTTCAAGATAAAACACTCACCAGCTCCTATTTCGCAAGCATGCTAGCAAAACTTGATGTGGGCGTAGACGGGCCTGGAGTTAACATGCGAGGTGCTCATTCACGGTTTAGACACCAGCGAACATGGACGAGGAGAGGTTTATAATGGAGGTAGAAAGCCACAAAATAATAAAAGTCCACCTCTCTTTCTGCTTCTCTGTTGAGCACAGACTTTCTATGTGTTTGTCGTTGTTTTTAATGCCACATGATCGCGTGCGGTCACGCGAGACACGGCGGGAAGTGGTCGGCGACGGAGCTGCCGGACCACAGCTGTGCGGAGCCGGTGTGGATTGGCCAAAAAATTGACACGTCCGGAGCACGCAGTCAAGACGCACCGCACCGCAGCCGCACCGCACACGCAACCGGTGTAAACCCGGGGTGATGCAGCATAATTCAGAGGTGCAGAGAAACTAAACATTTTTGTGTGTCGGGAAGGCTCAAGCCTGGGTTGTTTGTGGACATTGTGGAGAGTCTTCATCACATATGCATTTTTTTTCTTAATTAAATTATTTGTTACTTTTAAGGGTAATTTTAGATTACTTTGAAATAATATGAAAGTATTTTGGAATCATAGGGAAATTGATGTCATAAACTAGTAATACAGGCAATTCTAAACAACAATTACTTGTGATTTATTTATTTTTTTCACTATTCACAGTAGCGCTCGGGCCCTATGAAGAGCTAGAGTTTACTGTAAACACACACACTCACACTTAGAGAGGCTTGCATGGCCCCCACATGTGCAGCTTCCCTCTCCCCTATTCTAATTAAAGAGACCTCGCTGCCCTGGGCGTGCGTGTGATATCGACACTTAGCTCCGTACAATAAACTTTATTGGCAAGCCCTGCTTGATTACAGCACTAAACTAGAATAACAAGGAATATGGGTGGAGGGGACGTGGATTATGTACTAAACAGACATTAGCAGCCGTCTTCAAATATCTGCTGTATTCGCTGAAAGAAGCAGCAAGTCAGACCGAAGTGCGCAGAAATGAAAAAAAAAAAAATGACATGAAGTGAAATACAGCAAAGGTGGAAAAGCCGAGTAGGGAGGGGGTGGGGGAGATATATATGGAGGGACGGTGGAAGGGAAAGAGGGATAGATTTCCCGTCATTAATGATCTATGGAAAATCCTCTGTCTATTTCCAGATATACTGTTAATGGCGGGCAGCCTGCATTTAAAATCGTTGCTGTCCTGAACTCTGCTATCGGCTGCTGCTTCATCTAATATTCATCCTCTGGAGGTCAGCGACGGAGGTGGCACGCGGGCGTCGGGTGCCACGCGGCTGCAGAAGTAGAGGTGATGCTAAGAGGCATTTAGGGCCGTGTGTTACTTTTATCTGTGGACAAAACAGTGTCAAAAAGTCACCCTTGTCCATTTGCAACTCATCACTGGCTGGCCAGTATGGGACAAGGTTACATTACACAAAATTTCACAGACTCAAAGAGATTCTGAATGTGGATTCTTTATCTTTTGTACATTCCTTTTTAATGTTTAGTGTTATTTCATTTGTGTTTTATTTTTGTTAATTCAAACTATTATTAGAAGCTGGAATTTGTATTGGGATTAAAGTGTGTTACTTGGTTTTCAACCAAACAAAAAACAAAAAACAAAAAACAGCCTTTTCGCACAACAATTTATTTGGATTTTAATCGAAAAGGCAACGTAATTTGTGGTAAAGTGACATGTTGGAAGTTACCTTTTACTTTTTTTTTTTTTTGGGGGGGGGGGGTGAATTTCAGGCTAAATGCCTGATGTCCACCCTCTAAAATGTGGTTTCAAAGCAACTGACATCTGAAAAATAGCTTTTTGCTTTTCATTTAGTAGGATTTTAGGGGTAGGTGAGTACTATTACCTGTTACCGTTTTATGATCAGGAATTAGAAATTTAAATGTTTAAGAACAGAAAATTGCCATTAATTCCATGCACCTTTCAGGAAAATGCTATATTGGGATAGGTCTTTCTTTAAAATATGTCATTGTTTTTGGAGGAAAAATTTTATGTATCAAAAGTAGAAGTGATAAATGAGTTTATGACATGTCTAACCTCTATAACCACATGGTGTGAGCTAACGGATGTTGGAATTTACTCAGGTTTGTAGTTTAGGTGCGCTGTAGCTCAGTGGTAGCGCGGTCATCTCCAAACCCAGACGTTGCAAGTTTGATCTATGTCAAGCCGTCCTTGAGCAAGATACTGACCCCACCCCCAGTTGCTCCTAATGATACGTCATCAGTAGGTGAATGTGAAATCAGTGTTTGAGTGCTTTGCAGGTGGGAAAGAGCTATATAAGTGAAAGACCATTTACCAATTCACTTCTATTTACCTTCAGTGTTTCGTGTAAGAAGAAGATGTAGCACTAACTTTCCTGTAATACCTGCGGGCGTTCAAGGTGGAACACTTGAACGTGGCCATCAAATTGCTATCTGGAGTGCTAAATCAATCAAGCCAATTAGCAAGGGAGAGCATGCTGTTCAATCACTATAGTGTGGTAGTACTCCATATACATTCTAATTTTGATACTTTGGAGCAAATTGAGACATGCACAGAAAGCCGGAAGGGGATTACAGTATATTAAAAATGCTATTCAGACTTCTAAATTGTGCGTATACACTCACTACCCGCAATATTAAGTTCATATTCACAAGCCACTGATATACACATACCACATACATTTCTCAGTTGTTGTGCATGTGTTCCTAATGATATGGAAAGTGACGACACTTGCTAGTACTAAATGTTCAGCTTTTGAATTTGACAGTTGTGGATATTGAGGAGTTGAAATCAACACTAAACTCCAAAGCGTGTCTGTGTCCTCACCTGTGCTCCCACTTAGTCAAGTTGAACTACAATGACCCCTACTGGCCAGAAGTGGTCCTAATGTCATCTTCAAAGTACTCTTGAAAGCTTTGACTCATCAACACGCACAATAAAACAAAAAGCAAGCAAGGATGACAGCCAAGCCAAACACTATCTCTTTTATCTTGTGATGAATTTTCCTCCAAACATGTTTTTTTAAGTCACTTCATATTGTCCCCACCCTCCAAAGTTTCTCCTGCCTCATGAGGCCTTGCCAGGATTGAGGCAACTGACTGAGCTGGCTTATTCACCCGGCAGATGACTCTCCACAGATATGAAGACATAATTAGAAGGATAAGTAAATATAAGTAAATATAAGTTGTATGGTACATTCAACAGAAAGGACTTATACAAAATATAGAATCAAACATATGACATTAGGGAGGGAGGTGTGTTGTAATTTACTGCATATGTCTTTAAATCATGTTATTAAATGACAATGTTAACGAATATAAGCATATTCTCTCTCTTAAAATCAAAGTCAGAGAAGGCCCAATTGTCTGATGTCTGAATGATTATCGTGAATGATCATCGTGGTAAGACTGTGATGTGTTTTGAGTGATCACCAATCTGCTCGGAAAATGGTCACGCGGATAATCACAAAAGTTAAACCAGTCCGATATTTGCTAACTATCAATAAAATATATATATATCCTTAGTGATTATTTTGTGGCATGGGGTGTGACAGTAATTCCTGCTCCCCGTTCTGCTAAAAAAAAAAAATCAAGCCGACAATAATAAATGTTAAACCAGGTCTAAAATTTAAAGTCAACAAAGGCCCCATTCATGAATGTCTTTGAAAGACAATCCTGAGCAATTATTCCATGATGTGTGGTGTGTTTACAATCCGTTTTCCCCTCATCAAGCGGCTCAAAAAAAAAAAAAAAAAAAAGTCTAACCGATGATCATACATGTTAAACCTGTCAAATATGTACTATTAAAGTCAGCAAAGGCCCGAGAGACGAATGTCTCTGAAAGATTATCCTGAGTAGGTGTGGGGTGAGTTATTTCCTTTCTCAACTATCTGCTTGGGAAAGAAATATTTGCTAATCCTATTCAATATTCACGATCACAAATCCTTTGGGGTGGCTCGAGCCATGGACTCTGTGATTGTGACGTGAAATGGAACACTAGCCAATTACGAAGCTTGTTAAAACTCGTTAGTCTGGATACTCTGTGGCACCATTTTCACTTTAACAGACATCTGGTTTGGGGACATAGACCCATAATTGTCTCTGGGCTCTGTGTGGTGTGCTCTGTTTGTGTTAGTCGTTTGGAGTACACCACATGCGATAAGAGCAGTAAGTGTGTTAGGGGATTTTTTTTTCATCACGTTTCACATTTAAAAACAAAAATGGCTTAAGATGTTTTAAAAACGCAGCATGTGTGTAACCCTCTGTAGTTGAGCTTTAGGCAGCAAGAAGAGATCATCTAGAGGAGCTACGTGCTTTGGGGCTCACCTTGAAGAACCACTGACCCCACATCCCTTTATTGCATCTCCAATTAGAGGAGAGGGGAGCAGTGGTAGAGGGAGGAGGGAGGTAGAAGTGCAAAAGAGAGAAAGAAAAAGCAGGGGAAAGATGTTCGTATTTCATAAGTGTGATTCCATAAAGAGCACTGACCCACGTGGCGTTCAGTAATCTTCCCCGTGCCAGGCGGAGGAAGGATAATCGGAAATTTCATCAACATCACACTTTGCTTCTCTTCTCTTTGCTGACGTTTTGAAGACTGAACCGTTGTCTGACTCAGGTTTCGGAGATTCTGCGTTCAAATCTCAGCTCTTTTTAAATTATTTTGCTGAGCACTTGTACTGGCGGCTACGGTCACATTTAGGGCTGGGTATTGCCACCAACCTCATGATACGATACGTATTACGATACAGGGGTCACGATACGATACGTATAGCGATACATATGTATCCCAATACATGATCTTCAAGGCGCTACGTATCCCGATATTTGACATTAATTTACTTGCGTTTTATAATAACAGTCATATGTATACCTAAAGGATATGTTTATTATGCTGGATGACAAAAAAATTTTTTGTTTTTTTTGTTAGTAGCTCTTCTGGTTTACCACCAAGCGGGATGCCTGGTCTAAATGTGTACGCACTGCAGAGCAAGGAGCAATTTTCACAGACAAACTGGGAAAATTTATTAATAGGCACGAGCCGATATGAGCAAAAATATCAAACTATTAAAATTACAGCTCTAAAACGTACCTTTTTGAAATATTTGGGGAAATAAAAACACCATTTTTTTCATGTAACACATTCTATTTTGTTTTTTAAACAAAATATAGGAAAATTGGTACATTAAGACACATTTGCCATGTCAAGTTTATAAGTAAATAAATGTTGATATTCTTCCACTGCTTTCATTTTTCTTAGCAAGACACAGTGTCCAATCACTGGTGAGCTATTTTTGCATCTATTGAAGGAAATTAACATCAAAGACGCTGCTGGTTTTTATTTTTTAGGTACAATGCAAGCTGCAAAGGCAAACGTGAACTGCGTGTTTAAACTTAACGAGCAATATCGATTCTAACGCCTGCGTATCGATACATGTATTGTAATGAGGCTCGCAACAATATATTGCCGTATCGATTTTTTGAGCACACCCCTAGTCACATTGCTTGTTTTAGAATAAAGTGCTATTTTCTTTATTAAAAATGTTTTTGAAAAATGGTGGTGTTCTTTGGGGGAGGCTGGAATAAGAGTTCAATTCATTTCTAGGCATAAAATTAATTTGATACGCCCTGCGGTTAGCTGGCGACCAGTTTAGGGTGCAATATAGAGCTACTGACGTTGACGTCACACGTCCCAAAATGGCCAAAGATTTTGGCATTATAGAAAACACATCTACCACTTTAAGAAAATGGCAAACGCCACACTTGAACAATGATTGACAGCTGTCGTGGACCAGCTGCCACGAGAAGAGCCAAAAAAAGATCAGCATGCTCCAGGGTACCAAAAGAAGAAGAAATTGCTGCTTTTCCATCAGTCCCGTACCGCACGATACCACACCACACCTCACGCAACTGCACCACACCGCAACCGGTTTTCCATTATAACTTTGCGAGATTGCACTCCCGCAGTGCGTGCGGATCTGAGATAACATTTCACGAGTGGAAAGTCGTACCAACATTGAACCATATTTACAATTTAATATGGACCACCATGGATGAAATATTGCGATTCACGACCGGCTCGTGAAGCTATGTCTGAATGGAGAGCTTTGCCGCTGGAGCTCTCGTTCAAGTGAATGGGAAGTTGGGAACACACGACCAGCCAGCGTTGTGCACTCGCGATGTTTTTAAAACCACAAACATTACAAATCCATCCACAAGTACCTTTTAAATTGTAAATATAGTTCAGCGTTGTTGTAAAACATTATTATATTTATTGTATATATTGTATTTTTTATTCAGGTGTTCAGAGAAAGTCACGACAGGATCTCTATTGACAGCTGGGATAGGCTCCAGCATGCCATGACCCTCATGAGGATCAGTGGTTCGGAAAATGGATGGATGGATACTTTGAGTACTTTTAAAACCCATTGGGAAAAAAACACAATTGAGTGGGGCAACACTGTATTATATCCCAATACTTTAGAGCACATAGAGCACAGTATTGATTCAAGCAAAAAAAAAACTCCTCGTCAAGTTCACCATCGTCTTTAGTTGAGACTGCTTTAACAAATACAAGCAAAACGGATTCCAGTTTGCTTTTTTTCCCTCCCGCCCCCTGATTGATCCCACCCTATCTTCATGATCATGTCAGCAATACATCCGATCCATCAGTGCCGCAGCGGGACGGATACGAGAGGACAGAAATGTGAAGGAAAATAAGAGGGCGCGTGTCACCGGCACTGAGCCGCCATTGATCCGTCGCTGTCTTTTCCGATACACTATGGACTTCGCGTGGACTTATGCCTTCTTAAGCACAACTGAGGCCACTCTCTCCCTCCTCCTCTCAGCAGGATGCTGGCACAATGCTTCAAAAGAACATTTTGTTTATATGCTCAATAGCGCAAACGTCAATAAAATTATCCAATCGTTAATTTCCTATCCGGTGCAAACTTAATGCGGAGCCACGTAGTGGGCAGCTCATATCCAATAAGGACATCCATTCGCTATCACTCACCTCTCTGCACTGCGCATCGCATACGTCAATGGAGCTCGGCCTACGAGAGCCATTTTTCACATACGCACTCACACACACACTCAATACTCCGGAGAGGGACGAGAAAGAAAAGGGTGGTTATCTTCTTAAAATGTCTACATACGACACAAAGAGTCTACTTGAGCTGGAACTTGTCACTTTATCAAAAGCCTGGTCTTGCAACGTTTATGGTTAAAATACAGAATTTTCATATATGATATGGAAACATCCATCCATCCATTTTCTTGAGCGCTTAATTCTCACAAGGGTCTCAGGGGGGTGCTGGAGCCTATCTCAGCTGGCTTTTGGGCAGTAGGCGGGATACACCCTGAACTGGTTGCCAGCCAATCGCAGGGCATATATGGAAAGCATATATATATATATATATATATATATGGTCAGCATATATGTCATGGCAAAATGTTGTGAAAAAAAGTCGACCAAATTGGTTGAGTCCACAAAAATTGGTTGACGCAAAAGTGCATGAGTTGAAGCTTTTTTAAAAATAATTTTTAAAACATATTTGCGGCACCTGGAAGTTCCCGGGAGGCATGGAACCAATATTTCGCGTTTCCGCACGGACATTTATTGCTGACGGACTCTGACCAGCATTCACCACTACTAACTAAGATGCTTCTTAGGGTTTGTTTGTGGTCTCTTTAGACTGAAAAAGAGAAAATTAACACCATAAATTAATATATCCAATAAATTCAACTCGGGTTCAACCTTAGTGGACTTTACAAAAAAAAAAAAAAAAAAAAAAAATTAAATTGAAAAAAATAATTGGGCAGGGCTATTAGTCGATGAATCGATGGAATAAATGATAGGTGACTTGATTTTTTAAAAAGTCATCAGTGACAGCACTACTTGTGACACCAAGGCAACGCTTTAAGTGACTTTGATGCATCAACTTGGAGGAGCCCTCGGAATTTCAACCTTATTGGTGGATATTTTTATATGAAACGTGTCAGCCAATCGGAGAAGGCGTTCCACGAGCGGCACACGAAACATAAGTGTCAAAGAGAAATGGTTAGGTTTTTTGGGTTTTTTTTTTTTTTAACCAGATTTTCTATAGGCAGTTTTACACAAAAACGTTCCTCAAAGGGGACACCCTACTGTAAAAACTCAAGTCCTTCTGAACCCACCATCCACTTTCCAAAATTCTTGGTGCTTTGTAGTCAAGTTTAAGTCCAGAGGACTGCTGTGGCCTAAACAACTCATGTCGCCTATTCCAACTGACTGTAGGCGAGACGCAGTGTACACGCTGGGCTGGTTAACAGCTAATTACAACGCACATATACAGCAGACAATTAAACATTCACACCTACTATATGGAAACAGTCTTCCATTAACTTGACCAGTTTTGAAAACTGGGAAGAAACCGAAGTATGCTAAGAAAGCCCATGCAGTTGAGAGTCACACTTCGATTGTACTCAAAGCTTGTTTCCTGTTAAATTTTGAGATCAATGTCTGACTCCAAAGTTTGATCATACAAATCTATAGCTCTATGTTGCATGTGATGCGGAAAATGTGACACGGGAATGCAATAGACACCCATTCGGCTCCAGAACCAGACTGACTCTCATACAGGTGGCTCAATCCGGTGGTTGTTTGCTAAATATGCGAGAGCCCCACATCGAGACTCCGGAGTCCGGGGGTTCAAGGGTCAAGTACAGTCAAAGCAGGTAAGCAATTGCTTGAGCTGGTCTAAGTGTAATGACTAATCAATGCTCGAATGCATTAGCCTAATCTAATGGGCCAGGTGGGAGAGGACAACGGTAGACGCATGAAACACATGATTGAGCACAACATGCAACAGCGACGCAATCAATAACACATAGAGTGCCCCAACCCCAAGACGGGTCCCCGCTACCACCGCATTCATTTTAGGTGGACGCTATGCATGTGTGTGTGTAAATATGTATGCCTGGGTGGTTAGGGGAGGACAGGAAAGGAACCGGCCTGTTTTGGTCTGATTGATTGGATTATGAAATGAAATGAGGGAATTCAAGGGAGGTTGTTTTTTTTTAATCGTCTGCACCCTCTCACACTTGAATGAATAACCATTGTTTCTTGCACACAGTGAGACAAATATGGATGAAAACAGAAACAAATGGGAATAGTGATGATCGGAGTATAGGATGCAAATGTGGGGAATATCGGTATTAAAGAATTGGCATGAGGGAAAGGAGAATCAAAAGAGTGTTTGAGAGTTGAGACATTCTTTATCCTTTTGTCACACGAGATTGTGTGCGTGCGTGCGTTCTTGTCTTTCGAGTTGTAACACATTGTCTTACTATGTGGCTATATCTCTTTGCTTAGAGGCAAGAATGGCATTTTGTCGTGAGTGAGTGAGTGAGTGAAGAGAGAGAGAGAGAGAGAGAGAGAGAGAGAGAGAGAGAGAGAGAAATGACAAGGAAGGGACAAGAGCCAGTCAGAGTAGAGGACAGGCCTGGGTCAATACTTGGGCACACGTAGTGCTGACACTGCACTGCTCAACAAACACACACACAAGCACGTGAGCACTCACACGTTGTGCGGGGGTAATGTACACAAAAGACTGAGTGCCATCAAACAATCAGTCAGTCAAAGACAATAAAAAGAAGTGTGGATGTGTATACTAGATATGAGGTGTCAGTCAAGAAACGGCGGGTGTCTTAATGTTTGGTGCACTATGACCATGCAAGCCAATTGTAGGCTTTAAATAGAGATAGAAAATCTCCTCACGCTCTGTAAAGTGCTACCAACGCACAATGTTTTTATATTGCGTTTTTTTTTTTTTATCTGCACTCTGGTCCTTTAACCATTGTACAAAAGTGTAAAATGGTCCAATGATGTTCTTAACCATTGCATTTAGGATTTTAAGTAACAGTTTTATCACCACCTTCAAAGGGCCTAAGGTCTAAAACTCGGGCCCTTTGGCCAAAGGCCAGATTTTTAATCACTTGTCCAGGGCTGCCCCATTTCAGTGTCAGTTTGGATTTTCTGTGATTGAAATTCATCATCACTCAGTTACTCAGCCATTTACAGCAATTGTACAATGGGAACTACATATTTAAAAAGACATTTTAACACTTTGTTCTCTGGATGGGATGTACAGGACTGTCTCAGAAAATTAGAATATTTGGGTAAAGTCCATTATTTTCTGTAATGCAATTAAATAAGCAAAAATGCCATACATTCTGGATTCATTACAAATCAACTGAAATATTGCAAGCCTTTTATTGTTTTAATATTGCTGATTATGGCATTTCTTTTACTTGGTCTGAGGAAATATTCTATTTTGAGATAAGATATTTGGCTGAAAATGCCATTAGTAATGAATCCAGAATGTATGGCATTTTGCTTATATAATTGCATTACAGAAAATAATGGACTTTACCACAATATTCTAATTTTCTGAGACAGTCCTGTAAGTTCATTGCAATTTTACACTGGGAAACACCGTTTACCGAGTGATATGTTCCAGGCCCTTGCAATAGCTGAACATCTGTTTTGTTTTGTTTTATTATTATATTGTTTCGCCCCTCATATACACTTTAAACACATTTGAACTTCAAACTTGCAGACTTTTAAATTAAGTACAGTGGAGCCTCGCTATTTGCAGTGGATAGACCGAGCACAACCACGAATAGCAAAAAAAAAAAAAAAAAGGTCAAATACGCAGGTTTCTGTAAATGATGGAAGATTCTCCGCAACCCCACCCCCCAGCTAAAAAAAAACAAAAAAAAACAAAACAGGTGTAAATGACCAAATGCAAATATGCGCGTATCCACTGCATACCTTAGCGCCTATTCTCACTCTCTCTCTCGCTCACTCACTCTCAAGAAATGAGAAACTACCGAATAACATCACAAATGAAAACGATGACTCTCACTGGCACAGTTTTCAAAAAAAGATTCAGTCTGCTTGCTTTCAACTGCTTATTCACTCCCAGTTTAAGGTGAACTACTACTCATGTAAAACTCACCCAATAACCAAAGGCAATTCGTTTAACGAAACAATATTAGCTTAATGCTAACACAAACTATGAAAAAAATAACACAGTGACTATGTTCCTTTAGCGCACACAAAGCTGCAATACATACAAGCAGAGCACAGGAGAAGACCCACAAGCATACATTCTCACATGAATCTAAATCCGGACCTGCCTAACAACTGTAAAAACCAACTGCTTAAAAAACGTGAGATGTGGGGTGTGAAGTATGAACCACAATTTAGTGAGGGTTCACTGTACTTGCTTATCCCAATGGCCAAGTGTCAATAAATAGCAAGCCGAGTAAAGATATTAGACACCATTTTATTGTTGTTTTTTTTTGCTTCTGCTGGGTGTAAGCATAATCATGGAGCGGTGCACGATGGCAGCGGCCCCCTTTCCATCTTTGAAACGAATTAGCGCGCGGTGCCTTTATTGAGTGAAGCGCAGTGTTTAAGTGAAACTGATGAGAGATGTGTGAGCGGCGAGGACTGGCCTATAAGTATGTGGCGAGGGTCACAGGTTAATCCCTATCGATCGGCTTCTGCCTGTGCATACAGCCACACAGGAAGACAATGAAGGAGAGGGCCGCTGCTGCGGCACGGGAATCACCGGCGCTCTCGCGCACACACGCACGCAATGCGTTGCCTGATGGTAAGAAGGGTAAGGACAAGAAAATGAAGTATCATTTAATGTCTAAATAGGCACTTAAACACCCTCATCTTGGACAGATTGCACACATTGACCTTTTGGGCATTAATGAGATATGATCTTCACTTCCATGCGACGAGATGATGATGAGGAGCACTACCCCTCATTTAAAGGGGACACAGAGAAAATTGACTTTTTAATGTCTTGTATACAAATAGTTGGATGACTGGACAGCCTGTAAGCTATCAAGTGTGAAATTAAACAATCAAATATTTTGTCTGCCGGTTTCACTCTGGAAAAGGCACTTTTTAACTACAGGATTTAAACAATCAAACTACTTCTCAATTTACTGATCAGGGCTTGTCTTCATTTCTAGTGGTGAGTTTGTCCTAAACACCCCCCCCCCCCCCCCCCCCCCCCACAGCCTGTATTTTGCCATTTTGTGTTTGTTTTGTAAACAGCGGGACGTTTCTGTGGAAAGACACCCCTCCACCCAATCGCAGAGCAGGGGGGTGGTGTGTCGCAAATGGGGCCGGGCGAACGAGTCAGCTGCGTGACGTCACTCCCGCAGCAATTTGAAAGCACCACGGATTTTTTTGTTTTTGTTTTTTGTTTTCACTCACCAACTCATAGAAGCTTACATGTGTGAATGAGTGAGTGGAAAAAAAATAATGTGAAATTGTGAAAATACTAGGGCTGTCACTAGTGACTTTTTTAAAATCGACTCAACTTCTCATATTTTTAACGACGAATCGACTTTTTATTATTATTTTGTTGTTGTTGTTGTTGTTGTTGTTGTTTTTAGTTTTGAGGCCACAAATGTTGAACATGTGTTGAATTGAGTGGATAATCTGGATATAAAACCCACTGTTCCTTATATTTCCTGTACAATAATAGTCTTCACTTTAGTCTAACTGCGGCACGCCGCGTGCCCTCACGCACACACACGGTGATCATCAACTTGTCGTCGTTTCATGCCCTTCCCTTCATTTCAGTGTGATATGGTCATTAAAACAAAGGCAATGGTGGTTGTTTGTTTGTTTTTTGCCGTGACCAGCAACTGATCACCGATTGTTATTTTTGTCACGCTGATGGTTTTTTTTGTTTTTTTTTTGTTTTTTTTTGTTTGTTTTTTTGCCACGCGGAGGGGATTTTTTATATTTTTTCTTACTCCGAGGGGAATAAGCTCTTTTTTCACGACCAAGATGACGTGGCTTTGTAATTCAAGCCGTGTTTGTGACCGCCAACTCACCATCGAGGGTTATTCTGTCACGGTGAGTGGAAAAATGGAAAAAGTTTGCCTACGTTGCCGTGATTTTGCTGTACTAAGCGCAAAGCTAACTCCTGGTGAAATGTGTTTGACTCCTCGACAAAACAGCCATCACGACGCCGCAGCGAACTGGTTGTGCACATTTGTGTTATTCATATACCCTTGTAAATGTCTATAAGCAATCGTGGTATTCACGGCAGGCCAAGACTTTGTCGTTCCGAGTGTTCACGGCAAAATAACGCTAGCAAGACATTTGTTAGCCTGTCTGAGGCGGAGTCTAAGGCAAAGTTATATTATATATAACGTGTACAAAATGCACAATACGTTTACTTGAGGAAAAATTTGTTTGAATTTCACCCCCGACGGCAAGGATGCCCCCTGTCTGTGCAGGCCAGCCACAGCATGTTTGATGAGGAGCCCGAATATTGTCTTCATGCGGCTCCATTTGTAAACGAGCCCTTCACTGTCGCATCCCAGCGGAGGTGAGGTGAAATATTACACTAATATGAACAACTATTAATAATGAGCCTCACCTCTTACCCAATCACTCCTTCTGCCTCCATCTCTATCTCTCTCTCCCTCCCGTCCTCCTCCCTCCTCCTCCTCCTCCTCCTCCTCTCTGGCTGCCTCTAATCCTATCATGCGGGCAATAAGTGTATGCACCATGAGCACATTTAATTTCTGCGGTTGGTTTTCAGCGAGCCTAGAGGTGAGCCTTAATAAGGATCAATGGCACTTTATCTGGGACAGCACCCACTTCACAGCATGCAAATTATACAAGCAAGCCTTAAAAAAAAAGGAAAAAAAAGAAATGGATTTAATTAAAAAATGTAGAACCACGGGCTCTGGAAATTCAATTAAAGGATTTATGCAAAGGTTGGCTAGCTTTTTGTGTTGCAGTTCCTGCTTATATAATGAGCTTTTCATATTAAAAATCAATAGGTAATCTGGGCTAGGGGATCGGCTGCTTATGTACATTTTTTTAAATCAATTTGAAAAATAGTCCATCAGCTCGGTGTCACAACAATGCCGGGGGGGAGGGGCAGACTGGGCATTGTGAGAGAGAGTGGATACGTGAACAGGAGGTGAGGGGGTTACATCCTCTCTGAGGGGTCACCAGGGAGAGGGGGCAAGAAGAGACAGACTCCAAAGGGGAAAACTGGGACGAGGATGAGGACGGCAAAGAAGGGAGGCCAAGGCAGTTTGCGTCTCCCCCTGGCCTCCTCTGATCTCTTCTATTAGAGATGGAGTCCCATGGCAAACAGGAGCAGAGCGGCCTCTGACCTGTGGCTCCTGGGCAATTTAGCCCGGCACTGATGCCGACTCGGCCCAGACTGAGACAAATTCAGTTGGGTAGATGTCTTAATGGCCTCCCCAATGTGTCTGGAGGAGTTGATGGAGGACATGATGGAGACTTTAATTAAGAAATTAGGGCTGCTCGATTATTTAAAAAAAATTATAATGATTATTTTGGCAATAATTAAAATCACGATTATTCAAACAATTGCTTTTTGGTAATAAAAAAATATTAATAATAATAATAATAATAATAATAATAATAATAATAATAATAATAATAAATATTAATACCCTGCGATTGGCTGGCAACCAGTCCAGGGTGTCCCCCGCCTACTGCCCAGGACCAGCTGTGATAGGCGCCAGCACCCCCCGCGACACTTGTGAGGAATAAGCGGTCAAGAAAATGGATGGATGGAATATTACGACCAATACAAAATAAATAAATAAATAAATAAATAAATAAACACTATAATTTTGTAAGTTATTTTTGGACCAAGCAGAATATATATTAATTTATGTTAGCAAAAACTTGGATTTGGAGTGCAGCGTGTGCATTGTGCAGTAGGACTATTCAATTTTGAGGGAAATATTAATCATGATTATTTTGGTAAAAAGAAAAAAAAAATGCAATCACGATTAGGACGATAATTTATTTTTTGGTACAAAACATGTTTAATAAACATAAAAAATAAGACAAATACAATTCTTTGAAACACTATAATCCTTTTGGATTTCCTTTTGGATGAAAACAAATATTAAATTAGTTATTTTAAAATTTAAAAAGGTGCAAATGTATAAATTTAAACAATTCAAAATTAGTATTGCTAATCTTTTTTTTTACGATTATGCTGATTTTGTAATTGTGGAGTGTAATAATTGAAATTGTATTGAATTTCGATTAATTGCAAACCCCTATAAGAAATTACCTGAAAAAACACACATAAATGCAAGTCGACGATGTAAAGAAAAAGTATGGATATAATCTGGACAGGTGGCAATCGAACCATAAAACTGCAACACCCCAAAGGTTCTACAACAAGAGTGTCTAAACTTTATCAGTAATGTACTCAATGGAAGGTTTGGCGATTTAATTTGAAAAAATAAATAAATTAATTAACTATTGTCATATTGACAGTGATAAATATGAGCTGTAAAAATCTGCAATATCTGGCTCCATCTTGTGTCTAACAACCAATCATAGATGGAACGCGTGACTTACGAGGTGTCAAACAGTTACCATGCACTCGAGCGCAAAATAAAACTTTAAACATTTAATATTATAGAAGCACTCTGTTACAGATTTCAAACAGTCCGGAGAACTGTCTGTGTCGCCACCACGTGCACAGGTTCCCGCAGAAACATGCACCAGTTGGTCTTTGAAAGGTCATGGAAGAATTCTGAGACAGCAAAATAGTAAAACACCATGAGAATGATCATACATACTACGCAACGTGACACAGAAGTCAGAGGGTGCCTTGAAACAGGTACTAGACAAAAAAAAAAAAAAATTCTACCAACCAAATCAAATCCCTCTATTGTACCCAACAGCTCCAAAAATTACATATTTCCCCATTCGGCCAGGATCATGTCTTCTTCACACTCATGTTGTGTAAGTGCGTCCATGAAGGAGGGAGAAGAAGGGGGGGGGTTAACCACTGACCGCATACAGTAGCAGACTGTCAGCATTTGATTGGTTCTTTATTGATCCAGACACGCTTTCCATCACATCAACTCATCCACAATAAACCATTTACACAGTTTCCTTGTGCAATGGACCACATAAGCATGCCTCAGGCCATCTCTGCTCACCCACTGCGACTCTATGTGTGCGTGTATGTTTGAGCGCGTGTGCGTGTGTGTGTGTTTTCTTTAATGAAATGGTATCTACGTGGACAATAATCCCTGTAACAGGATTGGGCAGGAACACACATGTCAATAAAGCCAAATGGGATTGTGTGCTTTTATCCATCCCCGCACAAGCTTTCCCTTCACGTGTGTCCCTCTTCTGGGCCGCTCTGGACACAGTAAAGTAAACTCATGCAAAAAAATATGCGCACAAACACAAGTTTATGATTGCCTACAAGTGTGGTTTGGCAGACAGAGAACAATTTTTAAAAAAATAAATAAAGAATGCTTCAAGCTGCATGAAGCCACTTCCAGTTGAAGTTTAGGGTCAACCTAAACATAAAACAAACACAATTTCTCCATCCATCCATCCATCCATCCATCCATCCATTTTCTTGACCGCTTATTCCTCACAAGGGTCGCGGGGGCTGCTGGCGCCTATCTCAGCTGGCTCTGGGCAGTAGGCGGGGGACACCCTGGACTGGTTGCCAATCAATCGCAGGGCACACAGAGACGGACAACCATCTACACTCACACGCACACCTAGGGACAATTCGGAGCGCCCAATTAACCTGCCATGCATGTCTTTGGAATGTGGGAGGAGACCGGAGTACCCGGAGAAGACCCACGCGGGCACGGGGAGAACATGCAAACTCCACCCAGGAAGGTCCGAGCCTGGATTCGAACCGGAGACCTCAGAACTGGGAAGCGGACGTGCTAACCACTCGACTACCGTGCCGCCTACACCGAATATGATTTTACAAAAATATAACCAGAAGTGCATTTGTACAATAGATGAGAGTTTACACCAATTACTACTTTACTGTTAGCCAACTCTTTAGTGGCTTTCTGCTCTGAAACTTGTCTTCACAGAGTCGTATGAACCATTTGACTTCATGCTAAATGTTCTGTCTCGTTTTCGTGGTGTTGCCCCCTCCTGTGTAGCTCCTAATCATCCTAGAGGACTCTATTACAAAGTGCTGGCAGGTCGTGTAAGCCAATCGAGGAGGGGTTGGCTTATTCGCTCTTTCCACGTGGTTGAACAGAACACATAGCACATGTGTCAGCTTGCCACAAAAGACCAGTGAGAAGCAGGTAAAGAAATGCTCATGTCATATCTCAGGGGTTAATGCCCCTGGGTAGCAGCTAAGAAGTGAGACGAGCAGGATCATTACAGTGAACTCCCGGTATATTGCAAATTAGATTCAGCAGATTGGCATAAAACAGTCCTACGTTTATCCATCCATCCATTTTCTTAACCGCTTGCTCTTAGTCCTACGTTTATCTATTTTAATATTCCCAGAGAGCAGAGAGAATATATTCCTGTTTGTATGCGTTGCTATTCCGTGTGTGTTAAAGCAGCAGTCTGAAGGTTTACAATTAACGTAAGATGTGCTAATTTCAGTTGGCCTTGCATTTTGTATTACAGTACATGATAGAATTAAACTAGTGGAATTTCTTCAGACAAACCCATATTGTTTAGTTGAACATTTTGTGTTTAACTCATTCACTGCCATTGACGGAAAAAAGACGTCAAATGATGCATTTTTTGCTGGGCTGGCAGTGAATGTGTTAAATACACAATATTTAATTATCTTTTATGTTCTCCATGTGTGTTCAAGTCGTATAGATATGAAGGTTTATAATTTCAGTAATATCTCTGTGTTAATGTATGTTGTTTTGTACAGTTGACCCCAGCGGTTTGTGGGGGTCAAGCCCAACTAAGAATAGCAAGAATCCGTGAATCATTAATTGACTCTCCTTATAATTGCCATGATCTTACCAAAAAAAAAATGAATAAGCGGGGGATCGGGTCATGGAGGTTTCCGAAAATAATTGGGGATAGGTTCCCAATTCAATCTGTTTATTATTTGGGGCTATACTGTATATGCTAACATTAAATCAACTTTTTTTTTTAATTAATTTATATTGGTTTGGTTGAACATTTTTATGTATTTTAATAAATATATAATGTTTATGTTTATCATTATTTTTATTTTATTTTATTTATTTTTTTGGTTGGTTGGCTGGTTGGTTGGTTTATTGAACACATGAACACATTACAAAATATAACATAAAAGTTGAAGAGAAAATAAAAATTGAAGAAAGAAAAGAATTATAGGAAGAAGTACAATAACTCATGTAGTCCTTACCCCCTATTACTTCTATCATATTAATGTACCAGTACGTTATTCATATTTAATAATGTAACATTAAACTAGAAAACAATGAACAAATGAGTAATAAGAAAATAAACAGAATATGCTATTCATAAATGTGCAGATAATATTAGTGAGTTGTAAACCCGTATCCATTCCAGCATGTACACCAAAATAAAAGATAATGTAAAGCCCTACATATACAGCTAATCTAATCGAAATACAATAATTTCCCAAACATTAATTGTTGTACAAGTGTGAGCACACATATGTGATATGGTTGAACATATCTTTTATTTTTTATTGGTTATTTATTTGTATAGATGTCAGTGAGAGAGACAAACAGACTTAAGCAAGCTTGCCTCGTAATTAGAGAATTGTACGAGCCTTACGTACGAGAGTCTTCATTTCTGTTTCATCAATAGGACAGTATTCTCAACAGCGAGTGTTTTCATACATTTAAATGTGTTTAAAGTGTGTGGGAAGGGTAAAACTCTTCAACAAAACTGTTTTTAACATGCTCTAGCTATATCACAGATTCTTAATTATTGTGGGTGAGTCTGAAAGGTTCACTCTCCTCCCCGACTGAACAACCATGTCTCTAATACAGCAGTGCCTGGTCAAAAGTTCAGCTTGTGCATATGTAAAAAGGTGGCCTGGTGCCCGAGGCGGAATCCAGGGTAAAATAATCACGTTGAGAAGCGTGGGACCTGGCGAGAGCGCTGATCAACATTCCCGGGGTGTCCGATAGGAGCAGCACCCGCAGCGCCAACTCCCTTTTGCCCATTACGGCGACGGATGTGATCTCCAGTCACTGCAGCGCTGTGGGCCTACAGTTAGGGTATAGATTGGATGAGTATAGGGCAGGGCCCAGCTGCTAAGAGCCTGAGGGCACGCCGATCTTCGGGGGGCAATCAGTCAGTCAACAAAATGTCACAGGGTCAGTGTTACAGCACGGCAACTTCACAAAAGGTTACAGCCCGACTGATAACTGCACAGATATTCATTATGTGATATTGAAATGCATACCCAATGTCATTTTGCCTCCAAACTATATTGCATGTGGAGATGTCACCTACAGGCCAACATTATGAAAATTAATAGGTAGCAGTCTCAATTCTTTAGTTTACAGTCAACTAATGCTTTATTTAACAAACACTTGGCACTACCAAGAAACACCAGACTGGGTCAGCTCTCGCAACCATCGCAAAACTTTGACTATCACAGATCAAATAAATCGGTTGAAATCTGTCAATCAAAGTCTGAGCATTAATCACAGCGACTAAATCAAGAGAGCTGCGATAACGCCTCAGCCTTCATCTCTCAGCACACAAGCAAGCGCATGCAAACCACTGCAGGCCCAGATCATTTAATGCTGATAATGTGCGCAAAGGACACAGGGAAAACTCCCACTCTAAACACGCTGAATTAAAGAAACAGGGGCTTTACAGACCATCTCTGATAAGCAGATCAAGGCGCAGGGAGGGGAACATGATGTTAGTGCCAGATAGTTTGGCTGATTAAAATGTCACGGCACTTTATAGATGCTTTTCTCAACTCAGCAAAATGGAATCAGCGATGGCGCATCAGTGGCGGAGTGGGTTGTGCTCTCTGCTAATAGACAAGTTTCTTTTGCTTTAAGTGGAAGCCACAACACAAAGAAAGTTGACAGCTTGACGGCTTCCCGATACGTGTTGTGCATGAAATCAAATATTTCACCTGGAGGGTTTTTCACTTGTCTTAATATTGAGAATGTACTGCTTTGTGTGTGTAAGCCAATACAAAAATGGAGGAAACTATTATGTTGTGGGATTTTTGGGGGGGACTTTCTAAAATATTCCTTAGCACCTGTTCTCACATTCTTGCTGTCAATAAGTGAGACACTTTGAGAAATCAAAAAGACTCATTGGTGCAGCCACAGTTCTCAAACAAAGATGCTTCAAGCTTATTACAGCATACTGTATGTCACTCCCAGTTTAAGTTTGCTGTAAAACTGACGCATAAAACAAAAGAAAATGACGTCATATGATGATGATGATGATGTTTGCAATGCGAGCCTGAGGGCACTTTGGAGGAAATGGATAGATTAATCTGCTCAGTTCTTATTCCACAAATACAATTAATCAGAATATTATGTTTAAACTAGTGGGCACATATATAGATATATTATTGCAAACAAAATTTTACCTCGAGTTCTCCTTTCCCAGCATGTTGCTGTACAACCTTGTACTACACTGAAGGCTGCCAAATCTAAAGTCCGACTTGCTTTTTTACTGTAAAAACTCATTACAAAAACAATGTCTTAAAAATATGCGATAAAAAACAATCCGCGACATATTGGTGATGTATACGATGAGCGATATAGCGGGGTTCACTGTAAATAACTCCACCTGTGTTGCAATAAATCAAAGCTATGTTTTAAATGAGAGGCAGATTATTTGTGCAAGAACACACATGGGGGGCCTCCGTGATTGTTTTTTGGACTCCACATTCTGCTTATGTTTGCATCCCCGAACAATCTCGGCGGATCCCGTAAGTGTGCGTGTGCAATTAAAGCGATAGCATCTTCATAGCCCCGCAACCAATAACGGAAATAATATCACTGTTTTATTAAGCCCTTAATGTGGGGGGGAGGGATGCAGACTGTGAGGAGCAGAGGGTTTTAAAGAGGATACACTTCCAGGGGTCTTATCAAGGCCAGATTTAAATAAAAGCAAACGCTCAGCTTAAGGGTGTGCCAGAGTGCATTGTGAGAAGTGTGTGTGTGTGTGTGTGTGTGGCCTTTATCAAGCACGAGTTTTAGCTAATCGCTGTGTCAGCACACCCCAAATTTTAATTACTAGCCCTACCTTTGCCCTTTAATATTTACTAACATCTACACGGTGTTTAATTAAGCATGTGCGGAAAAGTCAGGATCCACTCCGATGATTGCTTTCAAAGACACACCCACTTAGGCACGTCAAGAACACAAGAATTGACGTCCACTTAGGTTCAATAAACGGTCATCGGCCAATTCACACGTGCATCTCCCAATTCGGTGAGTTTAAGGCCTGTAGTGGTTTGATTTGTTTTTTCAAAGGTAAAGAAAGGTTTATGATATGAAAGTCTGTAAAGCTTCAAAAACTATAATCTAGGTAGAAATCAGACATAAAAAATTGCAAAACACCCCATACAGACAGCATAATGTAATTAGCATCAATGTTGCGGTAGTTAGTTCTAAACCTTTAAAACGCTTATATTCAAACACAAACAGTAGCAACAAATGCAGACATAGCATACAACAATTCTCACAGGCACATATTCTTTATCCTCTTCTGTGTATATATCATCAAATCAATGTGTAGTATGTCTGTATTATACTGCCCCCTAGTGGCCAAGCAGAATACATCAGGAAGTCATTGAATAAAAGTGGTTTGAGAACCATTTCTTTGCATTACTTTTCACAACACGTACAATATTTGCTCTCCAAGTACTGTACCACCAGAATACACTAAGTTATTAGGCCTAAGTGTTCATATTAAAAGGTGCACGATGCAAGATTAGACTCAAATTTGAGTGTTAAAATAACCATATTTTTCACCCGCACATGTTTTAAAAATTGTATTATGCACAGGAGTACACTACTGTGGCACAATGACTGCTGCCCCTATTTTTCTGTAAAAGGAAAAAATGTTGGAGCGTTCGGGCCGGAAACTTTAGCTTTTGCTCTGAGCATGACGTCATGCGCGTACACGCTATTGTCCCAGTTAGCTCTCGCGATTGTTCACGCAACTTCACGGACAGGACAGCTAATTCAAGATGGACTTGAAGAGAACCGCACCCGATACGCCTCAATCCCTTGTGGAGACTCCACGGAAGACAAAGAAAAGTAAAAAACTTTCAGACCAGCGTCACGGGAGAACGCGGATAAATATAGGAGCAGCGTTTGTCAGGTGGAGAGAGTTAAGAGCTATCTTGGGGATGAAACGGGACCCACAGCTTGCTGACTTTTTGCTAAAAAGGTAAGACTTCGTAACAAAAATACGATAGGGTCTATTTAGGATTAGCAGTGCAGAATAAAACTACCACACGGTCGCTAACTAATGTCTCCGCACTTGGGCATATTAGCAATGCACTGCTATCCTCAATGTCATCAGATTCACGGGGTGCATTATTTATGTTTGGAAGGTTGTAATTACGGAAGCTTTTGTCACTCAAAATGACTTTCACATACAAAGTAACTTGAAGATTAATAATACGTTTCTTACCTTTGCAGAAATTATTAAGCCTATGAAAAAGGCATTGTGCTCCGTGTTTACGTTTATTCGATTAACTTGGAGGTTTGCTCGTGCCCGAAAAGTCGCGCACGCTCCTGGCCATCTGCACGTCGCTGGGGTCCATTCCACGTTTTGCCAGAGGGGTCGCAAATGTGCAAAAACTCTGAATCTTGTATCGTGCCCCTTTAAAGGGGCTGTCTGCCGGATTCACTCAAGAAAATGCACTTTTTAAATACAGGATGTACACACTTTAACTTTCTCTCAGTCTACACATCTGTGTTTTTGTTAATCTTTTGTGGTAATTTTGTCCTAAACCCCCACCTCCCCAGCCTGTATTTTGCCATTTCGTGTTTGTTTTGTAGACAGCGGGACGTTTCAGTGGAAAGACAGTGTTTACAACCCTGCAGCCAATCGCAGAGCGGGGGGGTGGCGTGTCGCAAACGGGGCCGGGCAAACGTGTCAGCTGCATGACATCACTCCCGCGGCATTTTCCTGAGTGAATCCAGCAGACAGCCCCTTTAAACAAGGGAGAATGATATTTCCTAAAAAGTATATTATTATTACACATTAACACTGTGCTTAAATATTGGAAAGTATAGCACATAATAAAAGGTTAAATCTAAATGCAAATGTATTATACTTCAACATAAAAAACTGAACTCGCCTTAAAATTTAATAAATAAGAAGTTACTGCCATGTGGATAAAAAATAAAAACTGTACTTTAAAGGACTAAAAAAAAAAAAAATACTCCTTAAAATGTAATAAATAAGGTACGGTCATGTGTATGAAAAGTTAAAACTGTTTGTCTTATTCAAAATCATGTTACAAAAATTTGAAAAACTAAGTTTAATTGTGTGAATGCTGAAATTCACACTTATTCAGATTCTTTATTATTATTATAGCATAATATTCCGCCACTTTACACAATTACAGTTTCATTTTTTCACCATTACCTTGTCAAAATTAAATTTTTGTGCATTCGGCAGCTTTGACATCCATTCTGTTCAATGTCATTTAACATTATTGTTATAATAAAGCATTCCACATATATTAAAATGTTAGCATTCAGCTTTCACACACTATTTCTCCAGAAATTGCACGTCTAGTTACACTTAATACTCTCCAAATCTGCACTGCACATTCTACAGTAAATTAGAAAGTCTCCACGCAAACAAAATTTGTACAAAAAACAAAAAACAAAACACAAGCTAAAAGGTTGATTTGTCTTAGAAATTTGTAGGCTGTATTTATATGCGAACCAGATGGCTCGCCGTCGCGGCCTTGGCACCCAGTCATCACCCTGCAATCCCCACAAGACAACAGTGAGAACCTCCCCACACTTTGAAAGCCAAATTCACGGAGGAAACACTCGCTCCATTGTTGTGTGACCCCTATCCACTTCAACTCCACCATTCTGACCCCCAAAACAAAGTTCCCAGGGTTAGAGGAACATGCTAACGTCGACACCGCCGCCATAAGAAAGCAGCGATTCTCAAATGGGACCTGGCTTTAATTGAACAAATAAACCATACAACCCATCAGTTCAACATCTGGCCTTACTCCTGCCATTTCCCTCTCAAGATACCCTGTGTGAACATAATGTCTTTACTGTACGGCTGTAAGATAAGGCATCAGAAAATATGTGGTAATAGTTTCTCCTGGTGGGCTCGGGGTACATGACAGAGTTCTTTGTGTCAGTACTCCGGGGTATATGGAGAAAGCATGCATTTACAGTAACTCAATAGTCACCGTACACAGGATCCAAAAGGGGAAAGGGGAACAGTCACCCTGAGTTAAATAAACAGGCAACAGGCACAGGAGGAAAACACACGAGAGAATATCTCTATGAGAAAAGCAGACCTTCTTCCTGAACGCTTACAATGAGCACATCGTCCCCCCCCCCCTTCTCCATCCTTTTCCTCTACTGCATCCCACAAACACAACAAGACAAATAAAACGCTGACCAAGGGATACATCAGCCAGTGAAAAACAAAAGAGCATATAGGGTGACTTCTCACAGTGAACTTAAGAACAGCAATGGTAGCATGAGGGTGATTAGCAACATCTATAGCCCAATTTCCACCAAGTTTTGTTCCATTTGGTTCATTGAGGTGAAAATTTGGGTTTCTAAAACAAAGCTGTTCGGGGGCTTTAAAATGTTCACTTTGAATACTCTATTATATATTATCTATTATATATATCAAAAAGAAATTCATGATCTTTTTAAACGCTTAAGTTTTGTGAGGGATCACATTCCCTCAGCCTCCCTGATCAGGTCTATTCAGGTGTGCTGGAGAGGGGGGCCCGTCAGGAAGTTGAATGTTGGATTCGAGAGGATCAGTGTGATTTATGTCCCGTTTGTGGAACAGTGGACCTACTTGACTCCCTCAGCAGGGTCCTCAAGTGTGCATGGGAGCTCGCCCAACCAGTCTACGTGTTTTGTGGACTTAGACAATGCGTTCGACCATGTCCCTCGGCGAATTATGTAGGGGGGGTGCTTCGGAAATGGTGTACCAAACGCCCTGACCGTTCAGTCTCTGGACCGCCGATGGCAGAGTTTGGTCCGCATTGCTGGCAGTAAGTCGGATTCTTTTCCAGTGAGGGTTGAATTTCGCTAAGGCTGCCCTTTGTCACAGATTCTGTTCATACTGTGGACAGAAATTCTAGGCACAGCCCAGGCATTGAGGGGGTCTGGTTTGGCACAATCTCCATCTCTCACTGCAGTGGTTTTCAGCAATTTAAAGCGGTTGGGATGATAATCAGAACCTCCAAATTTGAGATGATGGTTCTCGGTCGAAAAGGGTGGAATGCCCTCTACGGGTCAGGTATGAGATCCTGCCCCAAGTGGAAGAGTTCTAGTATCTTGGGGTCTTTGTTCACGAGTGAGGGCAGGATGGAGCGGGAGATTGACAGGTCAATTGTGGTGAAGATGGAGCTGAGCCGAAAGGCGAAGCTCTCCATTTACTGGTTGATCTATGTTCCTACCCTCACCTGTGGTCACGAGATGTGGGTTGTGACCGGAAGCACAAGATCCTGGATACAAGCGGACAAAATGAGTTTCCTCCACAGGGTGTCCGGGCTCTCCATTAGAGATAGGATGGGATACTCTGACTCAGAATCGAGCCGGTCCTCCTCCATGTGGAGAGGAGCCAGATGATGTGGCTCAGGTATCTGATTAAGATGTCTCCTGGATGCCTCCCTGGTGAGGTGTTCCAGGCATGTCCCACCAGCAGGAGGTCACGGGGATGACCCAGGACACGTTGGAGAGACTCTGTCTTTCGGCTAGTCTGGGAACGCCTTGGGATCCCCCCGGAAGAAATGAAAGAAGTGGATGGGGAGAAGAAAGTCTGAAATGCCCTGCTAAAGCTGCTTCGCACCTGACCCGAACCCGGAAAATCAGCAATGGATGGATGGATGGATGGATGGATGGATGGACGGACGGACGGACGGACGGACGGACGGATGGATGGACTCTTTTTACATTCATTTTTACATTACTTGTTAACATCTATCCATCCATTTTCTGAACTGCTTACTCCTCACAAGGGTCGCTGGAGCCTATCCCAGCTGGCTTCGGGCAGTAGGCGGGGTACATTTTAACGTATTTTATTTTATTTCATTTATTTATACACGTTTTTATTTTTTTAAATATTATTTAAAATACACTCTCTTCCCTAGAGATAGGGTGAGAAGCTCAGTCATCCGGGAGGGACTCAGAGTCGAGACGCTGCTCCTCTGCGTTGAGAGGAACCAGCTGAGGTGGCTCGAGCATCTGGTTCGGATGCCTCCTGGATGCCTCCCTGGGGAGGTGTTCCGGGCATGTCCCACCGGCAGGAGGCCCCAGGGACGACCCAGGACACGCTGGAGAGACTATGTCTCTCGGCTGGCCTGGGAACGTCTTGGGATCCCTCTGGACGAGCTGGGTGAAGTGGCTGGGGAGAGGGAAGTCTGGGCTTCCCTGCTAAAGCTGCTGCCCCCGTGACCAGACCCCGGATAAGCGGTAGATGATGGATGGATGGATGGATGGATGGATGGATGGATGTTAATAAAATGTGTAAATAAAAAGTGTGATTTTGTAACACTCAGCTTTTTGATATATTTTTTAAACAATGTCATATCTTTTTTTTTTACATTTTAATTGTCTTTTAGCGTTCTGATGAGGGTGATGTTTAATTTTATTATTATAATACTAAGTGACAGGCCAATTAAAAAAAAAAAAAAAGATAACAGGCCGCAAATGACCCCCAGGCCGTACATTAGATACCCATTGCTTACCATACAATTCCAAAATGTTCCTTGGTGAACCAAATTAAACTGAATTTGGTGGAACTTGACTATTAAGTGACTTTAGTTTTCATGCCTACCAGTGACTTGGTGAATGGCCTAGCCAGGGTGAAGAGGAAGGTCATGAGCCACCAGCTCCTGTGAATGGTGGTGTACATCATGTTGCCGGGGTGCACCGCGTTGGACGACACCCCTTGTGGAGAGAGGCGACGGTGCAGCTCGTTGCTGAACAGGATGTTGCACAGCTTGGCACGGTTGTAGGCCAGCATGGACCAGTACTCCTTCCGCGGGGGCGACAACCGCGCCAGATCCACCTTACTGCACGAGTCTAACAAGTCCGTGAACCTGAAAAATATATCAAAGTGGGGTCCATTTAGAATGAGAGTGACATTTGGTGGCATATGGGAGGTGCGGGTTGCAACACAAATCAAAAGACGTGACATGATGTTCTTTAATTGCCTGCGACGGAGCTGTTAAAATCCAGATGTTTTGACACGCTTCCCTGTACATCACACGACTCGCCGCGTCGCGGTCGTCACGTCACAAAGCGCGGGCGCCAAAGCACACACTTTGTATTGTGTGTGTGTGTGTTTGGGATCGAGCACATCCTACATATTAATCCCCGTCATTAGAAAACAACCAATCAAAATGTCACCTGCTTTCCCGACGATTTTACAAGCTGGCTGCTGGCTCGTTGTTTACCGTCGCCTCGCGCGACATCCTTGCTTGGCTAAATTACAACATCTGCAGGCTTTTTCATTTCATGTGCTGCGACTTCATAACTACTCGCTACGGCTTGATAAATCAGCTGCCTAAACTAGAACATTTGAAGTTTTTACTTTCGAATTGCTTCGCAATAGTTGCTGAAGTTGTGCCTGGTTACAGATGAAGAAGGTGATTTTAAGATGGACTTCATACTGACAGTGGATAGAAAAAGTCTACACACCCCTGTTCGAATGGTGAGTTTCATCATCAAATCTACATGTACTATTTCTGTATCTATTATATTGCCCTCTAGTGGCCATTCATTTCAATTCATTTACATGAAAAGATTTCAACATGAAAATTTCTTGAGTGCAATCATAACTACGATGTTGCCTGCAATTAAAACATGTTTAACATCCCTGCCTTAGAGGCACAATCTTGCTGCAGATTTTGGTCGAATTCCCAACTGTTGGAGCCCATGGAGGTTCTGCTGTATTCTGCTCATGAAAGTATGGCGGCAGGGCTGCAGCTCACATCTATCAGAGGTTATTTCATTAAGGATATCATCTCCCCTTGTATGAAGATCTGATGCAGCTGGAGGACAAAGTCTACCCGTACTGGGGCCAATTCCACGGTAAGCTCCCCGTGTTGGAAACTGATAAAGTGTCATTACACCCAAGTTCATCTCTCCCCAACCTCGGTGCCTTACAGGTCAGTGCTTTAACTGTGGACCAGGGGCTTAGGGAATATAATGTGCTGGAGGGTCAGGGGTCACACACTGCATGTGAGGGGAGGCTAAGTGAATAAACGGCAAATCAGCGGAAAGTGGAAAATAGCGCAAACAAAAATAAGAGCGGATGACATCAGTGGAGGTAATATAGGGCCGGAATGAGTTGGACAGAATGGAAGATGTCATGGGAGATTCACTATTTCTGCTCCCTTTTCCCCTCTGCTGTCCATGTTGCCTGTCCATGTGTGAACGTGCCAAAGCCCTCTTTGAAGAGGCTGGCTGCAGAGCACAGACGGATAGGTAGAATATAGGTGTGCTTTGCCATTCTTACAGAAGAAAACAAAACATTAGGTATACCTGCACAGTCAAATACCGTAATTTCCGGACTATAAACCGCGACTTTTGTCACACGCTTTCAACCCTGCGGCTTATACAATGATGCGGCTAATATATGTATTTTTTCTGACGGCCGCCAGGGGCGTTCGAGCAGAAAAGGTAAGAGTGAGACAGGTGGAATATATGTTTCGAGGAAGACGCAAGATTAATGTAACTTGGCGCTTTGTGCATGATAAAATTAGCATGAACAGACTCTCATCATAGAAAATATAAGAAGTCTCAGTGTCAATGACTATTACCAGTATGTTATTTTTAACCAGCCCTATTAGTTACTACCATATTGCTGCTGTGTTACTGCCGCGTCACAGACACTGTTTGGAAAGAAAAGCTAAGGTATATTATTAAACCTTTGAAAACTCTTTCTATGCACCGTCTTTCTTGGTAAATATCTCATGTTTCAATGTGGGCACATGCGGCTTATAGTCAGGTGTGGCTTATGTATGTACAAAATGCTTTTTTTTTTTTTAAGCTTTTTTTTTTCTCCTTTAGAGATGTATTGGGTGTGCCTTATAGTCCAGCAATTGCAGTAGTTAACGTTCCTGTCATGTTTTGGTTTGGTGGGGGTGGGTTTTTGTTGTCTTTTGGTCGTTTGTCATGTGTTCCTTGTGTCTTCCCTTGTCCCGTTATGTCAAACCACGTCCACCTGAGTGTTTCTTCCCTTCCCAGTGTATCCACCAATCAGCTTCCCCTGCCACTTGTGTCTTGCCCAGCTGTGTCTAGTCATTGTCATTAGCCTGTGTGTATTTAGTCCCCTGTTTTCCGTTCGGTTCTTGTGGAGTCATAGTATCTGTTGTGCCTGTTCTTGTCCCTGTGTTCCATGCCATGCCATGCCTTGTGTTTGTTTTTTGATCTTGTTAATTTTTTCATAGTACCTTGTTTATAGTTTTTGTTAATTAAATCCCCTTTTTTACCTGCATCACTGCCTTGCCCTGTTTTTTGGTTGCCTCCTGCATTTGGGTCCTGCCTTCAACACCCCACATCGTGACAGAATGACTCCACCAGAACTGGACCCAGCGGGGGCAATGGCGGAATGGGAGCCCTGGGCGAAGAAGGGGCTTGAGGCCTGCGACCGAGCCATTGCCGGGCAGAAGGAGGGGCTTGAAGCCTGCGACCGAGCCATTGCCGGGCTAAAGGAGGTACTGGCTTTGCTCCGTGGCGTCGGGAGTGACGGGTCAGACAGGCCTCAAGTCCCTGAACCTCGTCTGCTGGAGCCTCTCGCTCCTGAACCTCGTCTGCTGCAGCCTCTCGCTCCTGAACCTCGTCTGCTGGAGCCTCTCGCTCCTGAACCTTGTCTGCTGGAGCCTCTCGCTCCTGAACCTTGTCTGCTGGAGCCTCTCGCTCCTGAACCTTGTCTGCTGGAGCCTCTCGCTCCTGAACCTTGTCTGCTGCAGCCTCTCGCTCCTGAACCTCGTCTGCTGCAGCCTCTCGCTCCTGAACCTCGTCTGCTGGAGCCTCTCGCTCCTGAACCTTGTCTGCTGGAGCCTCTCGCTCCTGAACCTCGTCTGCTGGAGCCTCTCGCTCCTGAACCTCGTCTGCTGGAGCCTCTCGCTCCTGAACCTTGTCTGCTGGAGCCTCTCGCTCCTGAACCTCGTCTGCTGCAGCCTCTCGCTCCTGAACCTCGTCTGCTGGAGCCTCTCGCTCCTGAACCTCGTCTGCTGCAGCCTCTCGCTCCGGAACCTTGTCTGCTGCCGCCGCAGCCCCTGGCCGCTTCGCCTGGGCCGCTGCCGCCGCAGCCCCTGGCCGCTTCGCCTGGGCCGCTGCCGCCGCAGCCCCTGGCCGCTTCGCCTGGGCCGCTGCCGCCGCAGCCCCTGGCCGCTTCGCCTGGGCCGCTGCCGCCGCAGCCCCTGGCCGCTTCGCCTGGGCCGCTGCCGCCGCAGTCCCTGGCCGCTTCGCCTGGGCCGCTGCCGCCGCAGTCCCTGGCCGCTTCGCCTGGGCCGCTGCCGCCGCAGCCCCTGGCCGCTTCGCCTGGGCCGCTGCCGCCGCAGCCCCTGGCCGCTTCGCCTGGGCCGCTGCCGCCGCAGCCCCTGGCCGCTTCGCCTGGGCCGCTGCCGCCGCAGTCCCTGGCCGCTTCGCCTGGGCCGCCGCCGCCGCAGCCCCTGGCCGCTTCGCCTGGGCCGCCACCTCCTGTTCCTCGTCAGGCGGCGCATGGAATGCGGCCGCCACCTCCTGTTCCTCGTCAGGCGGCGCATGGATTGCGGCCGCCACCTCCTGTTCCTCGTCCGGCGGCGCATGGATTGCGGCCGCCACCGCCTGCACCAGTTCCGGCGGCGCTCGGCCAGAGGCCGCCATCGCCTGCACCAGTTCCGGCGGCGCCCGGCCAGCGGCCGTCTCCTGCTCCTCATCTGGCGGCGAACACCCCGCCGCCACCTCTGCTCCTTGTCGGGCGTCGAGGACGCCCTCCTGACTGGCCCCGCTGGGACTCTCTTGTCGGGCGTCGAGGACGCCCTCCTGAACTGCTTTTTGTCTGGGACGGATGGGTGGGCCGTGTGCCCTCCTCCGCCCTTGTTTTTGGACTTTTTATGTTGGACGTCTGGGAGCCGTCCCTTGAGGGGGGGGGGTTATGTCATGTTTTGGTTTGGTGGGGGTGGGTTTTTGTTGTCTTTTGGTCGTTTGTCATGTGTTCCTTGTGTCTTCCCTTGTCCCGTTATGTCAAACCACGTCCACCTGAGTGTTTCTTCCCTTCCCAGTGTATCCACCAATCAGCTTCCCCTGCCACTTGTGTCTTTCCCAGCTGTGTCTAGTCATTGTCATTAGCCTGTGTGTATTTAGTCCCCTGTTTTCCGTTCGGTTCTTGTGGAGTCATAGTATCTGTTGTGCCTGTTGTTGTCCCTGTGTTCCATGCCATGCCTTGTGTTTGTTTTTTGATCTTGTTAATTTTTTCATAGTACCTTGTTTATAGTTTTTTTTAATTAAATCCCCTTTTTTACCTGCATCCCTGCCTTGCCCTGTTTTTTGGTTGCCTCCTGCATTTGGGTCCTGCCTTCAACACCCCACATCGTGACAGTTCCAAGACAAGAATGAAGAAAAAAATATATAATAAATCGTATATATATATATATATATATATATGGGGTGTTAAAAAACTGATTTGTGCAATTCTCAAATCGATCCAATAGGCGGCCGAATCGATTTTTAAACAAATCTTTGATGGAAAAATATTCAACAAAACATCTTACTTAGGGTTAGGGTTCAAACCTTAAGCATGGAAGATGACTTGAATTGACTTGACGTTTCAGATAAATAATACATTTTCAAACAAATCTCACAGTGTACATGTAGAAGTTTACTGATTAGTATTTTCTAAATTTGAGTAAAATAAAATAAATAAATAAATAAATCGCAACAATCGATTTATAAATTCATATCGGGATTAATCGGTATCGAATCGAACTGTAATAATTACTGTTTGAGGCAAATATGAGCACATCTGAGTACTCCAATATGAGTAAAATCATCCATCCATCCATTTTCCTAACCGCTTATCCTCATCCTGTTTCTATAAATGTCCAAGGATCCTTTTATCTTTTAAGATATTAATTTCAAGGACCCCTGGCAATTACATCACGGACCTCTGGTTTAGACACACTGGTCATCCATCCATTATCTGAACTACTTATCCTCACAAGGGTTTATGTGCCCTGCAATTGGGTGACGACCAGTCCAGGGTATACTTTCTATGACATCATGCTGGAATTAACAGGGTATGTTACATTTGTGCATTCATGCTGAATTCACATTGGCAAATATCCGATATGTATTATAAATGTACCCACATTTTAAAGAAGCCTGATTCTGATCTGAGGATGTTTTTTTTGTTTTTTTTGTCTCTCATGTCCCTGCCATATCTAATATCCTAGTTGTGCCATGTGAGAGGAAAAAAAATAAATCCGAATTGCATTACATGAACCATGCAGCGTAAATCCAGCAATATGTAAAGAGCACTATTATATTTATTGTCCAAAAGTTTTGAGAACAATAGAGTTGAAGTTGCAAGTCTCCAACTGCAGTCGTGCAGTAGTGCTGGCCACTTTTGGCTACAAACTGATACATCAGACTTAATGCCTATTGTCAAACATGACAGCCTCACTCACTGGAAAACTCATTTCCCACCACAAGCTGTCACTATGAATTAAACGTATCATCAACATGATGGATAGACTTATCAGCCAAAATTTACTTTGAACCCGTCGCTGCAGTGGTACACTCAGCCCCTTTTCTGCCTCTTTTTCCCCGCTGCTTGCCGGCAGTCGGTCTATTTGTCTGTCTTGCCTCCAGCGTTTCATTCCTCTGCTTGCTGTCATACAGCGGACAAGCATGATGTCTCGCAGTCATCTGCGAGCCCCGAGCTCAGGACTGCGCATATGACGGGGCAGCAGAGGCGACCGTGTGGCATCGATCCCATTTCTCAGTCAGTCAGTCAGTCAGACTGGCCTGAGCCCACTTGATTGATCGGAGCTCGGCGGAATGACCTGAGACCAGGAGAACATGTGCACACTTGTTCCAGTGGATCACACGGCTGCACTGTTATATGAGTTATGCTTTGCGCAGCGCCACACTCCAGCGGGTAAAGGGTGGGGGCAACACTTTGACACCCAAATTCACTTTAAAGTCACACTATTATTCCATTGATAGTGGGAAAATAAAGGATGATGCTTAATGGGTATGTCAGGAAGAATTATTGACAGTATTTGATTGATGTGAAACTTGCCGACACTATTAAAAAAAACAAAAAAAACTAACAAAAAAAACATAACAGGGGGTATCCAGTAATCCAAATGGTGATACAAACATATTTGGTACATAACCTCTTCAACTCTCACTCTTTTAATAAAAAGCATTATTGTAGCTGTTATAGTTCCTGAGATACAGCATGTACGTACAATGTTCCCTCTAATTTTAAAACTTCTTGAGCATTCCACGGCTTACTGTGAGCAACATCCACGGATTTATGGACTCACAATGCCACTTATTCTTCATAGCGAGAAGTGAATACACCAGCGGCCATCTTACGTTGCCACCCACTCAGCCCACCAAACTTGAAAATATTGATTTTCCCGCAGCGTTTTTATGTAATTTACTGTCTCCATGGTGAAATGCTGCGGTGTGTGGCGTATGGTAGTACCAATAAGTCTGCAAGAAGCGCTACATGCACATTTCATTGGTATGAAATGAATGGATTTCTAAATTTTCTATTATAAGCTATATGTGTGAGTGCTACTCAAAGACTTGTCCGCATCATGTTGTCAGAACTATGAAATGAAAGCAAAGCCCAATCAGGACAAAATTGACCGTGAAATGTAAACCTAACTGTTAGTTAATGTATATACAGTAAGCTCTTGGCAACATCAGACATGCACATGGCGGCCAAACCAGTATCACACTTGTCCAACACGTTACGAAAAAAAATTCAAACCACTTGTACAATAAGTGTCATATGATTAGATTCAGCCCTAGTTTGTTACTTGTTTTAATCACACAGGATATTTTAAGCATAATTCTCAATTTTTTTATAAATATGGGGCCACATCGTCCACTCAAAAATTATGGAAAACATGTCATTTTTTAAAACGTGAAGATTTCTGCAACACGTGAAGAGCTTCATTGAAGAGGCTCATAAATTATGCCTATATTTGGACTTCCTGAATGGAGCAGTTTGCAGTCCTGTCAGTGTTGAGTGTGAGTGTTTCTATAATGTATGTATGCTTCAAAGTGCAGTAGAACAACTGAGTGTGCACCCAAACTGCAATTAAAACTGTACGGGAAGTGGGAATGGTGTCTTGTTGTGCGCGAGGTACACGCCGACCGGGGTCACCATAGTAACGTGATGCCCATTCATTTTCGACAGAGCCTCTCCGTCCCACGACGCACGTGTGTTCCCCTTGCATTGAAGCTTTTTTTTTTTGGTTACATTTTTCTTTCACACTCCATTAACCACATGTACTAGATAAAGTTGATTTTTTATTTTTATAGGAAGATAATATAAGAAATAAAAACAGTAAATGGGCTTACAACTGCAGGGGTTTTTTATGTGCTGCAGACATTTGCAGTGCGCTGAGACGGTGAGAGCACTGAGCAATTGCGTACGCGCACAACTTATGAATACTGTGTACGTACCTATGAGAGTCTACATGTGACGACCCAAAAAAAAAAAGGCTTTATCAGTCATGATAAGGAAAATTGTGATTTTCAGCTTCACAAATGTGTTAAAATTGGATAGAAACTTTTATTGTGGCCATTTTGGTTGGTAACTGTTACAAGTGGCATACTAAATGAGTCAGACGAATTAATATACTCAATGTGAACGAAGATCTTACTGTCTATATAATTAGCACATACTGTATAAAATGTGGCGGCACGGTAGTCGAGTGGTTAGCACGTCCGCTTCCCAGTTCTGAGGTCTCCGGTTCGAGTCCAGGCTCGGACCTTCCTGGGTGGAGTTTGCATGTTCTCCCCGTGCCCGCGTGGGTCTTCTCCGGGTACTCCGGTCTCCTCCCACATTCCAAAGACATGCATGGCAGGTTAATTGGGTGCTCCGAATTGTCCCTAGGTGTGCTTGTGAGTGTGGATGGTTGTTCGTCTCTGTGTGCCCTGCGATTGGCTGGCAACCAGTCCAGGGTGTCCCCCGCCTACTGCCCAGAGCCAGCTGAGATAGGCGCCAGCAGCCCCCGCGGCCTTTGTGAGGAATAAGCGGTCAAGAAAATGGATGGATGGATGTATAAAATGTTTTAGAACCTCCTAAAGTATTCAATAGGATTGCTAGTTATTTTTCTGTAATCAGGATGAAAATAAAATATATTTTCCCCAACTATTTTTGAATTCCCTATTAAGAAATTCAATTATGTAAATTCCTGATTTATTCCCATATATTCCAATAAATCAGTGCTTCTCAATATGTTTTTATGCAAATGGAAGAAGTAATTATTTTGCCCCTCTCCAACTCTCCATCATAACTCAAAATAGTATCATTTTTTATATCAAAATTGTTTTAAGTATGCCACTGCAGAGGAATTACTACTCCTTGCATGCGCTAAGAATGAGAGTGCCACTGCCACCTACTGTAGTGGATGTGCTATTGCACTTTATTCTAGTACGTCTAAAAAAAAAAATATGTTCCTTGATGTTACGAAAATCACACTGCATCCCCCTATTTGAGAAGAAATGCAATACATCCCAATTAAATACAATGGAAAGGTTCCAAGTTGGAAAGGTCCTGTAATTTTGCAAATTACCTATATTGCATGTCAATGTCAAAAATTGAGGAAGATGAAAATTATTCCAAAAGGGATTCTGTGGCAGAAGTATGGCATCCAAATTGGATTCATTTCTTCTGATTCTTACATCAACACACACCAATTGCTCACTCTCATGTGTTACCTGTGGGACTCGGACGAAACCACCACCACACGGGCGGGCGCCGAGTGACGCAACACGTCCTGCAGGCACTGGACCAGCAGGAAGTGACCCAGATGGCAGATCTGGAAGGTGGACTCCAGGCCGTCCTCGGTCAAACTCCACGGCTGAGTACACACTGCGGCGTTACACACCAAAATGTGCAAGGGCCTACAAGACAAAATGTTTTTTGGGGATTATTGATAAGAAAGGAGACAAAACCCTAAAAGGGTTTAGGGTTCCACCTGATATGTTGCAGGTCAATACATACATACATAAACCTTTTTTTTTTTTTTTTTTTTTGGGTTTTTTTTTTTAGTAGATACTTTTTTAAATAGAATTCCGCACATAATGTACAGCCATTTATATTGACCCATTGACCCATGAACAATGTGGGTCTACCAAAGTAATGAAGATGAAGATTCATCCAGGCAATGAAAAGCTATCATTTTAGTACACAAGAGTGCTGGGGGCCAATAAAGGAACATATGCTTTAGTGCGCGCACACGCACACACACATATGCACACAAGCGCAATGAATCTATCTGCATGCTATGGCTCCAAGACCGCTAGATTGGTCGAGGCAGTAAGAGATGCTTGTCGGTGACAGCGTCGCTCTAGCGAGCTCGGAGCCACTGTAACACAGACGAACAATCCAAACACACCCCACCAATTTTTAATTTCTTCCATTAGAATTAATTATGAGGCCGGAGGCAATTTGTGTACCCTGTGTTTAAGACTGCCTACTGGATTAATTAAAAACTGGATGCTGGAAAATTAATGTGCGAATTGTTATGCTCCCGCTATAATGAGCTATCCCGTGCTATTACATAGAAGTGTACAGTAGCGATCACCTTCAGGCCTCCCGAACACGCAAGGTTCATTAAAGAGCACAAACCTCGTCAACTTCAAGAACGCCCACCTCAGCACTTCCGCGGTGGGACGCACTTGCGGCGCGTGTTAAAATATAATAAGGTGAGGAGACAGCGTATGAGCAACAGCCTCAAGAGACAAAGACACTGGACATACGGCCACCATCAGTTCACATGGTACCACACACTGAAAGGTATCAGATATCTGTTGTGTTTTCTGCTCATATGTTGAGTTTTTCATCAAATATTATTTTTTCTAACCATGGATCCAAAGAAAGTGAGCGCTGATACGAAAAAGCTGATGTCTATTAAATTAAAGCTTGAAATAATGGAAAAACACAAGCCAAGTGTACTTGGCATGAGCCTATAAGTTGTACCTTATGTAATATAATGACGCAGAAGGTGTCCATAAAGACTAGGCTATATAAATATAGTATAGACCTTTGTCAATAAAAACAGACAATGAAAGAAAGCAAAACGCAACAAAAAAGACAAGATGGTGACAAAGATTAAGGTCAGTGGAAGGTGAGTGAGAAATGTAGCAATTTAAGAAACACTGTCATTTATTTATATTGTTTTATTTTAGTATATTTGTGTATTCATATAAGTACAATGCTGTAAAGTGCTACTTTTCTTTAATACATATACCGTACATATATATATATATATATATATATATATATATATATATATATATATATATATATATATATATATATATGTATATATATATATATATATATATATATATATATATATATATATATATATATATATATATTAGGGGTGTACCAATCACAATTTTCCGGCCAATCACCGATTCCCGATCTTTTAAAAAGTCTGCCGATCCCGATTTTTGCCGATACCGATTTTTTTCCATTACACGCAGCATATGCCTTCAGTGTTCAAGTCTTGTTTTAAAGGAAAACATTGAACAATATTGTCGAAATAATACAAACGGGTTGTTTTAACTGCACATGAAGTAGTTCTCTCAAATAAAAATGAAAATCCTATTAGTCATCTCAGCAGAGGACAGTGGCTGACTTTTTGAGACCTCTGAGGAGGGAGATGAGATTATTTATTATTTACCGATTATTTATTTATTAGGGGTGTTAAAAAATAGATTCAGCAATATATCGCGATACTACAGCTCGCAATTCTCGAATCGATTCAATAGGCAGCCGAATCGATTTTTAAACATCAATTTTTGATGGAAAAATATTCAACAAAACGTCTTACTTAGGGTTAGGATTCACACCTTAAGCATGGAAGAATGTTATATTAATGGAGCATTAAGCTTTAATATTTTTTATTTTTTTATTTTTTTTAAAGATAAAAAAAAAAAAAAAAGCCTTAATATTTTATTTCAATGCTGTTCAAACATGAAAAAGGTTACAACCAGTTTGTTAAATAGAGTAGCTCACAGTTATAGGACTGAAGTTTCAGATACATAAATAATACCTTTTCATACAAATCTCACAGTGTACATGCACAAGTTTACTGAATAGTATTTTCTAAATCTGAGTAAAAAAAATCTCAACAATCGATTTATAAATTCGTATCGGGATTAATCGGTATTGAATCGAATTGTGACCTATGAATCGTGATACGAATCGAATCGTCAGGCGCTAGGCAATTCACACCCCTAATATATATATATATATATATATATATATATATATATATATACATATACATATACATATACATATATATATATATATATATATATATATATATATATATATATATATATATATATATATATATATATATATATATATGTATATGTATATATACATATCCATCCATCCATCCATTTTCTTGACCGCTTATTCCTCACAAGGGTCGCGGGGGGTGCTGGCGCCTACCTCAGCTGGCTCTGGGAAGTAGGCGGAGGACACCCTGGACTGGTTGCCAGCCAATCGCAGGGCACACAGAGACGAACAACCATCCACACTCAGAAGCACACGTCCGCCTCCCAGTACTGAGGACTCGGGTTCGAGTCCATGCTCCGGCCTTCCTGGGTGGAGTTTGCATGTTCTCCCCATGTCCGTGTACGTCTTCTCCGGGTACTCCGGTCTCCTCCCACATTCCAAAAAAATGGCATGGCAGGTTAACTGGGCGCTCCGAATTGTCCCTAGGTGTGTGTGTGAGTGTGGATGGTTGTTCGTCTCTGTGTGCTCTGCGATTGGCTGGCAACCAGTTTAGGGTGTAACCCACCTGCTGCCCATAGGGATAGGCTGGGATAGGCTCCAGCAACCCCCGCGACCCTTGTGAGGAGCAAGCGGTTCAAAAAAAATGGTTAGATAAAGATAGATAAAATGGGATTTAGTGAAAAAAAATGCTCACAAAATGCGGCGACGTGGATCAGTGGTATGGTGGTCGTCTCCCAACCCAGAGGTTGTGGGTTCGATCCCAGGCCACTGTGACCACGTCGAAGTATCCTTGAGCAAGATACTGAACCCCCAATTGCTCCTGATGCTGCGTCATCAGTAGGTGAATGGGTATGTGAAGCGCTTTGAGGGCCTTAAAGCCGCAGTGTGTAGCTCACGACCGCCATCTATCGGTCAAACAAGATAATGCAATGATTTTAAGCACACGAACTACGGCGTCCCAGAGAGACCCTACTTCAACAGCCTACCACCAATTTCACCGGAACAGAACGCAAACAACTTCTGGTATTCCCTCGAGTGATGACGTAAGTGAATTGCATTTGTTAGACATACTGTACAGATCCCTAATATTTGTGATTTAGTCATTTAATTTCAGATTTAATATTTTTGTCGGCATTGTTAGGAAATACTGTACGTCAGCTAATGATAATGGCTATCTATGTTCATATTTGTTAGTGCAACTAAACTATGCAACAGAAAACACACAGTTATGTTATATGTTTTATAGACATGTGGACCATCTCAAAGGGGGCGAGGGAGACGACGAGGAAGAGAACGCGGAGTCTCGTAACGTACAATTATGTCATCATGGAAAAATAATTCCATTCGAGCATGCATGTGAATGGCTCAAAACATACCTTTGCTTGGAATATGTGGTATTTAGATTACATCGTTTGCTGATATGTTTAGTATATCGTGCAAAAATAATGGTGTTAACTGAACTACACATCTGCAACTCAGACTCGTAAACCCCCCCGTGTCTTGTTGCTACTAACCACTCAGAAAAGTGCTGCTTACAAAAACATTTGAAACCCTTTACTCAGATATCGATTTGTCACCATATTGAACAATTTTACCTAATAAATATCACTAAGCAACTTAATTAGTTTTGATTGAAGATACAACAGCTTCCTTGTACTTCGATGTGCAGGAATTTACATGGCTTTCACAAATAGTCTTGCTCATGTAATAATGTACTTCATTGGCTCAGTGACTTTCAGTTCATTGTTTGGTACCTCATCTGACATACAATTGTTACCTTCTTGCAGAGACTCGTACAGGAAATGACCATGGAGGAACATGAAGATATCCAAGTCCAGCTGATAGACTGACACCAAGAAATACTTTTTGACACATTGCTGACACATCAGCACCACCATGATTTCCTGTACCTGGATCCCAGACTGCAGCACCTTGGTGGACTTGTAGCAAATAAGTGACACTTTCCCAGATCCTTGAGGACAATACAAAGGTTTTTTACCTGGCATATAATTAGTCCATGTCTGACACTTGTTGTTGTAGTTTGTATAACTTGTATATTGTTGTTGTGTGTTAATTTGTACATTTTGAATAACTAAAAAATACTAGTTCCTTTGGCGTCAACATGCAGTGTTCATTCGACACCTAACCTAACATTATTGTACATGTCCAGAAATGTAAAACATCAAAAGCCTGGAGAATTATTATAAATGCTTGCAATGACAAGGAATTCTTCATTGGCCAATGAATGTAAGGTACAGTACATGAAAATGAATAAATAAAATAAAGTAAAATAAAAGTCTACATGAAATGAACATATTAACTAAAAAAAAAAAAAATGCTGTTAGAATATAATGAGCTACATGAATTGCAGTTGTTCCAGAAATTTACCAATACGCTGTGCATTTCAAAATATGGAAAATAGACATACAGGTTTGGGCCAAAAGTAGTGTTACAGAGCAAGTATGTGTTGTACACAGCTAAAATATCTGATTAACTCAATACCGTGATGTTTTTTTTTTTTTTTTTTTTTTTTTTTTTGTGTGTGTGTGTGCTGACATTGTCCCCCATTAACATTGCAACATTCCTCAAACTCTCCCGAACACATAGTATGATCTGTAACACTACTTTTCGCCTACTCTATGATGTTATTGGGGCAAAATTAAGGAAGGCTTGTCCATTGATTGTGTGAACAGACTGCAGTAAAAATGAAGTCACTTCAATGTTTGCTGGTTTTATTAAGTTTTACATGCTCCTTGACTGCACAAGTACATGTTATGGAGTGAGGGCATGTTCCCACCAACGATGATATCATATTCTTCAAAGGCTTGCTGAGGAAAGTGAGGGAGGAGTCACTCCATGGCTTCAGACACCTGGTCAGCAGGTCCTGTGTAAAACAAGTGGTGCTTGTACATGTGACCATTCCTTATTGCTTCACACAAAAAGTTAATGTAGTGTGCAATGCCGTCCATATGTAAATGACATACCAAGACGTCGGCTGACTTCAGTTTGTTGCAGCTCAGATATGGTAGGTGGAGATACTGGTGGTACAACACCGAAGCCTTCTGGGGTCCTCCATTCAAGTGTCCTCATTCGGGGCATTCCAATTTGGCTGCTGACTCTCCCCTTGATATTTTTTTTCTTGCAGGTCGGTGATGTATTTAAACGGTGCATGAATGCTTGTATACATCTGAATATGGTTCTGGAACCCCTCAAGTTTGGCTGTTGATCTAGTGTGACACAAACAAAAACAAAATTATAAAATAAAATAAAATAATTGATGATACTACTATATGTCAACAACTTTAGTGTCAACATCTTTAGTTTTTGGGCCCAAAACATTGTATTAGCTAGATAAAAGTAACTTGACTGCATACTGCATAGAATATGCAAAGGCTGCTTGCTTGTCGAGTTTCCGTGGAAAACGTGGCTGCCTGTAAATTCTTGTGCACCCAATTACACAATGGACCAGTACACACTTGAGTGAGAGAGTTCAGACTCTAGCAGTGCTTACGGTACAGCCAGCATTTAAGTCCAGAAAGTTATTCCCTGCCGAAAATTAATTTCGAGAACACTATTTTCACCAACCACAACGAAAATAATTTTCAACTCCTCCACTAATACAATATGCTTTAGATTCTACATTGAAGTTATAGGCAAATATACCTCCGAAATCACAGTTACATTACATTACACAATAACTTGCGCATTTACTCTAAATATAACGTGCCAGCGGGAATCTTATTTTTTTTTTCAAAGCAAGTAGCTACATAACGAAATCGTTCGAGTGGTGCGGAGTTGCTAATCAACAGCTACAGTGATCGTAAAACAAAGGTACGAACATCGTATTAATTAGTACGATGTATACTTTTTCTCTCGCTCTCAAAACGTAAACACAAATGTACTCTTACTTACCGGTCAAGTAGAAAGCAGTCGAAGGGACCGGCACGTCCCAAACCTAGTCTGTTCCTCATTTCTCTCCATCTGGCAAATGCGGCTACAATATAAACTCTTGTTTTGTCGCGCTGAAATAAAATAAATTCCCAAAGCAATTGTGATGCTTGAAAATGCCCTCTTCGGGGACCGGAAACTCTTCTTCTTCGTGTACATGCGGTCGCCATACAAACCGGAAGTGCGTCTGCAAAGGCGTTCCAAAAACGCGTTAAGAAATGGAGCGCTGAAATTTGTCTTTGACGGCACCCGTAGCAGAAAGATGGCGGCGAAACATGGCGGACACTAGCAGGCGAGGCGCGGTCATGTAAAATAATTAGTGATTTATATACTTACCGTTATATTTTAAAAAAGTATGTTTATGCGATACAACATATCTTTTTACTTACTACTAACACAAACATTTGTTTTTTTTAAATGAATGACTTTTTATTTCACCACTAGATGCCACTGTATAATACTGAGTGTACCTTTAAAGGTGGAAAAGCGCTATATAAATGAAGTGCCATTTGCCAATTGCCACAATACCTTTTAAGACTGACGAAAAACTGCATGTACAGATTGTCTGCCGCAATGAAAAGAATTACCCCATTTAGCAAGAAACATAAAGAATTTTCATCCGTGAGCCACATATGATGATGCGAGTTTGACACCTGTTGTCTACTTGGTCGTTTTACTCACACATTTGGATCTGAAAAACTGCAATCACCAAGGTCTGTTGATCTGAAGCGAGCTGTGAGCTTGTAATGCGAGAGGCCTGTTAATCCAACTGCCCACCCGTTAGTCCCGCTCTCATAAGTGCGGCTCTAATGAAGGCCTTTAATAGGCCTGTTGCTGCCCAAGGCACGGTCCCGCTCTCCACATTAAAGGCCTCTCACAACACGGCCAGCGCTGCACTGTGCAATCTCAGCGCCGCTCAAACGAGGGTGTTAACTACCAAACGGGGAGGCATCCGTTTATATATTTACTTTAAATAACCCCCCTGGGTACGGCCCCTGACCTCCGTGATAATGTGGGCCAGCACGAAGGATATTGCCAGTGTGTGTGCAAGAGCTGGGCCCAGACTATTAGCCATTACCACTACATTTTATTGTTGACAGAAAACACACACACATAACCGACCGACCCACCGGTCAACACAGAAAATCATGGCTGCAGTGGATGAATGGGGTAATCAATCGTTACCAACAGCCTCTCAAAATAATGACACTCTAGTTTATTTTGCCCGTTTTCTGTCTATTTAGTAATCCATAAATTCCTTGACAGTCTCACCATATTTTTATTGTTCATTAAAGCGCAAGTCAACCCAAAAATATTATGTAAAGTAGAAATGGTATTCTGATTAATATTTTGTTTGTGGAATATAAATTAAGCAGCAAAATCCACCTGTTTTTATCCATCTCTTGGGGCAGCCATTTGCAAGGTACTGAAAATGACATGGTTCACCTGTTTTCTGAGTTTAGTCATGTGATGTTCGCAAGCCGAGGCATAACAGGTCATTATCTGACATCGACAGCCCTCTTGGATGGGTAAAAAAACAGTACAGGTGGATTTGCTGCTTAATTCATTTATACTAAGAAAATTGTAATCGGAATACGTGTTTGGAACGAGTGGGATTGCATAGAACATGTAAAAAAAAAATAGGGTTGACTTCCTTTTTAAAAAAAAAATAAATAAGAGAACAGCATATTGTATGTGGAGCCTCAAAACCTGGTACAGGGTCAAAGTTTTTCAATTGTAGCATAATGGTGGACATGCAGAGGAGACTTAACCAACTGTAGTTTTGGGTGTGCACGGGCCTCGTAAATGTCGCGTTTCAATCGATTGTCTGATGTGCCATCCACTTAATGCCTCCAGTTGGCAGATAGAGGTCTTGAGTTCAAAGGGGACATACAAAGAACCATGTGAGATATGTTAAAGATTCACCTCCAACAGGTGAAAATAGGTGATATGTTTACAAACTAGAGTTGTCGTGATCCGATCAAATGTAATATATGAGTACTTCTTTATGCATTGCCAAGGTGGTATCAGATGAGACGCAGAAACAGCAAATTTTCTAAATCAAATGATATGACCTGGGTACAAAATATGTGACCAGGACATCCACCTTACTGAATGATCCGTACATATAAATCTGAATGCAAGTACTGTTCCACCTGTAATGTAGAGTAATATGTCTGCAATGACACCAGGATGAATGCGCCCAGGAACAAATGGCACGTGTTAATTACGAAGCGTTCAGTAGAAATTGTATTAGGGGCACTCTGTCAGTGCCGCTCTCCGTCAATTACGCCGCCACCAAATTGCCCTGCATTGAACAATATCAATATCCAGGTAATTTCATTTCAAAGGACAGGCAATTAAAGCGGAATCGGGGTCAATGGAACACAAAGCAGCGTGAAAGCCACTGACGAAAGCACTTAAAAGCAAGGGAGTGAGAAACGAGAGAGGGGGGAAAAGGGGAAAAAAACTGATTACATTTCACCTGTCAATGACACGCTGCCGAAGTATTATTGTGCTTTCCTGAGTGTATACGCGCATGCACGCACGATGCTCGTGTTTGCGTGCGTTATGCCCGAAGACATACGTGCAGTAATAGAGTGGTGGCAGACTCAGACAGCTGCGCAGTGCCATTCACAGCTCAGAGCTCCCAGCCTCCACTCTGCTCCGTTCGCCTTGTGATGAGAATTAATGTACTCTGACATCCCCTGGGAGTCCCTCCCCCATGCCCCCCACCACCTCAACAGCACCACTAATGAAGAAATACAACCTTGCCAAAATAGTGAGGTAGAAGTCAGAGCAACAGACTGAGAGGTGACAAGAGATACTCAGCGTATAAACAAATTGCAAAAGGTAGGTAGTACCCCCCATAAAAACTAATATTAAATATACAGTAGCATTTTAGAGGTTTTTAACTCATTCACTGCCATTGACGGAAAAAGACGTCAACTGATGCATTTTTTGTTGTCTGGCAATGAATGTGTTAAGAGGTATCGGTGCTAATACCAGCCTTATTTTAAAGAGATACTTGACTCATTTAGCCATTTTCAGCAGTAAAAAAATAATGTTTTGTCTAGAATTAAGTTGATAGTTTCATTTTTCACATACAAATATTACCTTTAAAAACATATTTTGCCACCTGCTGTCGACTGAAAATGACGTCACAGGCGCTCAGGAAACGGGTAACGACTAGGGGTGCAGCAATTAACCGGTTTTATGATTAACCGTGGTTTTAAAACATCAGGATTATCTAATCGCAGCCATTCAACAACAAATTATTATTATTATTTCCGCTCACAACAGCTCTTCTGTTCCCACACGGTACATTTAGCTGGCGCACAACAACACAGGGCTCGGCTTTGAACGTGCGGGGAGAGTTGCTTCCCCGACGGCTGGGTTCCAAGGCGGCCTGGACCGGGTTGAGTGTACGTGAGGAAAGGGGAGGCCGAACTGAGGCGGCGGCGCCACAGACCAACCGCTGGCCGCCTCCCTGGCCCCGGGGCTCCAGGCGGGGAGCTCCCGCTAGCCCCCATATCCACATCCGTGCGCTGGATAGGCCATAGGCCAAGACTTTTGAAGCCACGGGGCCGCCATCTTGGTACTCCCAAGAAACGTTTCTCGACATTTGACTGCAAAATGCCTACATGTGTAGCAGTAAACTACACAAATCGCCAGTTTAAAGGCTGTGGACGAACATTTCACCTGTAAGTATGATTGAAATGGAAAAAAATTGAAAGATGAAAGAAAAAGAGGGTACATACCGTCCACTTGGTATACATAGTGCCCATGCCCAATTTTAAGAGCATGTGTCGGTCTAATCTGCTGTATTTGTTTTAAAAGGCAGCAATTTTTTTTTTATTCATTTTCAGTTATTTATTGTTGTTACAAATATAGATTTTTAAACAATGCTGATGTGATTTTTTCTTATGTCTATAAGAATAACCGTAAAACTAGTTTTTTCCTCAGACTATAATCGTACACCAAGATCTGAAACCGTTGCACCCCTATTAACGCCCAATCACGGCTCACCTGTTTTCCGGGTTTGGTCATGTGACATTAACAAACTGAGCCATGATTGGCCATTAACTGTTTCCTGGGCACGGGTGATGTCAACTTTAGTCGACAACAAGTGTTGCCCCAGCTCATTTACAGACACTCACAAGCAGACTCACCACAGTTTGAGCCAATCTAACACACAGATACTACAGTAGATACAATATATGCTTGCAATGCATGTTGTGTGCTCAAATATGTGTACATAGTGTTTAAAAATGTGTTTTCATACTTTGAAATGTGTTTAAACTGTGTGACAGGGTTATGGTGTTTTAAAAAGTGTTTTTCGTATGGTCTCTATGTGGCCAATTTTCACCAATTGCAGGGGTACCTGGTACGTATCTCCTTACATAAACGGAAATACATTGCATGCAACGAAACAGATTATGTGGTTAGGTGGGATTATAGGAAGGTCAAAGCTTCAGTATGACTGGGCATAGGGCAAATTATAAGAGGGGAAACCTCCGTGAGGTTTGGCTTGGCCCCAAGACTCGTGTCCTGGATGGTCATACCCTGCCTCCGGGCTGCTGCAGGCCATGGCTGCTGTGCCTCTTCCCAAGGGCCTCCAATGCTCAACACTAATGCCAACACACGCACACCCATACACACACACACTCACGCAGACAAAACAAGCAAATATGTATATATATAAACGCACACACATGCATGCTGCCACAAGAGACCTGCAGGTGGTTGAGCAGTATTGATGACAAAATACACGACCCCTGAAATAGCACCGATGCTACCGGCCAATGAAATACATGCTGACCACCACAGAATAAGAACCATCAAGTCCATGGGGCCAATGTCAGTCAGTAAGTGGACAAAAATACACACGCTGACCCCTCAGTCCTTGTCTCCCTCAGGAACAGTCTGGACATCCTTTATTAGAATACATAAAAATGGGTCTACAATACGGCTAGGCAAAATCTTATACTCAAGGGTCACGTTTGATGGACAGATGGCCCAGGTCAGTCGTAAAAAGTGTGGAAATGTGTATGTGGGGCATCGAGGGTAATGTGCATGTGGCAACATAGTGAACAAGTCTATTTGTCAAAATGCTGTTCCAATATGTGGTTATAAACCTACCAATTCTTTTGACATGATCTTTACAGCATACTCAGCATATAGCATTCTCATGTAAACACACTTTTTGTGTCTTATCAAGCAAAGGCAACCCAAATATTGTTTGTACTCACAGTTTTTTGGCTTTGAAGGAGTCTGCAAACTCCCTGACACTGCGGAGAGAGGCCAGGTCGCACATCATGGCTTCCACTCGGGCTTTGTGCTGCAGAGACAAAAATAAAAAATAAAAATAAAAAATAAAAATGTTTAAAACACATGTTACAAATAAGCTTTTTTTTTCTGTCTTACCTCCTCAGTGAATATAATTCAATAAAACAAGACACTCTGGTAACTGGAAATCCGTATTCCAACGTGGAATGCTAATTAAACCACAGCCCCAAAACCCACCATTATTTTTACGTTTTTAATACAAAAATACTGTGCCTGGGAATCTTTGACTGTCTCACGATTCGATTCGATTACGATTTTTGGGTCTATGATTCGATTCAGAATCAATTTTCGATTCTCGATTCAAACGGTTTTCGATTAAAAATGATTTGATTCACAAATGACTTCTGCTTCAATTTACAGATATGCAAAAAATTGTTATGATTTACTCCAGTCTGCTTTGCAAGACAAAATGACAAATAGACACATTAAAGTGTCTTTTTTTTATTTAAATATTTCTTAATTTTGTATTGTAAGTGCCTTTTTCCACAAAAACAGCATGTGGGCTACAATTTTCTTCATTTCTAATTTAATTCATGCTAAAGCAAAGTAAAAGTACAAAAAAAACAGTAATTCTTTACCTTCTATTGTATTATGTCATTACTGTATGTTTATAAAACTAAAACTACTTAAGAGTGCAGCTTTTCTTATTCGAAAATATGTCAAGGTACCGCTGTATTTAGTCATAACGAAGCCTATCAACGCTCCTCCTGACATATGCTCCATTTGACTCGTGCCATCATGGCCGACAGACTTTCAGAACTCCCCGATGGCTTTTTGAGTTTGGCATCACCAGGAATCCTAGATGACGTTGTCCCTGCCATCCCCGAGGATGACTGTCAGCTCACATTACACCCCCGCAAGAGATTTCCGCAGCCCGTGTGTATCTTATGGGAGCGTCTCCCTCGGCTCAGCAAAGCGTACACGACACTCGCAGCAAGGACGCTCTGTGGAGCGGTGAGTACAAGCCATGGTGAAGGGTTAAGAGAGCCCACTGATGGAAATGTGTTTCTTCAGGCATTTTACAGGCAACTTAACCACCATGGGATGTATTTATACATGCAAACACACACACACACACGCACACACAACAAACTCAATGTTGTGACTCAAGGGTAAAAACGCGCAATCACACCATTATCTATGCCTGAATTATTCTCTTGCTGCTACACTCTACCATTACATGGATGATATTACAAAGCATTAAAGTGCTGATTGTGGCCATTATAGATGGGATTATAAGGGCGCCCGCTTATATGATGTGCACACAGCAGTAATCACAGGTGAGGGGAGACAACTGTTTCACACTCGGAGACACTTTCGCACAGTTTAGAAGAGAAGAAATAGTCCGCTAAGTGCGCTCGCGGTTTGACGTGTGCTTCAATTGTGCATGAGAGAGAGATTTGGTGGAGAAATGAAGAATATTCAGGTTGAAACAAGGTCAGGCCAGGCAGCGGTGGGATCATTAAGAGGTCAGCGTGAGAGGAAGGGTGACCAGCAGAGAAGATGAGTGCAGGTGTCAGCTTGACAAACTCATATGGAGAAGATGGACTCAGAGAGATTGAGAAATGGGAGATGAGTGAGGGGGGTTGAAGTGGGGCCCACTGGAGCAAATCCAGCAGGGAGAAGGTGAGCAACCTGCCCCCCTCCTGTAGATTGAAGTCTTGCGAAGAAAATAAAGTTTATTGCCTGGAAAGAAGTGGGAAGGGGGGGCATGTAAAAAGCATTAAAGCCATGGAGGTGAACAATTAGACAGATGGCCAGGTTTTGGAAGGAGGAGGAAAAAATGGATAGAAAAGGATCGGGAGAATGCAATCGATTTCTTTTTTTTTTTATGAGGAGCCTGACAACTTCTGGCCTCTTCAAGGGCAAGGGGACAGTGAGAGGCAGTGGGTCACTCCAGTGTAATCGCTGACTCTGCAGCAGCAGCAAGATCTGACTGACTTATGTAAGCAGGGTACACAAACATTGACAATCACGCAGAATTTGAGCAGTTTTCCAAAAATTATAAAAACAAAACATTATTTTGAGCGATTATCCCATAGTATAGAGTGTCTTAAAAGCCTTTTCCCTCTTCCATCTGCTTGAAAAACTGAATGAATTAAACTGAAAAATCTTAACGTCACATGACCAAACACAGAAAACAGGTGAGCTATGACAGTCGTTATCTGAGACCTTCGGCACTGTGTTGTCATTTTTAGTCAACATCAAGTGGCACAATGGATTTTGCTGCTTCATTCATATTTTACAATGCACAGATGTGCATGGGCATTCCGTCAATATTGACAACATTTTGTTGCCGATTTATGGGAAACTTTGAAAAATTGATGAACTAAGCATTGCCGGAAGGGGGTTTTTGTCCGTCAATGTAATTGTCAATCCGACAATAATCCGGCAATAACGGGCGTACAGAATGATGAATGACGGAAACATTGACAGATGCTCATTTTGCTGAACAATCAACAAATGACGGATTGATAATTACAATGTGGTTCGGCTTGAAATTTTATTTGATTTGATTGAACATATAAACAAGCAAACAGCAAAAAAAACAGAAAAGAAAAGAAAAGAAAAGAAAAGAAAAGAAAAGAAAAGAAAAAAAGAAAAGAAAATCCCAATAAAATCATCAATCAATCATAGTTTACATGTTCAAAAGGGAGTAGGAAGAAGTTAGAAACTTATCTAGTCCTACACCTTTTACTTTATATATTTTAACTTATTGCATTATTAATACAATACTAATTTACTATTTTTTAAAATAGAATATATCAACCTGGTTAAATATACAAGTGTGGGAAGAATTTTTTTTGACTATCGTCATCAACCAGTTTCTGGTATTAGTTTGAGCGGGCAATCACTTATTCACACAGGACCATGTGGGTTTTTGTCCCTTAATAATTATAAAATAAATAAATAAATAAATAAAATAAGCCTTCATTTCAAAAACTGCATCTTGTGATTGTGATCTCTTTGACTGGAAACATTTCAGTGTGACCAAAAAAAAAAAAAATGATGAAGGGGGCAACACTTTTTCACACTGGTAGAAAATATGTATTATATAATTTTGAAAGTGTAGCCTCCCTGATATCGCCGATTTTTGCCAATTGTGAGTGGGTCTGTAGGAAAATACCCCCCAAACTAAAGTACTAGTAGGATGCCCTTTGCTTGTGTGGGAATGTGATGTAGGGTTGTCGCAGTGGGGAGGGTGCGGATAGAGGGGTTGTGGGGGGTGGCAGGAGGGGTTCTCTACTGAAGAGTACACAGTGGTCACTGCTGAGTAGGTAGATGGCATATGAGCGAGGGTAGGGAGAAAGGAAAGTGGGTGTAAAAACTAATACAATTATAACTGGGGCCATCCAATCCAATAAAATGAAGAGGTATTAGAGCAGGGGGAGACCCATCCTGTTCAATAAGACACTGGACCACTCTAGTAACTCTTAAAAAACACGCGCGCACACTTAGTTGACCTCTTAAACAGCACGGCAGCCAACCCTAATGGACGCAAGCAAGTGGAACCGCCAAATAATACACTGCCTTAATGCACTCGGCTCAATCTCATCGCCTAATCCTCCTCGGGCACTCCTACTCATACTTTAACCCCTGTTTCCATCTTGCGTCACCTCTTGGCCACCTTCAGAGATCACCTATGGAGGGGCAACACTTAAGAAATCAAACACAGCCCCCCCTTCGCCCAAAGCTGTTCCACACACACCCGTGACAGGTGAAAATCTGCAATATAGAGACCATATAAAAAAATAATAATAATTAAAAAAATTTTTTTTTAAATGTTTTACCTCTTATTCACAGTTTAAACACATTTCAACTTAATAATGCACATTCAAACTTATTAAACCACACTTTTTGAATTGTTCCTTCACACCTCTCACTCTCGCTGTGAAGCAATGAGAAAGTATTGGAAAACACTACGTAAAGGAATCAGAAACTCGGAAAACACAATTCTCTAAACGAGGCAAAACGTGTATGGTTCAAGTTGTTTCTCAATCTCGGTTGAAGTTTACCGTAAAATTGACACATAAAGCATAGGGGCCTATTCACTAAAGGTTTGCGTCGCCTTTACACCGCGCTAACCTGCAAAAATGGAGCAATTAGGGAGCACCTAATTCACTAAACACGAAATCACTAAGTGCGCGGCCAAACAGATTGCGTCACGGTGCGCCGGTGTTATTTGCGCGTATGTAAATTAGGTCATTTGCATAGATTTGACGCAAAATATGCCCACCCCAATGCAAATGAGACTCATTGATATGCAGCGTCTAATTCACTAACGCCAGCGCAAATAGCTACACCACATTTGCGTGACGCAAATAACGTTTTTGGAAAGCATGTATTAACCCGACGCACCTCGATCTCCGGCAGTGCATGCCATTTGCCGCACAACATGTGCGGCTGATCAAGCAGAGAGAGAGCGAGAGAGAGAGAGAGAGAGAGAGAGAGAGAGACATTTTTCTATGTTGGTTTAGGACACATAACGTAACCCGGGCTGATCGGCAATGGCAGGGAGGCCCTTTTACGATCATTCTTACGTGCCAGATGCATACTGTACGCCCACGCCAACCTCTGAAAATATATTTCTAAAAAACGATCGCACCAATAATTTGTACTTTATGAATGAATGACGTCGTTGTCGTCCTCTCTGCTCTTTATTTAATTTTTTATTTTTTTACTCTACTCCCCTTTTAGGGCTAACATCTAACACTGGGGGAACATTTTGAAAAAAAAATACATGTTAGAGTTACTAACTAAAATTGGCATGCTGGTTCAAAAATTGCAGTCATATTTTTTTCTAGCACATCAAGTCTTTTCTCCACAACGTATTCCCCAGATAAACACAAATCCAATGAAAAACAGCTGTCAGACCTAACTTACGGAAAATTGTGTCGCCCAGTGTAATGTAGTGGAATTTAGCAGTGAAGTTATGCAACTATTAGCCTTCAAACAACTGCTAATTGAACACGCACTCGGAGAAGCAACATACAAAGAGAACATGCAAGACAAGAGACTTGGACATTTAGATGTCAAAAATGTTCAACCAAACCATATAATTTCCACGAACAAAAGTATCCGCCATAAAAACCATCAACAAGTAGTCCAGCGTGCTGACCACCATAAAAACCGTCAACCACTCCAGTCCAGTCCTCCATGATGCTCACCATAAAAACAATCCACCATACTACCCACCATAAAAAAAAAAACATCAAAGACTAATCCACCATGCTGCCCACCATAAAAATCGTCAACCAATAATCCCCACCATACTGCCCGCCATAAAAACGGTCACTGTCCAAATATTTCTGGTCCCAACTGTGCAAAACCCTGCAGAACATGCTTCCAACTCCAAAAATATGAAGGGGTAGTGGAATTTTATCCCAAACTTTAATGAAATACTTTGACATCGATACACATCATCGATAAAAAGTGACAGCTAAATTAAAATGGTTCTTTTCCTCGAGCAGGTGCGGAGGTAAGGTGTTGTAGCGGCAGTGAAAGTGAACGAGCAGGGAAGACAGCGTGTGAAAAGGGCACCTTATAAAAGCAATCAGAGAAACGACTTTGAGCTCCTCTCTTCTTGCGCCGTAGATTACGGAAAAAGGAAAAATGCCTCAGAGGGAGGAATGGCGCCCGGATCTCTCGTGACCTTGTCCACAACATGCCACGCTAAATTGGTCATCTGCGCTTAAGACCGTATTTTATCATGGGTGTGTATTTTTAGCCAAAAGAAGACGAGGGAAGGCGAAGGGAACCCATACATCATGTTGTCACAATGATGATATTTATTCATAAATATGAGGGATGTAACGATAACGGCAATATTGTCATATCACGATATTAAAACTGCCACAATATATCGTTGTCGTTATGTCACAATATTAAAAGCAGCACATCTGTAAAAAAAAAAAAAAAAAGTCAGGTTGATTTCCATTTGTACAGTTCTCGCACCCTATAGTGGCTATTTTTTTTAGTGCAGTTTAATTTTCACAAGGCATGTTTTGGCCCTTTTGTGGTTAAAATCCACGCTAGTGGTCAGATAAAGTGGCACGTAATATGCTTGTGAACCAAGTCAATATGTGGGGGAACTCGATGTGTGCGTGCATTAGCAAGTAATCGCCTCAATACTAAGTGTTATTAGAGATTGTAGGTTGTTTATATACATTGCTGTAATGTACAAAGGCACAATATTGTGTGTGTTTTTTTGTTTTTTGTTTTTTTTAGTATGAGCTAATTTTTTTACAATATCGTGACCTTTTGTTGTATCGCCAACCTCCCCACAATTTCGTGATGATATCGTATCATGGCCTTCACATCATGATGTTTGGATATTGTTACTTCCCTAATAAATATCAAGCCGACTACATCGGGTTAAGTCACATTTGCACTCATACAATAACCACAACATACACACATAGATAACATTTACATGCAGTCAATAACTCTTTCCTTTGGTGATATTTTGATTTTCAAAGGACATGTGAACACTCACAAAAACCTGAAACTGCTTTTATTCGGGTTTTAAAAAGCCCAAATAATACTAACAATACCCCTTTTCTAACCCGTATATTTGGTCATATAAATGCAATTGGCGCATCTCCTTTGAACATAACTTAATTGTGTTCTGCGCATTCTCTACTCGCAAGGAATCTTGATGTTTGATTAGGAATTACTTGTATGTTATCACTTGTTTAACGATTTCTCTGCGGGCTTTCACGTTATTTTCTGTCTCTATGGCAAAAATGCCACAGTCTTTACACCTACATACATACAGTATATGTACAGTATGTAGAGTAAATAAGTACGTGTCTAGCACGCAACCCACCAGAAATACAAAAACAGAGGTAAACAAAGGTGGCGAATCATGCGACGTAGCACAGAACCATACTTACAACTTTGTGTGGTATGTTTCATGAATCATGTCTTTTATTGGCCATAGAAAGTTAAAAGTGGAAATGACGTCTGTGTGTTGCATATTAGATAAAGTTGGGCTGAGTTGAGTTTATCCCTAACTTCATGTTTCACATGGGTACCCATATTCAGCGTTTTGATAAATATCGGCATCAGCTTTTTGAAGAATCATACAGCTGAAAATAGAGCAAATTAAAACTCTGTTAACTTTAGGGAAATATTTAAATGTTCAGTTGACTTTATCAAAGTGCTGCTGACCAGGGGAACTGTCTGCAACTTCGGTTTTGTCTTGTTTGAAATTAAAACTAAGATATTTCAATATTTAAAAAAAAAAATGGTTTACTATAGAATTCAATAGTTAGCTATTTACCGGTTAAATTTTTTTATTTAACGTTTTAAAACATACTAGCTAATAACCCTGGGAAGTCCCTGCACCTTTTTTTAGAATTTTAAAACATGTCATTCAATATTTTTTTTAAAGCTTCAATACTTTGCAAATCTTACAAGTTGTTCATATGCATAAAAATTAAAAGAGTTGGAGTTTTTTGTTGTTGTTGTTGTTGTTTTAATCTGACACCAATATTTTACCTTGCAGTGAAAATGAATATCGGCTCCAAATAAAAAACATATTGGTCTATCTCTAGTTTCATATGTGGACTGCACTTCTTAAGCACAATGAATGGATAAATAACTGAACAAACAAAATAAGCATGTCATTTTTTTCAAAATGGCAATTTTTGCATTTTGAAAACAGAATTCTAATACACTGCAATGTTGATTTGAATTTGATTAATTGTTAAGCCCTAGTTACAAGAGCCCAAATTCATGGGTTATAAGCTTTGTCAATTTCATTTTGCTTTGTTTTGCAAGCCAAAATGCAAACTGCTTAAGTGAAGCAGGGGGGGAAGAGTAATTAATAGCCATAGTAGAGGATGCACTATTAGCTGTTTACTGAATGTGTGAAACATTCAAACACAATGGAACGGATCAATTGCATCTCAAGGTACCACTGTCCGCTTGTGAAAAAAAAGAATCACATCTAGCTGGATGTCATGGCAGTGGTCTGAAAACTGACGTATAACATGACACACAAGTGCCTAACACAGATGGATGCATATGACAAACACAGACACACAAATAAACACACACACACACAAACACTGCAATTAATACGGAGGCAGGTCTCTAGTGAGGAAAAGAAAAGTGCCAGATCAGCACATACAAGCAGAATATGCAATTTCCTTCAGTTAAGTCTGTATTAAATTGATTTCTTCTTTCTCCGACACGAGCTGAGGTTTTTTTTCTCCCCGCCCCGCCCAGTCTTAATGAAAGCGGGATAATCTACAGGTTTCCCCCCTCCCCTGAAATCAAGTTACAAATCAAGCAGTTGCGGCATGGCACGGATACGGCAAAGGTGAAGGAAGGACGCAAGGCGATTTTCCAGATGAGAAGCGTGGACGGCCAGGCCCGGACGTGCTGATGCGCTCAAAATAACAGACATCGAGAGGGCACCCCTCACACGCACAACTACATGAGCATGCACACCAATGTACGCACACACAGGGAATCAAGGGCTGTGTTCAGAATCCCTCCATAGTTGCCTGTATACTGAGTTCAGCATTTTGTAGCACTCATTCAATGTGTCATGATTAGTGCGTAGTGCATGATATAACCTTAAAATAAAATGCCGTATTTCTTCTACAACCACAGACAGACAACTAAACATTTTTTTATACAAATAATGTTAAAATTTATTAGTCTATTATATCAATTAAATCCAGCTTGATAAGTAGTGAACAACCGATGGTCATTTAAAAAAAGCAACACATCCCATGATGTCTTGCACCTAGATACAGGAAAAATTCCACAAAGCCTTTAGGCAAATTCCCGAAGTGCAAGCTATGAAATTCGACCAAAGTGACTAACTAAAATGGAATGTTTAATTTGAGACTTTTTATGTCATGACTGGGTCACGCTAGGGTTAAGTTTGGGTTGTGCAAGGGTCATGTTTAGGTCATGACCGTGAGGTCAAGTGTCTGTTTTGATCTGATGTTTTGAACTGATGTAATCGGCATCTAGTTTCAACTGGTTTTAAGCTACGTGATGTCATGAGCTATGTGATGTCAAGAATCTTTCATCTCTTTTTCTGGTCAACAGTCAATCAGAGAATTCCATGTCAGGCATGTTACCCACATGTCTAGCCACAGCCAATCCGATCAATTCACTGTCTATTTAAGCCGAACCGAGAAGTGTGTGTTTGTCGGATTATTACCACTGTTCCTCTGTGCAACTCTCTTTGTTTCTCGTCTAGTCAAGTTATGTGAATAACTAGTTAAAATCTTATTTGTGTCTGCGCTTTGGGATCCAACTTCAGAACATAACATTTTTTGTGCGTCCTGCTATAATAGACATATCCACTCAGTTTAAAGTTCATCTGGGAAACTTGTGTCAGTTTTGTTTTGTTTTGTTTTTTTACCAAGTGGCAGCAGAATGAGTTGAAAAGATCATCAAACTCTGATGCCATGTTATGTCCACATTATATTGACATAGGCACAAAAAAAATCTGATTAGCCATTTGGCCATAAAATCTACTTTTGTTAAATTCCACAGAATTAGCTCTGGGATTTGCCCAAAATGGCTGCTTCAAACTAAAATGGTTAACTCCTTGTCAATTTAATTTATTTTGCATGTGTCCCGTCATGACAGACGTCCACCAAAACTATAATAGGTAAAAGTAGTGTCAAGGGATAACTTTTTCTGACAAAAAGGGTGACCTACCGAGTCCCATACAGTTTTAGCAGAATGCAGGGGTGTAAAAATTGGCCAGTGTGAATGCTTATTGAGTCCCACAAAAATTCCATTCATGCATAGGAAGAATTACAGGTGATTCAGAGAGGGCCCTAATAATAAAAGACTAATAAATAACCTAGAATTTAATTTTCAAAGCTGGTCAATGCCATCCATCCACCGACAAGCAGGCACTCTTCACTTTTCCTCAAAATGCAGGGCAGCAACTTGTGCTTACCATTATACTATTAAAAAAAGGAAAAGTATATTATATCATAACACTTAATGATGATGGATTTTTAACGCTGATCCATTCATGCGCAAGCAGAATCTCAACATTATAGCCGGTCAAGGTGGGATTCATTTCAGTATTTTATATCCTGCTGCAACATTTAATTTAGTGTACAACAATGCATTATAGTTTTATATACTCATTCTCGTTTATTTTTATTTTAATGACTTAAGAGGAGGAGGCCACATATAAATGTGTTCACTTTTCTGTTGAAGTTGGCTAACTTTACTTTTTATTAGTAGTTACATTATTGTTTTAAAGTATAAAATAGATACTTATCTAGGACAAACCATCTCATATTTGTATCATAAAAAGCATATTTTGTTGTGTAAGAAAAATAAAGTCTGGCTCACATATTGCACACAAATAGCTTTAGTATATCGACAGTAGAGGTGGGAATCTTGGGGCACCTCACGATTCGATTGCGATTACGATTCAGAGGCTACGATTCGATTATAAAACGATTATTGATTTCCCCCCAGGCAGCAGAAAAAAAACAATGTATTTTGGTGCTTTTAATGTTTCGTACATTAGTTACAAAAATAGTACAAAAGTCCTCTCAGGCCTAAATAAACTACTATTTCAGTATCAAGTTAACAGTTCAAAACAGTAAATAAAATACTCAAGTCCTCATTCTGTAACAACAGCTTTTAAGTATATTCAGTCTTCAACAGAATAAAACATAGCATTGAGCAAAAATATATTATTTTTATCCACTCAAAAGTGCACTGAGATATAAATGAAAGACAATGTGAACTACTACTTCAATACAAATGCCTAAAAAAAAAAAGTGCTTTCCTGCTTTTTAAGTTGTGTAAAGATGAACATGTAAACATTAAAGTTTCTCAGAGGTACAAAAAAAAAAAAAACCTCAAGTGCTTTTCTGCTTTTTAACTTGTGAAAACGTGAACGTGTAAACATTAAAGGGATCGTTCGGCTTTTTTAACATGAATCTCAATTTGATCCTCACCTCCCGTGTGTGCGATCAGCACTGACTTCTTTCTGACAGCGTTCGGTGACACGCGTTCATGTTCGACGTTGGACGAGAGGAAAATAGTCCAGCAAGCTGGCTGGGGTCTCGGAAATAAAGCGTTTTTCTTCTAAAAAAAACTATTTGTTTTCAAAAGCGTGATACATTTCCACCACAATACTCTTTTCTGAATAAAGTCAGACGCCATTACCGCCAGCCACTACTTTTCTGTTCGTTCGTTCGTATCACTGCGCGGCGCCCTGTCGAACGCTAACCGACGCACTGCAGCCAGCTAGCTGATACTTCCGCCTGAAGTTGTTTGCCTTTTCGGAGCAGGTCTGATCTGACGAAGAGGTGGGTTGGTCAGCTCAGCCATGCTTGTTGTTGTTTTGAATGTCGAGGCGTGAGTTGTGGATGTGTACTCTCGGTCCGTCCCATTAAGCGTCCCGAAGACCGCGCGCGCTACTGCGTTTCAGTTCCGCGTACTTTCCGCTCCGGTCCACTTTTAGTTTCGGTTCCCTTGGCATATTTATATAATCGGAATTTGGACTTTTGTGAATCGTTCTCGATTGTTCCACGGCCGAATCGTGAATAATCTAAGAATCGGAAATTTTGCACACCTCTAATCGACAGAGCATTCAAATTTGCCTTTTCAGAGGGAAGACGGACAGGCCGAGAGAGAGTGAGACAGGTGAAGAGGAAGAGTGAGACAAAAGATGAGGAATGAAAAGGACAGGGCGGTCATCATAATTGCAGCGTTGGCTTTTCCAAGGCGTACAGAGCAGAGCTGCTGAGGGCCTGAGGCAAATACTTCCACACAAACACATGCATAAAGGACACTTCATTAGGTACACCAGCACAACTTAATGAGATACAATAAAAATGGCACATAAAAAAAATAATAATAATACTGGCATATTGAAAATGTGGGGCTACAACTAATGATTACTTTTTTTTTTTAAAGAGCTCAGAATTGTTCATTCGGTAGTCTTACCGATTCAACGTCTTGTCATCATTGCTCTTTTTTTTTTTTTTTTTTTTTGTGTGTATGTGTGCGTGCGTTTGCGTGCGTGCGTTTGCGTGCGTGCGTTTGCGTGCGTGCGTGCGTGCGTTTGCGTGTGTGCGTGCGTTTGCGTGCGTGCGCGTGCGTGCGTGTGCGTGCGTGCAAATACGTATAAATTTATACTCATTCATTCACCTAAAACCTTATAAATATCCCATTACCCTTCGCCTTAACCAGGTACTTCAGAATCTTGCCAGAGTCGTGAGATTTAAATGGTCAGGAGACCAGAGAAAAGGTCAGAAAAAAAAAAGAAATAAAGAGAAAAGAAAGGTAAATCAAAGTGAAATCCAGCACCGACCAAACACTTCCTGCCTTCCCCATGATTACAAAATCAAAGTCTTACGCCAACCCCGGAAGCCTCTAAATTCCAGCAAATTTAGCGAGATCTCAAGAGCCCAGAGGAAAAACTAAAGAGAGGAAGGAGGGAAGGATCGATAAGGCAGAGTGAGATCCATAGAAGCCAGTACATCCAATCCATCAAAGTGAAGTCCAGCACCAACAAGACCCCTCCTGCGTGGTTACAAAACCAGAGTCTTATGCCAACCCCAGAAACCTCATACTTCTAATAAATTAAGATCTCAAGTGACCAGAGGAAAAACTAAAGAGAGGAAGGAGGGAAGGATAGATAAAGCAAAGTGAGAACCACAGACACCAGCACCAACTGATTCAAGGGGCTGTGGGAGGGAGAGGGTACTTCTGTTGAGTTTCAGTAGATGCTGGTGCGACGGATCTGGCATGCATAAGGACCACCACCAAAGAAAGAAGCCGTCAACTGCGGTCCAGCATAGCGAGCCCCCCCCCCCCCCCCCCCCCCGGAATCCCCAGGCCGCGGCAGCACCAAGGCCACCCCCAAGCCACCCGAGCGGACACCGGTCGGCGAGCCGACCCAGACACCCGGAACACCCCCGCCCCAGCCCCGGCCCACACCCCCGAGCCCAAGGCCGCAGAACGAGGCCCAGCGGGCCCCCACAGCGCCCCACCGGTCCCCAGCCCCCATCCCCCCACGACCCCCCCGCACCCCACCCAAACCCGCCATCCACCACGACCCAGGCCCCACCACCCCCGACCCCCAAACCCCGAACACACCACGACCCCCAGCACCCAACCCCCCACCCACCCATACCTCCACCCCCCCCCCAAACAAGCCGCCCCCCCCCCCCCCCGACGGCCGCCACCCCCCCCGCGAACCCGGCCCCCCGCGAGAACCCCCCACCCCCCCCCGGAAACCGGCACCGGACCGGGCAGCAGCGCAGAGAGGGAAGATGTGCCCACCCCACCTCCAGCCGCGCGAGATTTGCACAGCGGCGGGAGGGGGGAAGCAGAGGAGGAAGCACCAGGGGAGAAGGCGGAACACCAGGACACCGAGCCCGGTGGGGAGAGGCCCCGGTCGTCACGCCAGAGTACTAGTGACACCTAATCCTGTTACTGAGTCCGCCAGCTCGCCGACTGGCGAGCTCTACCCTTACACCGTGAATGTGGCCCCACCCAGTGTATATACAAGTGTGTGCGTGTGGTGCATTAAAATTGGGAGCAGGTGAGTCGGAGCAGAGGGAAAACATTTTCCCCTACTCCGACACACCCGTATCCCCCCCAAAAAAATGAATATGTATATGTGTGGTGCATTAAAAAAGGGAATGGAGGGACAAAGTGGAGGGGCAGGGACACAAATGGGGGGGACCACAGCGCTGCCAGGCACTGCAGTCCATCCCCTCTGATGGCTCCCCGCCCCAACTCACCCCTCCCCTTGGACGTGAGGTGCATTAAAATTGGAGGGGAGTTGAAGGGTGAAGACGGTGTTTCCACCCTTCCCCACCCCACCAAGAAATGTGTTGTGTGCCCTATGTGTATATTTACAAAGTGTATAGTGCAAGCTAGTGAAGTGAGTAAGAGGAGCGACCAGCGGGGCCTCACCCAACCCGGCGGGTGTAGGTGGCACGCCCGCCCCCCAGCACCCCCACCCCCACCCGCCCCCCACCTCATCCACCCGGCACCACAATGGGCGGACAGCCAGCGCAGCAGGGCTACCGGACAGCCCACCGGCCACCGGAGCCCGCCCGGGGCGCCAGGAGTTATACCGGAGTGGGGCAGGCCCCAACTAATGATTACTATAATAATCATAAAAAAATATATAAAAATAATCAAAATAGTTATTTTTTCGGTTAACGGCTTAATCAGATTAAAAAAAAACATTTTAAAATTTCCATCCTTTGTTCAAAAACATATTCGAGAACATAATTTCATGTTGACAGTGCAGGAAATGCACAAACAAATTGATTATGATTCAGTTACTGGATGAAAATGTTGATCATTGCTTTCCAAATTAAATGCAGATGTTTGCAAATATCTTATTTTGATTCAACACAAAAATAATTAGTCTGCTTCCATGAACAACAGAAATCCTTAATACAGGACTGTATCAGAAAATTAGAATATTGTGATAAAGTCCTTTATTTTCTGTAATGCAATTAAATAAGCAAAAAATGCCATACATTTTGGATTCATGACATATCAACTGAAATATTGCAAGACTTTTATTATTTTAATATTGCTGATTATGGCTTACATCTTAAGAAAACTCAAATATCCATCTCAAAATATTAGAATATTTCCTCGGACCAAGTAAAAAAAAAAAAAGCCATAATCAGCAATATTAAAACAATAAAAGGCTTGCAATATTTCAGTTGATTTGTAATGAATCCAGAATGTATGGCATTTGTTATTTAATTGCATTACAGAAAATAAAGGACAATATTCTAATTTTCTGAGACAGTCCTGTATTTAATATACTTTGGAGATGCTGAGATTCAAAGGATTTGGACATTATTTTTAACTTTAAAAAAAAAAAGTCTCTAAATGATTAACCAATTGTCAAAATAGATGTTGACTGGTTTGATAATCATTTAAGTGTTCATTAAGTTCATTAAGTGTTAAATCAATTAACTGTTGTTCTCTAAGAATATTAATGTTACACCCCTCGGTATAGAAAGGCCAGAACCATCACTGGTATGTAAAGTACCTTGTTTTTTGAGGAGCTGAAATGGATTAATGCCATTTTCATTTATTTCAATGAGGAAATTTTAATTGGTATGCAATTGATTTGAGTTAGCAGCAAGGTCACGGAACAAATTAAACACATAAGTCAAGGTACCTCTGTACTTAACTTTCACTACTTCCTTTCCATTTTCTACTCACTCATCTCCCCCTCCGGACTTCATCTTCTCTATATCTCGCAGACAGTGCACATTTTCCAGCACGTCTTCAGTGTAACCGACACGCCTAACAAGCACTGCTTTAATGCAATTCCCATATATCACCGCCGTATATTTGAGAGCCCTCCGAATAAACGCTGGCAATTACACATGTACAGAATATGGATACACAACATATTATTCTTGGTCAACATTACTTGCAGGCCTAGATGCTGATTATTTGACACTTGGGCCAGATTTACATGGCAGGTCCAAGTGCCCATTTCTGATTTAATTCTTTTATCTGACTTTTAGATATTTTTTGTTGTTGTTTTTTTTGTTTTGTTTCGTTTTGGGGGGGGTTTTCCTGTTAGCATACACTCTCGGGAAAAAGGGCACACTGTATGGGTCCATTTTTGCTCTCCATGGTTTTTATGATGTACCCTGCAGGGTTCACAAATGAAACCCTAGGTACAAATAAAAACTGTTTATGTTTGAAAATTGTACAGAAATGGTGTAAAAGGGCCAAGGGACAATTTCTGTATCTTTATGACTGCAAGTATAAGGGTGCAAACTAGGGGTGCACCGATCACAATTTTCTGGTCAATCACCAATCTTTAACTCACTTGCTCCCAAAAACGTATAAATACATTCTATTTTAAATGTTTTAAGTGTCCCAAAGACGTATTTATATGTTTCTTATGTTTTTTATGCTAGAGCATACAGAAGGTTTTGATGCAGACTCTCAGCTGCAAAGAAAATGGAAAATTGTTTCTGTGAAAATGGCTCAGAATGAATGAGTTAAAAGGTCTGATGCTACTTTTTGCCAATCTCTATTTTTTTCCATAATAAGCAGCATACACCTTCAATGTTTCAATCTTGTTCATCCAAATCTGTATCCCGATTGTGTATTTAGCAGCTATAATTTGTTCCATGACCAAGCTCCCAGTTTGAAGCCATTTGATCTACGCTGCTCCGATGTGCATGCAAATTGTGCCCCTTGAAAGCTAAACGTCCAAATTGTGTCATGTGAGCATTCAGTGCAAATCCAGCCTTACATAATACTGAAGTCTGAGGAAAAGTCCTCAAACCGCAAAGCATCTCCAACTTTGCGTCTATGACTGTTGCCTCTCTGACTGTCAGCAATAAAGCTCAGCTCTTGTAAGTGCAAAAATAATGTGTTCTTTTCAAGTATGACAATAACGTAATTGTGCGGTCTGAACCCAATATGGTACTTTCATTTCGCCGGAAACACTCGCGCCTAGTATCGTCTGAGTGGCTGCAGGGCTGCTAAATTACAGAACACACGCACAGGGAAAACTGCATTTACATATGTGTACATCTCTTGTGTTGAACACACAGCCATGATCAATTCCACTGTGCTGATTTGGTTACCCAAAGCCCCCTTTTTGTCTCATCTTTATGAAAACACAAGCATAACATAATTGAGTAAGAAAAGATTCTGGCAATTAAGAACTATGGAGGCCTTTGATGTTTATAAGTGTATAAAAGGGCTTTTGATGAAGAACATTCGTGCATCCGCAGGCACTGCTATGCGTTTTGATTAAAAGCTCTTTTGTTTGGCAATATTATAAACTGCTTACCAGTTACAACTGTCAAAATAGTTTAGAAATATAGTAAAATTGGGGCCTTTTTATCTTTTTCTCTCTGAAAGAAAGTCACAAACTTGCAAAACCAAGAAATAGAACAAGATCCGCTTTATCAATTAATCAATAGTCCTTTTTACATGGCTTGTTCAAAATGAGACTAATCTGCCTTTTTTTTCTGCCTTGCTATTATAAACAGACACAGAATAGGAGGATTGAGCCATTCCACCAATACTCGGAAGTAATTTTGTGGAACAAAGATTCCTGGCCTGTCAGCTCTGGTGTGTGAGGTTTAACACCTCATCGTTGCATTGAAAGCAGCGTCGGTGTCAGAATCTGAATCTGAATCATCTTTATTGGCCAAGTATGTTAGAAGTAAATCCATGATGGTTTTACCATCTTGGTCATGGAACAAATTAATCTTGTCAGTCAAGGTACAACTGTAGGTCATTCATTCATTCATTGATTCATTCATTCATTCATTCATTCATTGATTCATTCATTTATTTATTTATTTACTTGTTTATTTTTATACGTACAGCTGTGATCAAAAGCTTACATACACTTGTAAAGAAGAATATAATGTCATGACTGTTCTGAGTTAATAATAATAATGGATCAGATTTATATAGCACTTTTTTGGACACTCAAAGACACTTCTCAATGGATACACTAATCATGCACTAAAACATTCACACTCTGGTGGTGGTAAGCCACTTAAGAAGCCACAGCTGCCCTGAGGCAGGCTGGCAGAAGCATGGCTGCCAAGGTTGTGTTCTTCAGCATTCTAGAACAATTTGAATAATAGTATTCTGTTCATGTGTGGCCAATCCATTGTCACTGAATAATAGCCAGAAAACAAACCTTGGTGAACAACGTAATAAATGCATCAAGTGACCTCCGCTAAGGTCCAGGGTCAGTGAGCTGCAGATAGTCGACGAAGATGCAGCCTGCCTGAGAAGAAATGACGCCTTGTAAACAAATTGAGTTAATGCTCTAATTTATGCAGTCTGATTTAATTTTCCAAACTTCCAGGAGTCCTTGACGGGGGAACAGGGGAGCGAAGGAATGAGGACGCTGTGGGCACCTGAAAGAGGAAGCGCACCTCGTCCTCAGTAGCTTCCATCCAGCAGCCCTCCAGTCCCATGTTGGCTCCACCGAAGAGGTAACCACATTAAAAATGTTGATCACCTGACAAGACTGGCCGCTGGCTCACCAGAGATGGTGAGTCTTCCTTTTAACCAAGTTATGTAAATCGAGTTGGGGCAGGGCCTAAAGGCTGATTCCTTGTCCAAGCTGGGACTAAGTGACATCATGTGGACCAGGCTGACCTGCACTGTGTAAACTGATACTGAGCGACTGATAACTGCTGGAGTGGACCCAATTAAGAGATTAACAAAAATGTTTACGGAAAGAAAACATAGTGATTTCAATTAGGCAGGGGAGAGATGATTGAATATAGGGAAATTTTTGATTAAATTTTAGTGAGATTGTTGGAATTACTTTTGGAGCAGAGACAAAGTCAAGATGAAGACTTTGAAGATTTGAAAACAAATCAACCAAGACTTTTAGGAACCAAGATCAAAATCACAAGTTTGAGCAACTGAGACCAAGATAGTACCAAGATGTTGAGGAGCCAAGACAAAATCAGGAAAAGACTTTGAGGAATCAAGTCTAGACAAAGATATTAAGAGTTGGAGAGTGGAGACTGATAGAAGACTAAGAAAAGGTTAAGGTTTGTATGATGATGTTTTAGAGAAAAAAACCCAAAAAGGGTTAGAAAAAAATACTGCTAACTTCCCTCCTTTTTTATACTACGGTAGTTATCCAGTTCAGGGTCATGAAAGGGATCCCATCTGATTTAGGAAAAACAGTGATTCCAATTAGGTGAAATTGGGGCTTGATTATATCAGGAAATCTCAAGATTAAATTTAAGTGAGCTTGTTGTAATAGGCCAACAGAAAACATCCTCTAGATCTAGAAAATCCCATAATGAAGCCTCAGTGTTTCATTTGGTCTTCTAACCATAGATGCATCCCCTCTGCTTGCACCTTAATTCCATCAGGGTAATCCCACATTATTGCCTCCTAACAGTACCCTAAACGGGGAGGCAAAAGTTTGCTCTCCTTTATCAGTGTATTACCAGGAAACAACAGGCCCTCTCCTCATTAAGTTATAGATATAAATGCTCCAAAGCATGAAATTACCCCCGAGCCTCCCTCTCCAAATAACCTGGTTTGCGAACAAATGATCCGAGCACAAGCAGTAAAAGGCAGATTATTAAAATAATAGCAGGGATTTAACTTTGCATCCACTGAACAATTCAGCAAAGGACTTTGCAATTACTCCCCCCCCCCACCCCCTCTCTCTCTCATGTTGATTCAGCCCTCCTAATGATGGGTTCAATACCTGACATGTTATTGTGTCCATTTCTTTAGACTCTGAAATCGAGCAATTATCAGGTCATTTCTGGAATATATAAATATATTGTGACCAGGCACAATATGTTTGTGTCAATTGGATTACCTAAATTGGCATGGTGGCTCTGTCTTGAATATGAAGCTTTACATCTTTAAAGGAGCCAAGACGAGGTCAAGATCAAGACTTTGAGGAGCCAATACCAAGTTAAGTGCAAGCCTGTCAAGTCAAGACTAAGACTATGGGGAGATAAGACAATTCAAAACTAAGACTTGAGGGGTCAAGAAAAGGAGCCAAGACCAAGCCAAGAACAAGACTAGGGGTTTACACCGTATGAAGACCAAGATAAAGTTAAGAGTTGTGTGATGTTTTTTTTAGAAATCTACAAAATGTCCTTCTTGACCAAGTCAAGACCAAAATTTTGAGGAGCCGAAAACAAGTCAAAACCCTTAACTTGAATTGTCAAGACCAGATCAAAACCAAGACATTGACAAAGCAACCGCAGACTGTCTTGAACTGGTCACCAATCTCAGGACAACAGTGACTGAGAATCAGTCAGCTGCAGTATGTGAATGAGAGAGAATAGCATGCCTCTGCTTATGCTGGAAATAGGAAACAATGAGAGATTGGTGAGAGCAGAAAAGCGAATGGACACATCAATGGATGTTGCAGCTTTAACCTCTGAGTTATTGCTTCCATTTGCATCTCAATCAGCTGATTTGGAGAGCCCACCATATTAGCACTCCCACCACAGCCACTGCAGGTAATCAGGGAGATTTAATGGGGCCAGCAAGCCCACTGCGCCCACTGCTCATTCCCAGCCCCTGGTCTAGCTAAGGGCCCTCTTAGCCACATCTTAACACATGAGAATGACAGCACTTAAGAGCGAGCAGGACCGAAAACAGACGAGCAGTACGGGTGGACCATAAAAAGGAGGCAAAACAAAGCACCCAAGTGACGGTAATGGATGTGGCAGAATAGGTGTCTACATTGGTGTTAGGTAACGCTGCCTTATTAAAGCCAGAAGGGAAAAAACTTGAACTTGTAACCTTAGGCGAAAACATTTTATCTCATGCAAGTTGATGATTGAGCTGACACTATCCCACCATTTCTACCACAGAATTTTCACACACAGCCGCAAAGTGTGATTTGCAGATAGCAAATGTTCCACCTGAGAGTTGCTTCTCTAGTTAGCGTTGTTTCGTAGCTGAACCTTAGCGCTGGTGTTATTACCTCCACTCGGCCCTATTGATAGTGTGACTCGAACAGAATGTGCTCACTTCCTTGTTAGCTGGCAGAGGGGGCAGAAGTACTCATACTAGCTACTTGAGTAGAATTGCTCCTACTTGGGTGTAATAAAAAATAAATAAATAAATAAATAAAAAAAGACTGGTAAAAGTAGAAGTACCGATTCAACTTCTGTATGTCTATAACAAGCAATACAAAAAAGGGTTGCATTTAGGGCTGTCAAAGTTAAAGCGTTAACAGATTAATTAATCACAGAACAATGTCGCATTAATCACGTATTAATCACACTAATTTTCTTACCGCACTTGAGCCTTGAACATAACCGCGGATGGTTACATTGAAGGCTGCGCAGGTCACTGATTAGGTCAATGCACAGCATTTCCTACACCTCTTGTTCCAAAATGAGCGGGGTGACTCCAGTTGGTGCGCTCGGTGGTAAATTCCGCTTTAAAAAATACCCCGACGGGACGTTAGGTCAAACAAAAGGCATTTGCATTAAATAATTAATAATTGCTGAATTGCACCCAATTGATATGATGCTGTTTTGAGCAATACATGCATGACAAATGACATTCAGATAATAACATGCGTTAATGTCAAAATATTACGGTATTTTGTATTTATTTTATATAGAAATTTAGCTGGTTAATCGTGATTAATCAAAATTAAAAAGCGTGATTAATCAGATTAAAAATTTTAATCGTTTGACAGCACTAGTTGTATTTAACAACAACAAAAAACTTAAGGGCCGCAGTTGCCCATGCCTGATCAAAGGGCTGACATGGAGCGAGTCACAAGAAGGACTCATGCCATAACACCTATAAACAAAACTTCTTTCAACTCTGCGTTTCCTTGCATATGGGTCATCTCAGTGACAACTGGCGGAGAGCAGTTTTCTGGGTGTGTTGTCCTACAGTAAGTTTTAAATGCTTGTTCTTGTTAATGTTAATTCTAGGGCTATCACTAACGACTTTTTTTCAAATCGACTTTACTTCTCATATTTTTAACAACTAATGGACTTTTTATTATTATTATTATTATTATTATTATTATTATTATTATTATTATTATTATTATTATTGTTATTATTATTATCATTATTATTATTATTATTATTATTTTTAATTTTGTGGCCGCAAATATTGAACATGTGTTGAATTAAGTGTATAATTGGATATAAATACCCATTGTTCCTTATATTTCCTGTCCAATATAGTCTTCACGTTACAGTCTTAAAGAGTTAGTTCGGATTTTTGACATGAATCTCTATTTCATCCTCACCTCAAGTGTGTGCGATTAGAACTGACTTAACCCTTACAGTGTTCTGTGACACGAGTTCTGGTCCGGTGTTGGACGAGAGGAAAATAGTCCAGCAAGCTGGCTGGGGTCACGGAAATAAAAGCGTTTTTCTTCTAAAAACAATTTGTGTTCAAAAGAGTGATACATTTGCATCACAATACTTTTTTCTGAAAAAAGTCAGACGCCATTACCGCCAGGCACTACTTTTCTGTTCGTTCGTATCACTGCGCGTCGCCCTGTAGACAGCTCCTAGACGCGCTGCAGACAGCTGAGAGTCGCACCTTCCGCCTTCGAAAAGACAAACAACGTGTAGATTAGTGCGCGTCTATCAGCTGCATCAAATTGGCCGTCCCATAATTTGCCTCGGCAGCCGCTGTACTGATCCATGAGCGTTTTATAGTCCTTGGTGTAGCTATCTTTGCAGCTTATACTGACTTTTTGAGGGTCGTGTGAGCATTTTAGTTGTTCATCACCTCACCAAGCTTGGCAGTAATAACGTGCATGGTGTCTTGGGTGACGCTGAATCAAAGTCGTGCTGATGTCTTCGTCTCCCAAATGTTTAGAAGAGCCTTTACCTCTCTGTCCTCCTATCCAGTCGCTTTTCCTCCATTTTAAAATATTGCAACCAATGAGGACATCATCATAACTAATAAATATTGTAAATACTGTACGAGTGTACGCTTGCAGCAACTGTATGCTCACAGGTAGGCTAATGGCGGCTGTGCAACACACCTCCAAATTCAAACAACCAATCAGACCAACCAAACAGGAGTAGTAAAAAAACAAAAAAACAAAAAAAACAAAAAAAAAAACAACAACAAAAAAATGAGTCGTTTTTTTTCCACTCTGTCCGCCTGGTCAGTGGTCCGCCTCCATCTCCCGCAACACAGTGCGTGTTGGCATAAAAAGTCAGTGTGAAAAATGGACGGCGACGGCACAAACATGGTTCAGGGCGCAGCATCGACTTAAATCCTATTTTTAAAGTCAACCTAGTCGACTTGGTCGACTTTTTTTCCCAGCCCTAGTTATTTCATCAGTACGGCTGTTGGCACAAAATCCAATTCTCACACACTCGGGATGAGTTAAATCAACAAAACATGGCTTTTATGCAGTTGTTGACTTTCCTAAAATTTTTATTCTGTAAGTCTGTTAGATATGTATTTGCTTCTTCCACTAACACTTTTGAGTACATCACTTCAGTTTCTTTGGTGCTTGTGGTGCTTTTCCAAATGTTTCAAGGTGAAAACCATCAGAGCTACCTAAAGCGCTCTTTTTAGCATGGTAGTCACCTCAAGGAAGCAAACAGAGGAGACCAGGACACACCAGAGGCCTAATCAACTGCAAAGTCCCTCTCACTGTAATCACAGTGACATTCCACTCCTCTCCGGTGGCACACTGCACAATTCCACCTTGGCACGAAGACCATTCCAAAACAAAAACAAGACTCAATGGCAAACTTTGGCGGAAAACAGATGTGTCACGTGAGCAGATGAAAAGAGGCCAAACAAAGGAGAAACAGGAGGACAACGGAGACACTCGGGAACTCAAAGCTGACTTTCGGTTATCAGAATCAAATATTGGTGGTGAGGAGGAAAAAGTGTAGAATGGGGCTACATTAATCAAAGTGTTCACCTAGTGGGCAGCCATATGGCAGATCAGCACGCCGACGGTGCAAACTTGCTGATCCTCTGTAACCGAGTGCAATTAATTCTGTTGGCTGTATTCATCTCTCGCTCACACACTTGAAGGAAAACGAGTTTGAAAGGAAGAACAGAGGAGGGCTTGTTATGACTTTACTCTTCATCGCTTCCTCTGCTCGCTTTGAAGCTGAGGAATCAAACCGCCGTGATGAATGAGGTGGACTCCAGGTATCTCCTGTGGCGATCATGGGGGAGATATTAGAGAGCGGCGAGAGGAAGGGGGGAACACCGCGATCGGGACACTAGTTTAGTCGTATGCAGTTTGTTTAGATGAGCTTAAACTTGAGATTCCCCGTTGCTCACTTTCTTTTGATGTTTACTTTCATGTCTAGTCTGATCGCTGCTTTTTCCACCAAAGACTTATTCATTTGTTTAGCCTCCATTCCACTACAAATGGTACTTGGTTTAATGCCTGAATTCGCTTCCTTTGTTTTGAGGCTACACATGCAATATACCCTAGTGTATTATTTTTCATTGAACCACTAAACCATGGCGGAAGCAGCTTACCACAATAACAGGAAAGGACTACAAGTAAACGAGAGTGTGTGGATATTTAGAGTGGCTGTTGCAAATGATTGATAGCCCCATTAACTGACTGCATTTCTGTGACAGAGACTCAACGTCAAAGGTGTCCAAGTCTGGCGCCCCGAGAGCCCCTATCCAGCCTGTTTTACATGTTACCCTCCTCCAACACGCATGATTCAAATGATCAGATCATCAGCAAAATCTGCAGAAGCCTATTGGCATCCTGATTATTCAATTCACATCTACTGGAGGACAGAGACATGGGAAACAGGCTGGATAGGGGCTCAAGAGCAGTGATTCTTAACCACCGCAAAGTAGTTTCAGTTTTGTAAGTCTGGGACGAAAGGGCCTGTACACATATACACAAACACACATGTATCAGGGTATTCCATCCATCCATTTTCTTGACCGCTTATTCCTCACAAGGGTCGCGGGGGGTGCTGGCACCTATCTCAGCTGGCTCTGGGCAGTAGGCGGGGGACACCCTGGACTGGTTGCCAGCCAATCGCAGGGCACACAGAGTCGAACAACCATCCACACTCACAAGCATACCTAGGGACAATTCGGAGCACCCAATTAACCTGCCATGCATGTCTTTGGAATGTGGGAGGAGACCGGAGTACCCGGAGGACTCCCACGCGGGCACGGGGAGAACATGCAAACTCCACCCAGGAAGGCCGGAGCCTGGACTCGAACCCGAGTCCTCAGAACTGGGAGGCGGACGTGCTAACCACTCGATCACCGTGCCGCTATCAGGGTATTTTTAAAACATAATATTTCTAGTGTATCGTGGAAAACTTCAAACGAAGTTCGTGGTCAAGGAAACAGCATTCGGAGAGGGAATAGCTCCAACACAACTTTATTGCGTCGTCTCGCTCTCGAGTCACAACACGACAACGGTCTCAATCGCCCCCCACGCCCCCTCCTTCCCATGGATCCTTCCGCCAATCGCGCTCATTTACAATACTGTAGTTCCGTCCCCCCAAATCCGAAACAAAATAGATTCTCAGAAATACATATATCAATGTGAAAATAAATCCTATTACACTAACACACTAACAGACGAATTGAGGCTGCAATTAATTCTGTTCTCGCAGAATCACTCACCGTTTTCTTGTTGAATCTAGAACAGCGAGAGGCGTTTTGTGCATTTTTAGCCCCCCAAGCTCGGCACATGGGAGGCGACATTGCTCGCTCTCAATTCATTTCCTATGGAAGCAGGCAGGGCGACAAGACGAAAATCGCCTTCCCTCCTACCCCTGAGCGACACTCGACATTCGCGCATGTGAAAACTCATGCTTGTACATGTACACGTGCACACGTAGGCCTGCGATGCGATAGTAGAATGTTGAAAAAATGTTCAACTTTTGTCGCTGTCGCCGGGGGCTACAACCCATCAGAAAAGGTTCATTGATGAGCCAGTGAACGCAAGGCATGTTACACAGTGGGCTATCCAACAAAATGGAGGAGGTAATTTTAGCACTGTCGATTATCATTTTGGTACGACACTTGATTTCCGTGATGTCAACAAAAAAGCAAACAGGCAAACAGCAAGAGAACTTGTTGGTAGAGTCCGGTAAGTTTTCTTTACCGTTCTTATAAAAGTTAATGATGATGATAACGATGATGATGATGACATGATGATAATAAAATTATGTAGGAAATGGATGGATCTTCATACTGGAATTCTGTACTGTAGTGAAACTTTTGTGTTTACACTGAAAATTTTTAGATTCCCTCCAATTTAATAGCCAATCAAATCTGTTGTAACAAGAGAGCGACGTAAATAAATTTAATTGATGACCACATTGTGTCATGTTATTTGATCATGATTTTATAAACCTTAACTATATTTAATTTAGTTATTAAATACAAACAATAATACATCAACGTAAATCATAATTTCTGAATGGACTTACTATATGGTCTTACGATACTCCACTTTTTACAGGAAAAGTTGGGCCCAGAGGTAAAAAAATAAAAAATAAAAAAAAGGTTAAGGACCCCAGCTCTAGAGGATCGGACTCGGAGACCCCTGTTCTACATGGTTTGATTTATACCCATAGGTATATGTATTATTTTTTTTCCCTCTTTTTTTAATGGGGCGAAACCTGATATGCATTTGGGATTGGCTCTTACATCTGTGATGCAGTCCACTGGCATTGAAATCGAAGCAAAACCAGTGGCTGACATTCAGCCACTCATTGAAATCTTGTTGCCAAACCCGCACACCGTGCGACAGTTCAGCCAGTTTCAGCCATGCCGCTCAGTGTGCGGTAGGCCTTGAGTGCTAGTTTGACAGCTGTGCTGTACAGTTTATGTAGATTACATAATGCCATATAATGTAATCATGACTTACAATAATAGCAACAATGCATTTTAGTCAGAGCAGGCTTTGTTTTGTCATCTGTTGAGAAAAATCCCAGATCCTACAACTTGACCACAAACTGTGAAGGCCTCTTTCGGTTTTATGTAAAATGAGTGTATCCCTCGGCTCTTAACATCAGCTCATCGCCATTAACCGCAGCCGTAAAACTGACTGCTGCAAATGAGTTGTGGATGTCCATCTCATCCTCACAAACATGCTGCATTTGCCATCTTACGTCTGGCCATACTCACACGCATACACACACATACGCATGCGCATTGTCCCACAGGCCTAGTCACCGTATCACCCCAACCAATATCATTAATGAGCGGCAAACCTTCATTAGGGCAGCAAAGCCCTTCCGCCCCTCTAATCAGGGTGTTTGGCTCGTTCTCATTGGGACAGTGCTTTATGGCCCAAAAGGGGCTTTTGTTAATGAGGAGGTGTGTGCATCTCCATTTCCTGTCTAGCCAGGTCTGCAGTTCCTGTACTTGGCCCCTGTTATAATCACGAGGCTTCTTAATGAGCTCTATTCATCTTGATCAGGCATCAAACGATGTGTGTGGACATGGGACACAATAACAAAAGTGTCAAAATTAAATTGACTATATAAACACACTAATGGTCTTGATACAATATTGTGATATGGCTCAACATGCCCTCATGAGAAACCCGAGGTGAGGACACAGTGAACCCCACTTTTATCACGGGGGACACGTTCCAGAGCCACCCCAATAGGTGAAAATCTACCATATAGAGGCAATTATATAATTGCTATGTAGTTTTACCCCACTCACACACTTAAAAAAAATAAATAAATAAATAAAAAAATAAAATAAAAAAAAAACTATTAAAACACACTTTCACAACTCACAAATGCTGAAATTGCAAACTCAAAATGTATACAAAATGTATGCACTGCAGTGTCTGTGTGTGCTTTTAAGAGGCAGAGCCTGGTGTAGTGACATGTGACGTCGATGTGTGGATGTGCAAAATCTTGGATGGTGCTTTAAAAATCTGCAATATTGCGGAGGTGCAAATCATGAACTGCAGAATAGAATGGTAAACTGTAATGCACAACAAGTGAAGTGGTGCACACATATACAGTACAAGCAATCAGGCGTTATTTTTCCTTCCCTTCCAATCGGAGTCAGCAAAGACCTAATTTATCAAATGCCACTTAAAGATTGTGATAATTATTTGCAGTTCATCGTTCATGCCTCTGCTATAACACATATTTTTGAGCCATCTTTATTTTATGGGTTTTTGCAATATCGTACCAACAAGTTAGAATCTACAGTCGCGCCTCTCAGTGTAGTAGTGTTAATTTTTTCCACGATTTTTTAATTTAGTCTTAGTTTTAGACCAGTTTCAATCAGGCTTGTTAGTTTGTATTATAGTCAACATCATCCCGCTTTTATTTAGTCCATTTTTAGTCGACTATAAATCTAGCATTTTAGTTTTTATTACAATCCAAGAAAACATAGTCTAAATTTAATCAGGACAATCATTTAACCCTTGTAGTTTTGTTTTGTTTTGTGTTTGTTTGTTTTTTTAATATATATATATATATATATATATATATATATATATATATATATATATATATATATATATATATATATATATATATATATATATAGCAGCAGATTATGTTGAACATTTCAAATCTAAAACTATTTCAGATTAATTTTACTCATGTTTTTGATGAAAACAACTTCACACACAATTACAGTATGTCAACAAGTAGCTACTATGGCTCCATGCTATGAGCTAGTAAATTAGCTAGCAGTCGGATTAACATTTCGCCGTTGGATTAATGTTACATTAAGCTATACTTTCCTCTTTTTTTTTTCTTTTTTTTTTTACCGTGAATCCACCTCCTGCTGTTTCATGTGTTTCTGCATATTGCACTCGCTAGCTGCATATTTGGGGTGTGTCACTGTGTCTCACGTGACAGTGTCACGGTGACAGATTAGCAGAGACAAGATTTTACAAAAACATGTGATTTTCATCTCATTTTTGTTCATGAACTAAAATATCTATAGATTTTTGTCCAGTTTTTATAAAGTGAAGTACATGTGCATCTTCATTAGTCGACAAAAATGCATACTGATTTAACCCCGGTTATTATTTATTAATGAGGGTTTCAGTCTAGTCCAGTCTAGTTTTAGTCTGGTGAAAAATGTGTGTTGAGTTATTTTTGTTTAGTTTGCATTGATGAAATTAACACTACAGTGTAGTACTACATGTGCCGCAACACATAAGGCAGCACTGCAGTCTCCTGGAAGAGATGCAGCACAAATAAAAGCAAGAAAAAGAGGCAGAGAAGGTCCTCATTTAACTCCAGTAATTGTTGTTGTTCCATAAAGCAGAGAGAATAAATGCCAGTGAATACTGATGTAGGTGCTGTTTTCTGTACCATTTTCTGTGTACAAGCCACAGATGTTGAAAGTCCTATTTTTTTGTATTATTATTTTTAATTTGCGGTCTATGGTCTAACTGGGAGTGACAAATAAAAACTTGAAGCTTTTCTGACAGAAAACTAAATTAATGTCCATGTAAACATATTCACAATCTGGCCTCTGACCTCTCACGTCCTGATATTTCCTTCCCTCTCTCAATCATCCCCTCTTCACTTCCAGGCCGAGTTGACAAGAACCTGGAGCACTGGCGTTCCCCCGTGGTTCTCTGTGTTGCTCTCCATGTGTCAGGGTGGGAAGGCTTTACAGCGCACATCCATCAAGTGTCGCATGTCAGGATTTATGGGTGTTGGAGTCCAAACCTGATCGCTCGGAATCAGTCTCCCTGAAGTCGCCCCGTGGGCGACTGTGGGGCGTAATGGATGCCCTCGCCCCACCTCTTCCCCTCCTCCCATCTCGTTCTGCTCTCTCAGCCCATCACTTCCTTCTCCCCCTTCATTACCTCGCTTGGCTCCTCTCATGGTCATTCATTCAACACAGGAGATTTGGTTAACCAAATTAATGAAGCAAACTCAACTGGAGAAAGTATCCAAATGTTCACACATACACATACACTCAGAGGGACACCGGGTTCATCATTCATGATGTATGCGTGGGCTTTTATTTGGGCTAATTCATCATGACAGTGTATTACCAGGCAGCAGTAACCTTCACAGGAGAGACACCACTTTGTTCACTGCCAGTGACACAGACACACCTGTGTTTCAATGACTAAAGGGCTGTCAAATCATCAAGTGTTGGAAATAGCAGGACTGTGACTGTTGACTGACTCTAGTCATGTCAACTTCAACAACTGAAAATATCAAAACAATCGCCACAGTAGTTTGGATTTTATGGACGTTAAGCCCTTTTCTCACCAACAGACTAGGGCATGTTAAGCTGTCTCCATACTTTTTCTGTCTGACTTTCTCTTCCAACCCGGGGCTATTTAAGAACAAGAAGCCGCTCGTCTTGTCCGAACTCCCTAGCTCGGCCCCTGGTTGCCAATGGTTTCCCACAGAAACCGGTTATGATTGTCAAAATCATACATTAATATTCTGCTCATCATATTACTACGTATTGTCACTTTCAGCCAGGCGGAATCCTCACATCACATTTACTAATTTTCAATTACCATATATTGTTGCACACCAAAATCAACATCATTTGTAAATCATGTTCATTGGGTAATTTAATACCCTAAAACATATCTAATTTAGGCACTGCCATTTAAAATGGCAGGACACGTCGCTAGTGACAGCCATTCTCATTGAAGTCTGCACTCACACCGACTCTCTGACAAGACAAAAAGCTACTTGACAAAAACAAAGAACTGTGATTACATCATCTTCCCAAACTTTAGTTCAAAAACGTAAGAGCCATGAGTGATGCAATATAAAATAAAATAAAAATAATGAGCTGAATAAGCTCATTGGTGGAAAAGAATATGCACGCAAACCTACCTTCGTGACTACCGCTTCTTTGTGCACAGAAGCATTACAGCTATCAATTTTAATAGAACAGGCTTACTCAAATGCATGAATGTAACACAATTATTTTCACTCTATATTGTCCAGAAAACAACACCTTTCATCTTGAGGCACTATAATGCTGCACCGTTCCCACAGAGTGAGGGAAGAGGCGGAGTTTTACAACACTTATCGAGCATTCAAGAGAGTTAATATGTTAGTTCTCAAGCTATTTTCAACACGTTAAATTGTTAATAATGCGCAAAAAAAAATAATCACAGATGATGTGGGAACAGGGCAACAGTATTGATTTATGGCAATATATATATGCCAATATATACAAGTGATTGTTATATGCTGTATATGGTTGACAATAAATTAAATTTGAAATGAGAAGTCATGGATAAATCCACCCTATCCATTTTGGTATACTAAATCTTTATGTATTGTACAGTACTGTACATAACAACTGTTCAGTTTATGTGAAGACAATCAGTGATTTGGTGAAAATAAATGTCTGTAATATGTGTAAAAAGTGAAGAAAATTGTCATTTTTGGTACAGATTTTTTATTTCCAAATTAAAGGACCAAATCATCCATCCATCCATCCATCCATCCATCCATCCATCCATCCATCCATCCATTAGCAAGAAACGTAACGATGTAAACACTTGATTTGTTTTAGGGGGCCACATAAAAGTGATATGGTGGGCCGGATCTGGCTCTGGGATCTTGAGTTTGATACCAGTGACACAATTCCTTTCTAGCTTACCACACAAACGTGCGCTGTAAATAACACACACATCAGTGCGTGTGCACGCACAAACACACTCACGCACGCGTAATCATGCCTGCTCATTTCTCAACTGAAACATATTAGCTAATATTACCCCGCAGCTGCCAAAGAGGTCCGGCGCCTAATAAAGGCTTTACGCTATAAAGGAAAAACAATGAGGCGGCTCCGGCACCATTGAGCCTCCCAGAACACACACAAGACACACTCGCAGGGACTGAGCTCGGTCACAGGTCAGGTGGGCCTGATGTGCTCTGCGGTTCAGATGAGCACAGCCCGCTTGAACCCGTAATTTGCTCCACTCTCCCCTGGCACCACTTGTTGGGGTTTTAGTGCAGGCGAAATTACACCTGGATTGCAGCCACAAGCGCACTAAAACACACTGCCAGTGGACTTCGAAAAAATGGTCAGCTGCAGACAACACCAGGTAAAAAAAATAAATAAATAAAAATACTAGAATGGCATTAAGTAGAGTGTAAAACTACACCAATGTTGAACCTCCAACAAAGGGGACTTGTGTTCTTTTGTGCGGATGTACTGTACGAAAAAAGTTGGTCATTTTTGGGGGTGGGGGCTGTAAAGTATTAATGACTGTGCCATTTCCATGCGGAATCTTGATTTGAGATACAAGTAATTTGAGTTTTAAAGACAAACTTTATGGGCCCTATTTTCGTGGCCAGTTCAAGTCCAGCGCAAAGCACAGTCTAAATGTGTACTTGAATGGAGCTTTTTCTTTTGGCATTTTCGTAGACAGGTGCAGTCAGAAAGGGGCGTTTGTGTCACTATGGGAGTAAAACCAGACAGCTGTCTTATTACTGTATTTTTCACATTATAAGGCGCATCGGATTATAAGGCGCGCCTTCAATGAATGGCCTATTTCAAAACTTTTTTCCATAGAGGCTATAAGGCACATAGAATAGATGCTACTGTAGTGGCTCGGGATGCATTATGTATCCACTAGATGGAGCTGTGCTAAAGGGAATGTCAACAAAACAGTCAGATGAATCAGTCAGTCAATATTTATTACCGGTAATACAATACAAACCAGTGTTCTGACAACTCTGTTCATTCCCAAAACAAGTTACTGGTAGTGCAGTCACAATATGGTTCCGTATTAATAGTATAACAATAATTCAATAACTCAACATTGTTCAAACGTCAATATCCATATTTACAATATCTCCCAGCCTTGTTCAGGTGTGGGATCCACATATAAGGCGGATCGGATTATACGGCACACTGTAAGTTTTGGAGAAAATTAAAGGCTTTTAGGTGCACCTTATAGTGCGTAAAATATGGTACCTTTAAATTCAGCACAAAGGAGGCGTCCGAAGTAAAAACTGACCCTCTGGACTTAATGCATGCAAAGTAGTAGTACATTTATACGGAACTGCAAGCAGATCTCCATGGGTGGCTGATGTAAAGTTCGCCAGGTCAACCCCAGGTCAACACCGTGAAGTGGGCACTTGGAGACCAACTTCCACATGATCGTTCGTGTCAATGTATGAGTATGACAACCCCCCCCCCCCCCCCTCCCCACCACCACCACACCGCCACCCACCCCACCCACCCCCCACCACCACCACGCATAGTTGTGCCACAACTCAGAGGGTTGTTTTAAGAATTATTAGATAGATGAATAAATCATCTATTTTGCTGCCTTCTGTCTTTTTGCCATGATTAATGTGGTATACTTTTCCATTGACAATGAGATATGTGCCCGGGGAGGGATAAGGTATGGGCCTTTGTTTTGTTAAGTTTTTTTTTTTTTTTGGTCTGTTTGTTTAACAAGAAATTTTTCATTGTCGCTGCATCTTCCGGGTGGATCATCTTAACGATTGGTTCTCGATCCCGTCAATCAATCTGCCATAACGACGTCGGGCGTGCTCCCTAGCTGTGCATGCGCACTTCCAGTGTTTGTAGCATATAGCCACTAAGCTTTGGATTCAGCCATTCATCGCTGTAGCTCCCCCGACCACACTGCATACTTTGAAAATGTCTGAAAGCCGCAAGAGGACATCCGTCTATGAAGTGAGGACGGCTGCAGAGACTGATGAAGATGATGATCAAGATAAGCTTGCACATTCGGGGCACCCCCGCGGACGAGCAGGAGAGGTGGTAGGATGGTCTGCCGCATGCACATTTTTTAAAAAGTGACAAACGGACGTTTGGCTTCTACTTTTTGAGAAGATCCTTGAATACACCTTTAAGCAAAATTTAAATTAAGCCTAGTGACATAATTGTCTTCAATCATTTTGATCTTACTGTCACAATATCAATAAAAATTGCTATTATACTTGCTGAAAAACTGTTTGTTTTTTTTATTATGTCTGAGTAGATTCTGAGTGAACCAGGTCATGGTAGCAAATGCTGAATCAAAGCAACTCAACTATTCTTATTGGTTCAATTTCTTGTTCCTCCCACAAAAAAAAAAAAAAAAAAAAAAAACGTAAAAAATGACTGGCAATTATACCATTAGGCTATTACCATGAGCCATCCCTCCACACCAAGTTACACAGAAATTAATTATGTAGTTTTTGAGTAACACCACGAACAAATGGCGCTAAAAACAATACCCCTCAACCTCTGCAGCTTTAGGTAATGTAAAACTAAAATGAGCCAAACATCCCTTTTACTCTGCAAGTCAAATGTGAGCAGAGAGATAATCATTGATACGAGGCTGGAGAGAATGAAACTAATAAAAAGGCAGTGTATCAAAGTACCGTGCCTAAGCGATAGTCACGTGAGGGCAACTACGCCACAACTCTGCTGTTCTCTAAATGAATCCCCCTTCGCCCCATGCTTGATTTATGGACCTGTATAAAAAAAAAAACCTTGTTTTTAATCTACTGCTGCCTGTATCTACCTCTCTAATGAAATGTGGATCGGTGTGTGCGCGCCCGTGTTTGTGTGTTTGATAATGATGTATGGAGGCCGAGGTCGGATTCATTGAGCATGAATTTTCTCTCTGATAAATATGCATTCAGCCGCACGGGGTGATGAAGCTGTATACCGATGTTAATGCTGTGTCAAAGCACATATAAACACTAACGTGTACATATTTACATACAGGCACACAGACCAGGACCTTCATGTTTGCCTGTTCTAGGCACAGTGTTACTTGAATTTCTGTGGCAGTTCACTAAAGCAGGGTACACTACACACTACACAGTACATAGTACACCAATTTTGTAACATCCTGATCAATTTGTAAAATATGATAGACCCACACATGAAGTAAAAAGTCAGAAGAGAAAACCGTGGCTGCCATGAAAGCTTTAATTAACTCATATTTGCCAAGTGGAATCCAACCGCTCACCACCATCAGCATAAGAAGACATCAAGTAGGTTTTTTCAACATGTGGGTTTGTTTCGTTTGTAAATATCAAATTTGTAAAGCATTGCATTGACAAATACATCCCTATAGATGGCGACACTGCAGCACAACACTGGATTTGAGGTCGCCACACACTTGATTCAAACTTCCAAGATGAAGCTTAGGGGAACATTTTCTGTTTTGCCCCGTCATTTATACGGGAGAGAAATGCCAACATGTCGGAAGTGGGACTAATTGAGACAGCTCCCTCTTGTAGAATATGTACAGTATATGAATAGAAGGAACAATGTGTCGCAGTAATGAGTAAAAAGTGTGTGACGCTTTCGTGAGAAAAGATGACATAGTTCAATGAGTGAATGAAAAACGCCATGTTAAAAAACTGCCGTTCAACTCAAGGCATGGGGTGAGTCACTATTGTTGGTTGACAATCTGTAAAATATTTTTTTCCATCAAAAGGTATTGTCCAGTTGTTGTTGTTTTTGTACAGTGTGAAATGTCACAAAAGCAAAAACAGTGTCGCAGTCACTGCCCTCCCTGCTTGACATGTTTTACATAAAACGCATAAAACGTTTTCTCCGACTATTGGTCAGAAACCAGTGTTTTTGGTGAATACAACCCATGTTCTACTGCTGATTACTAAAGTACAGGATAGGGATGTAACGAGATCCAAACATCACGATACGATATTATCACGATATGAAGGACACGATGCGATAATTATCACGATTTCATGGGGAGGTTGGCGAAACAAAAAACGTCACAATATTGTAAAAAAAATCATCTTGTACTTAAAAAACAAAAAAAAACAATATTCTGCTTTTGTACATTACAGCA